>NW_027397064.1:91684644-91984230 GCF_003265705.2 Callorhinus ursinus
TTGTTTCCTGAGATTAAGAATTCCTCATATCAGTGAGGTCATATTTGATGATAATACTCTTAAGTAAATATTTGATTAATATTTTCATTCAAAATATTTCAGCATTTATTTACTTATATATTTATGTATTTCTAATTTATTTTTATTTTAGATGGGTCTAGGAAAGACAATCCAGGCAATTGCAATTGCTTACTTCTATAAGGAGGAATGGCCTCTTTTAATAGTGGTCCCTTCATCTTTGCGATATCCCTGGATGGAAGAAATAGAGAAATGGATCCCAGAGCTGGGTCCAGAAGATATCAGTGTTATTCAGAATAAAACTGACGTGGGGTAAGAACGATTTTTTCATCATTAAAGGGGGGGGAGAAAAAAGCTTTCCATGTATTTAGTATATACTGATGTTTGGAATAAAGTACAATCTGTAAGTCATAATTTGGAACTAAGAGAATAGTGTGGAGAATTTTATTTTACATTTTTAAATATGAATTATTTATCTGAAACCCAACAGTATATTTGATGTTTAATTCCTTTATGATATATTTTTAAATGTAAATACGTATACTTTTGAAGATTTATGTAATATATCTATTTTATAAATATTTTAAATATACTTAAAGCTAATGATTTTGTGGTTGGAAATTAAATTTCCCAACTTTTCAATGATTGATTTGAACGTTGTGAGCTTTTGTTGTCTGCATCAATGGCAGATTTCCCTTTCCAAGTTGTTGGTTAATATGCAAGTTTTATATATAACTCAAAATTAGTATTAACCAGTTTTATTTTCTTTATTATATTTATAATTTTAATATTTTCTATATTGAATATTCTCGCTTTGTGATTATTTGAAGTATCTCCTCAAAAATAAATCATAAAATAGCTACTGGTTTTTTAAAATTTGTTTTCTAGCCATTGGGATAAACCAATCTATTTGAATATTAATTTGTTACATTGTGTTTCTAGGTGAGTTATGCAAATTATCATGTTTCCAGAAGTTCAAAATTACCACTTTCTGAGCCTCAAATAAAAGGCAATATACATATTTGAAATAAATGTCTGTTAATAGTTACATTTTTTATTATGATTTTATTGTATTGTGTTCTCTAGGATTGTTAACATAAAGACTATTTGTAGAAATAATTTTGGCCTTTGTGAATGTCCTGACAAAATAGTTGGAGGCCTTTTCTCTTTTGACCTTTGAACTAAAATTCTATAAAATATATTTTTATGGGTCTAAGGAAATTTGGACAGTATTTGCATGGTCAAAATAAAATGTTGGCAATAATTATAAATTTCCTCTTCTTCAGTAAAACTGTATAAAATTTAAGACTTAAGGATTTAGAGAATGTAGAATGAACTGAGGTATTTATAGCCACTTTTTGTTAGCTATATTTTATCTGAAAGTTTACATTTAATTTTCTTAAAATATATATCTTCTGTCATCTTTTGTTTAGTTCATATAGTTTTCCTTATTTTTTAGGAAATAATTTTCTACAATTAAGTAGAGGCGAATATTTTTATTTGGATAACATTTGGTATCTGTTAGATAGTACTACAACCCAGAGTATAAATTTTCTCAAGGATGTCACCTTAGGGAAAGAGAAACTTAGCCAATGTCTTCCAGGTGCTTAAGAAACAACTTTAGATATATACCAATATCTGGCAACATGTATTTACCAAAAATACATGTAACTCCTTTTGGCATATGCCCCTTATGCCTGGACTGTTCTCAGTGGATGTTCAAGCCCTTGTCTTCTGTATATGGTTCTCAGTATACCTAAGTTAGTAATATTTATTCTACACTTTTCTTCTGAAAGCTTTCCTAGCATTTGACTACAAAAAGAAAATTTTAAGTCTCTATATTAGATAGATTTACCCAGGGCTTAAAATGTAGTTGACATTAAGAAAAACATGCGATTATTAATATTATGCACACAATATGGGAACACCCAAATACATAAAATATTTATTAACAAAAATAAAGGAACTACTCAATAGTAGTACAATAATAGTAGTGGTCTTTAACACGTCACTTACATTAAATAAACAGATCATCCAAACAGAAGATCAACAAGGAAACAGTGGCTTTGAATGACACACTCGACCAGATGGATTTAACAGATATACTCAAAACATTCCATCCTAAAACAGCTTAATACACATTCTTTTCAAGTTCACTTTGGAACATTCTCCAGAATAGATCCCATATTAGACCACAAAACAAGTCTGAACAATTTCAAAAAGATCTAGATACTACCATGCATCTTTTCTGATCACAACACTATGAAACTAGAAATCAACCACAACAAATAATCTGGAAAGAACACAAATGCATGGAGGTTAAATAACATGTTCCTAAATAATAAATGGATCAACCAAGAAGTCAAAGAAGAAATAAAAAATTGCTAAGAGAGTAATGCAAATGAAAACACAGTGATCCGTCCTCTCTTGGGTCCTCACTTCCAAGATGACCCAGAAAAGAAGGAATAATTGTTGTGCCAAAAAGGGCCACAGCCACGTGCAGACACTTCACTGCACCAACTATGCCTGTTGTGTGCCCAAGAAGAAAGCCATTAAGAAATTCGTTACTCAAAACATAGTAGAGGGCAACCGTAGTCAGGGACATTTCCAAAGTGAGTATCTTCAATGCCTGTGTTCTCCCCAAGCTGTATGTGAAACTACATTCCTGTGTGAGTTGTACCATACACAGCAAGGTAGTCAGGAATTGCTCTCCTGAAGCAAAGAAGAACTGAACACCCCCATCCCGATTTAGACCTGTGTGTGTGACACCAAAGCCCATGTGAGGAGCTAAGACATTCAAGACTGAAGGAAAACTATTCTCCGGGAAAAAAATAATAAGTGGAGATAATACTTTAAAAACAAACAAACAAAAGACTCATAAAAAGAGAGAGAGGTTTTAAATTTAAAAAATCAAAAATGAGGAAGGAGGTATAACAACCAACACTCTGGAAATACATAAGATTACAAGAGATTATAGAAAATTTGAACGGGCCAGTTACCAGCAATGTATTTGAATCAGTATTCAAAAACTCAAACAAAAGTCCAGGAGCAGATCAATTCACAGTAGAATTCTACCAAACATTTTTTTTTTAAGATTTTTTAATTTATTTTAGAGAGATAGAGTATGCAAGCTGGGGGCAGAGCAGTGGAGGGACAGAGGGAGAGGGAGAGAAAGAATACCAAGCAGGCTTGATGCTCAATGTGAAGCCCGACATGGGGCCCGATCCCACAACCCTGAGATCACAACCCAAGCTGAAATCAGAAGTTGGACACTTAACCACTGAGCCACCCAGGTACCCCTCTCCCAAACATTTAAAGAAGCATTAATACCTATTCTTCTCAAACTATTCCAGAAAACAGAAAAGTAAGGAAAACTTCCAAATCATTCTATTAGGTCACCATTACCATGATACCAAGACCAGAAAAAAGACCACCAAAAGAGAACTGCATGCCAATATCCCTTATGCACATAGATGCAAAATCCTCAAAAAAAAAAAACAAAAAAACACAAAATACTAGCAGAGTAAATCCAACAATATATTTTTTTTAAATCATTTGCCAGGATCCATTGGGATTTATTTCCAGGATGCAGGGATGGTTTAGTATTCATAAATCAGTCAACAAGTTCCATTACATCACATCACTAAGAGAACAGATAAGAACCATATGATCATTTTAATAGATGCAGAAAAAGCATTTGACAACTACAAGATTCATTCATAATAAAAACCCTCAACAAAGTAGGTTTAGAGAGAACATACCTCAACATAATAAAGTTCTTATATGAAAAACCCACAGCTAACATCATCATTAATGGGGAAAGCTGAGAGCTTTTCCCTAAGGTCGGGAACAAGACAGGGATGTCCATTCTCACTTTTTTATTCAACATAGTACAGAAAGTCCTAGCCACAGCAAACAGACAAAAAGGCATCCAAATTGGAAAGGAAGAAGTAAAACTTTCACTATTTGCAGATGATGTGATATGCTATATATAAAACTATAAAGACTCCACCAAAAAATTACTAGAACTGATAAATGAATTCAGTAATATCACAAGACACAAAATGTACAGAAATCTATTGCATGTCTATACACTAATAATGAAGCAGCGGAAAGAGAAATCAAGAAAACAATCCCATTTATAGTTGCACCAAAAATAGTAAGATACCTAGAAATAAACTTAACCAAAGAGGTGAAAGACCTGTACTCTGAAAACTATAAAACATTGATGAAAGAAATTGAGGACAACACAAAGAAATGGAAATACATTCTCTGCTCATGGATTGGAAGAATAAATATTGTTAAAATGTCTTTACTACCCAAAGCAATCTACACAATGAATGCAATCCCTATCAAAATACCAACCACATTTTTAACAGAACTGGAATAAACAATCCTAAATTTTATTTGGAACCACAAAAGACCCTGAATAGCCAGAGCAGTCTTGAAAAAAAACAAAACAAAACTGGAGACATCATAATTCCAGACTTCAAGTTATAATACAAAGCTATAGTAATCAAAACAGTATGGTACTGGCACAAAAATTGACACACATCAATCAGTGTAACAGAATAGAAAACCCAGAAATAAACCCATAATTATATGGTCAATTAATCTTCGACAAAGGAGGCAAGAATATGCAATGGGAAAAAGACAGTATTTCAACAAATCATGCTGAGAAAACTGGACAGCAACATGCAAAAGAATGAAATTGGACTACTTTCTTTTTTAAAAAAATTTTTAAAGATTTCATTTATTTATTTGACAGAGAAAGAGAGAGAGTATAAGCAGGGGGAGCAGCAGGCAGAGGGAGAAGTAGGATCCCCACTGAGCAAGGAGCCTGATGCGGGACTCGATCCCAGGACTCTGGGATCATGACCTGAGCTGAAGGCAGATGCTTAGCCGACTGTGCCACCCAGGCACCCCAAAACTGGACTACTTCTTACATCATATAGAAAAATAAACTCAAAATGGATTAAGGACCTAAATGTGAGACCCGAAACTATAAAAATCCTCCAAGAGAGCATGGGCAATAATTTCTCTGAATCAGCTCTAGCAACTTTTTTCTAGATATGTCTCCTGAGGCAAGGGAAACAAAAGCAAAAATAAACTATTGGGATTACATCAAAATAAAAAGCTTCTGCACAGTTAAGGAAACCATCAATAAATCTAAAGGCAGCCTGCTGAATGGAAGACATTTGGAAATGACCTGTGTGATTAAGGAATAGAATCCAAAAAAAATAAAGAACTTATACAACTCAACATCAAAGTGCTCCAAAATGTCAGCTTCAGTTTTGGTGGAAATAAAACCAGGCTTTCTCTTTTTATTTATTTTTATTTTTTCCTTAGTTTTTAATTTTAATTTTAAATTTTTTATATTTTCTTTTCTTTTTTCTTTGGTATCAGGCCTTTAGTTTATTGGTTTGTTTCCTTTTCTCATTTTTTTGGATTTTTTTAAGATTTACTTACTTATTTTAGAAAGAGTGTGTGCAAACAGGGGGAGGGGCAGAGGGAGTGAAACACAAGCAAGCCCCCTGCTGAGCAGGGAGCCCAACATGGGGCTTGATTCCTCAACCCTGAAATCATGGCCTGAGCCAAAACTAAGAGTAGGACCCCCAGCCAACAGCCACCCAGGGGTCCCCACACCATTTTTAAATCTGGCTTATCTTAACAAATAAATCAAAGCACACCTAGTTAAAGGTCCAAACACTCCCCACTGCAAGCAAGGAGGAACTCTGTAGAGGACTGATCTGTGGGAATGAGCAGCCAAAGCACAATAGCAGAGTGCACACAGCATACTCCAGAAACACTTCCTGACATGCCAGCCCCTGGACAGTGTGTGACCCCTTCTTAATATAGTATTACTCTCAGGAGCAGGAAACATAACAAGTTTTCATAATATGCAAAATACAGAAACCTAAATGACAATGTGGAGGAATTCTCCCCAAAAGAAAGATCAAAAAGAAATCACAAGCAGAGATTTGATCAAAACAGATATAAGTAGTATATCTGAATAAGAATTTAGAACAGTCATGAGAATACTAGCTGGGCGTGAAAGAAACATAGAAGACACCAGAGAAACCCTGGCTGTAGCTATACAACACCTAAAAACTAGTCAGGCCAAAATAAAAAATGCTACAACTGAGATTCAAAACCGATTAAATGTACTCACAATGAGGATGGAAGAAGCAGAGGATTGAATAGGTGATACAGAAGATAAAATTATGGAAAATAATGAAAAAAAGAGGGAAATAAAACTATTAGATCATGAATTGAGACTTAGAGAACTCAGTGACTCCACAAAGCACAATAATATCTGTATCAAAGGAGTTCCAGAAAAAGAAGAGCAGGAAAAAGGGGCAGAAGGTTTATTTGAATAAATTATAGTTGAGAACTTCCCTAATCTGGGAAAGGAAACAGGCATTCAAGTCTAAGAGGCACAGAGAACTACCCTCCAAATCAATAAAAACAGGTAAACACCAAGATATATCATAGTGCAACTTGCAAAATTCAAAGATAAAGAGAGAATTCTGAAAGCAGCTAGGGACAAAAGGTCCTTAACCTACAAGGGTAGTAGCAGCAGACCTGTCCAAAGAAAGTTGGCAGGCCAGAAAGGAGTGTTATGATATATTCAACATGCTAAATGGGGAAAATATGAGGATGAGAATACTTTATCCAGCAAGGCTGTCATTCAGAATAGAAGGAGATAGAGTTTCTAAGACAAGCGAAACCAAAGGAGTTCATGAACACTAAACCAGTTCTGCAAGAAATACTAAAGGGGACCCTTTGAGCAGGAAGGAGAGACGAAAAGCAACAAAGACTAGAAAGGAACAGACACAATCCACAGGAACAGCAACTTTACTGGTAATATGATGGCAGTAAATCCATATCTCTCAATAACTACTCTGAATGTAAATGGACTCAATGCTTCAGTGAAAAGACATAGGGTATCAGAGTGGTTAAAGAAAACAGGACCCATTGATATGCTGCTTACAATAGACTCATTTTAGACCCAAAGACACCTCCAGATGGAAAGTGAGGGGATGGACAACCATCTATCATACTAATGAACATCAAAAGAAAGCTGGAGCAGCCATACTTATATCAGACAAACTAGATTTTAAAACAATGTCTGTAACAAGAGATGAAGAAGGACACTATATCATAATAAAGGGGTCTATCCAACAAGAAGATCTAAAAATTGTAAATATTTTTGCCCCCAACTTGGGAGCAGCCAATTATATAAATCAGTTAGTAACAAACTTAAACTCATTGATAATACAATAATAATAGGGGACTTTATTTTTGTTAAAGATTTTATTTATTTAAAAGAGCACACAAGCAGGGGGAGCAGCAGAGGGAGAGGGAGAAGCAGACTCCCCACTGAGCAGGGAATCCAACCAATGTGGGGCTCAATCTCAGTCCTGAGATTGTGACCTGAGCCGAAGGCAGCTGCTTAACCAACTGAGCCATCCAGGCGCCCCATTAATAGTGGACTTTAACACCCCACTCACAGCATCAGACAGGTCATCTAAGCAGAAGATCAACAAGTAAACAAGGGCTTTGAATGACACATTGGACCAGATGGACTTAACAGACATATTCAGAGCATTTCATCCTAAAGCAGCAGAATACACATTGTCTTTGAGTGCACATGGATCATTGTCCAGAAGAGATTACATGCTGGGTCACAACTCAGGCCTTAATGGGTACAAAAAAATTGAGATCATACCATGCATATTTTAGACCACAATGCTATGAAACTTACGACCACAAGTAAAAATTTGGAAAGACCACAAATACATGGAGGTTAAAGAACATCCTACTAAAGAATGAATGGGTTAACCAGGAAATTAAAGAAGAAATTAAAAAATACATGGAAGCAAATGAAAATGAAAACATAACAGTCCAAAACCTTTGGGATGTGGCAAAGGCAGTCCTAAGAGGGAAGGTCTTCCTCAAGAAGCAAGAAAAGCCTCAAATACAAAACCTAACCTTACACCTAAAGGAGATGGAAAAAGACAAGCAAATAATGCCTAAAACCAACAAAAGAAGGGAAATAATTAAGATTAGAACATAAATAAATGATATAGAAATTAAAAAAAAAACCAGTAGAACAGATCGATGAAACTAGAAGCTGGTTCTTTGAAAGAATTAATGAAATTGAGAAACGCCTACCCAGATTTATCCAAAAAGAAAAGAGGAAGGACCCAAATAAATAAAAACATGAATGAAAGAGGAGAGATCACAACCACACTGCAGAAATACAATTGTAAGAGAATAGTATGAGCAATTATATGCCAAAAAATTGAGCAATCTGCAAGAAATGGACACATTCCTAGAAACATATAAACTACCAAGACTGAAACAGGAAGAAATAGAAAATTTGAATAGACCCATAACCAGGAAAGAAATTGAATCAGTAATCAAAAATCTCCCAACAAACAAGAGTCCAAGGTTGGATGGCTTCCCTGAGGAATTCTACCAAACATTTAAAGAATTAATTCCTATTCTTCTGAAGCTGTTCCAAAAAATAAAAATGTAGGGAAAACTTCCAAACTCATTAAATGAGGCCAGCATCACCTTGATTTCAAAATAAGACAAAGACCCCACTAAAAAGGAGAATTACAGACCAGTATCCTTGATGAGCATGGATCCAAAAATTCTCAACAGGAGACTAGCTAATTGAATCCAACAGTACATTAAAAGGATTATTCACCATAATCAAGTATGATTTATTTCTGGGCTGCAGGAGTAGTTCAATATCCACAAATTAATCAACAGGATTATGTTAATGAAGAGTAAGAACAATATGTCTTCTCAATAGATGTAGAGAAAGCATTCAACAAAACATAGCATCCTTTTTTTTTTTAAAGATCTTATTTATTTATTTGACAGAGAGAGACACAGCGAGAGAAGGAACACAAGCATAGGGAGTGGGAAAGGGAGAAGCAGGGTTCCCGCCGAGCAGGGAGCCTGATGCGGGGCTCGATCTCAGCACCCTGGGATCATGACCTGAGCCGAAGGCAGATGCTTAATGACTGAGCCACCTAGGTGCCCCAACATAGCATCCGTTCTTAATGAAAACCCTGAAAAGAGTAAGGATAGAAAGAACATAACTCCGGATCATAAAGGCCATATACAAAAGACCCACAGGTAATACCATCCTTAGTGGGGAAAACCTGAAAGCTTTTCCCCTAAGATCAGGAACACAACAGGGATGTCCATTCTCACCACTGTTGTTCAGTATACTACTGGTTCAGCCGGTTTTATAAATGAATAAATATCTTCTTTTTTTTTTTAAAGATTTATTTATTTATTTGAGAGAGAGAGAGTACATGAGAGGGGGGAGGGTCAGAGGGAGAAGCAGACTCCCTGCTGAGCAGGGAGCCTGTTGTGGGACTCGATCCCGGGACTCCAGGATCATGACCTGAGCCGAAGGCAGTCGCTTAACCAACTGAGCGACCCAGGCGCCCTGAATAAATATCTTCTGCACAGCAAAGGAATAAAAGCTGCACAGCAAAGGAAACAATCAACAAAACTAAAAGGCAACTGATGGAATGGAAAAAGGTATTTGCAAATGATATATCAGATAAGGGGCTAGTATCCAAAATCTATAAAGAACTTATCAAACTTAATACCCCCCAAAACAAATAATGGTCAGTTAAGAGTTGGGCAGAAGGCATAAATAGACACTTTTCCAAAGAAAACATCCAGAGGCTAATAGACACATAAAAAAAAAAAATGCTCAACATCACTTATCATCAGGGAAATACAAATCAAAACCATAATGAAATACCACTTCACACCTGTCAGAATGGCTAAAATGAACAACTCAGGAAACAACAGACGTTGGCGAGGTTGCAGAGAAAGGGGAACCTTTTGTAACTGTTGGTGGGAATGCAAACTGGTGCAGCCATTCTGGAAAACAGTATGGAGGTTCCTCAAAAAGTTAAAACAATAACCCTACAACCCAGCAATTGCACTACTAGATATTTATCCAAAGGATACGAAAATGCTGATTGAAAGAGGCACATGCACCCCAACTTTGTAATAGCACTATCAAGAATAGCCAAATTATGGTGCGTATGGGTGGCTCGGTCGTTAAGCGTCTACCTTCAGCTCAGGTCATGATCCCAGGGTCCTGGGATTGAGCCCCAGGTTGGGCTCTCTGCTCAGCGGGAAGCCTGCTTCTCCCTCTCCCACTCCCCCTGCTTGTGTTCCTGCTCTCGCTATCTCTCTGTCAAATAAATAAATAAAATCTAAAAAAAAAAAAGAATAGCCAAATTATGGAAAGAGCCCAAATGTCCGTTGACTGATGAATGGATAAAGAGGATGTGGTATATATAAACTATGGACTATTACTTGGCAATCTGAAAGAATGAAATCTTGCCATTTGCAACAACGTGGTTGGAACTAGAGTATACTATGGTAAGCGAAATAAGTCAGTCAGAGAAAGAAAAATACTGTATGATTTCACTCATGTGGAATTTAAGAAACAATACAGATTAACACAGAGGAAGGAAAGGAAAAATAAAATAAGATAACAGGGAGGGAGCAAACCATAAGAGACTCTTAACTATAGAGAAGAAACTAAGGGTTGAGGGAGGGGAGGTGCCTGGGAGAATGTGCTAAATGGGTGATGGGCATTAAAGAGGACACTTGGGTGTTATATGTAAGTGATGAATCAATAAATTCTATTCCTGAAACCAATACTATACTATATGTTAACCAAGTTGAATTTAAATTAAAAAAAAAAAAAAAGAAAACTACCATATGATCACACTACTGGGTATTCCCCTAAGAATATGAAAACACTAATTCCAAAGGATATACACACTCCAATTTTTTTGCAGCATTATTTACGATACCCAAATTATGGAATCAGCCCAAATGTCCATTGACGGATGAATGGATGAAGAAGATGTGGTATATACATGATGGGATACTATTCAGCCATAAAAAAGAATGAAATCTTGCCATTTACACCAACCTGCTGTGTTATAGAGTATAATACTAAGTGAAATAAGCCAATCAGAGAAAGACAGATATCATATGATCTCACTTGTGTGTGGTATTTAAGAAACAAAACAAATGAACAAGGAGAAAAGAGACAAACCAAGAAACAGACTCTTATCTGTAGAGAACAAATAGATGCTTATCAGAGGGGAGGTGGGGGGGTGGATGAATGAAAGAGGTGAAGAGGATTAAGGGTAAACTTATCTTGATGGTTACTGGGTGATATATGGAATTGTTGAATCACTATATTATACACCTGAAACTAATATAACGCTGTTGTTAACTACACTGGAATTAAAATTTTAAAAATAAGTTGAAAAAAATTTTTAAATGCAATTGTTGTGTCGTTGTATTGTGCTATTTAGGAGCTCTGCCATTTCTCTTAGGAAGAGGAACTGCAGAAGATTGACTCTATCCTGTATATTTTTACTGGTGATATAGAAAATGCAAAAGTAATGTGTTTTATTATTAATGCATTTATTTGTCCAGTTATTTCATTCTACAAACTGGTTAGGAGCCTATCACTATACATACAAAGATGAATAAGATACATTCTTTGTCCTCATCAGTTTTATGAGGTAGCAAGGGAGATAAATATGTACATGAATAATTTCATTACAACATAGGAAAAAATACTATAGATGTGTGAATAATTAAGTAGTTCAAAATATGAGCAATCTCTTTAGTCCAGTGTTTGTCTGCATAAAGTTGTATCCTCCTCTCCTCTTTCCCATGCTTTGGATCACCCCTCAGCCAGTGAATTTTTGTTGTCACAATTTCAAGCATTCTGCTGGCCTTTAATGTGACAGTCCAGGAATATGAAATGCCTTGCAGTACACTGGACAGCCCTGCAATACTAAGTATTGTCTTCAAAATTCCAATAGCACCTGGCTTGAAAAATATTGCTATCCTCTTTGTGGGAAGACTTCAATGAATAGTCAATTAATATTTGCATATCCACTTTATCTATGATTCTAGATGCCTGGAAATAAATATTCTTAGAGAGTAATGTCCTTATCCTAGTAAAATGTGGCTTGGTGGATGTCAAACTCTTCCAAAGACCATTTAACCAAATATTTGGTTTTGGTTATCCTTTAAATTTTGGATTCTGGTTAATCATACCTGAAAACTAAAGTCTTAAGAGAAATTGAGGTTTAGCAGTGTAATACCATCCCTTTTATTTTTCCCCTTATTTTCTTTGTTTTCCTTCTCCCAAAGAGTTGTGTTGTTTATGGATAATTTGGTTACTGAAATATTTTTTAAATTACATTGATTTTTTTTCTTTTCTAGGAGAATATCAACCAGCAAAGTGACAGTTCTGGGTTATGGTCTTTTAACCGCAGATGCAGAGACTTTGATAGATGCATTGAATAATCAGAAATTCAACATAGTTATAGTGGATGAATCACACTACATGAAGTCCAGGAACGCAACCCGCAGCAAGATTTTATTGCCAATAGTACAGAAAGCCAAACGAGCCATTCTTCTTACAGGAACTCCAGCTTTGGGAAGGCCTGAAGAGGTATTAAAGTCCTTAAATTTTGGCTTAAAAGAAGTCTTTCACCAAAAATAATCATTGGGAATTTCTAGATGGCTATTAATGGTTAAATGTATCTTTTCTATGACCGTTTTCTCTGTTTACATGTGAAACTTACCTGTGCTTGTACATGTGTAGAAAAAAATAGTTTTTACTTTCAGCATAAGGTTTTCATATTTAGTATACATTTGTAATTTTCATCACATTTGTTTTCTTGTGATTCTTACATGGTTTTAGTCTTCATTTGTCCAGTTTGTTTGACATTATAAGGATATAATTTAGGATTGGAGTTTAATCTATTTTGTATCTTTTGAATTGCATTACAGAACTTCTTTCTGTTTCTCTTTTACTTCAAGATACATGTTTTGGGGGCACCTGGGTGGCTCAGTCAGTTGGGCATCAGACTCTTGGTTTTGGCTCAGATCATGATTTCGGGGTTGTGGGATGAGCCCTGCTTAGGGCTCCACACTGAGCACAGAGTTTACCCGAGATTCTCCTCTCCCTCTCCCTCTGCCGTTATCCCTACTTGCACTCTCTCTCTAAGATAAACAAATAAATGTTAAATAAAAAAAAAAAGATCCGTAGTCTGGGAAGGTATAGGTATCTAAACTTATATTCAGATCAGGTAGAATAACTACTTGGATGGAGAAATAAGGCATTTGTTTGATACCCCCATTTACCTTTACCACTCTAAGAGCTGTGCAGAGTGTGGAGTAGTTAAGGGGTTGGGAGGAAGAAATGACAGGTGAAATTCTTATGAGTCTATAAGGGTCATTGTAACCTAGAGAAGCCCTTTCCATTAACGAACACTGAGTTACAGAAAAAAATGTACTTTTTGTCTTGTAGGGTTTAAATTTAAAGGAAATACTGGTTTGAAAGTATCTTGCTATGTGCCCTGGCACATGGTAAGCACTCAACATACAGTAGCCATTTTTATTATTGATTAGTAAGCCAAGCGTGGGAGACAGCTGTTGATAGGGTGTATTAAGTTCATTGATTTTCAGATGTTAAACCAACTTTATATTCCATGATAAATCTCTCTTGACTGGATGTCATCCTTTTTCTTTGTTCCTGGATTCAGTTTGCTCTATTTTGTTGATGATTTTTGTGTGTATGTTCACAAAAATAGTGATCTGTAGTTTTATCGTTATATCTTTGGTTTTGGTGTCAAGGCAATACTGGTTTTACAGAATGAGGTGGGAAGTATTCTCTCCTTTTCTGTTTCTAAGAGGAGTTTGTGAAACACTGGTATTACTTCTTTTTTAAATGTTTGGTAGAATTTGGTGGTGAACCCATCTGGGCCTGAGTTTTTTCTTTGTGGATAGTTTTTGAATTAATCATTCAGTCTGTTCACTGAATATTATGTCTATTCAATTGTATATTTCTTCTTGAGCAAGTTTGATACATATCTTTATAGGAATTTTTCCATTTTATCTAAGGTATCTAAGTTATTAGCATACAGTTGTTCATAATATTCCCTTATAATCCTTTGTGTTTCTGTGAGGTTGATAGTAATGTCCCCTCCTTTATTTGTGATTTTAGTAACTTGAGTCTTTTCTCTCTCTCTTTTTTAATTTGGTTAATGTAAGCTAAAATTTTGTCAATTTTCTCATTCTTATCAAAACCAGTATTTGGTTTCATTGATTATTTTTTCTGTTGTTTTTCCAATCTCTATGTTGTTTATTTCCATTCTAGTCTTCATTATGTTACTCCTTCTGTCTGTTTTGCGTTTTGTGTACTCCTTCTTTCCCAGTGTCTTAAGGTGGAAAGTTAGATGATTGATTTGAGATCTTTTTTTTTTCAAGATTTTATTTATTTATTTGACAGAGAGAGAGAGAGCACTAGCAAGGGAAGGGGCAAGGGAGAAGGAGAAGCAGGCTCCCCGCTGAGCAGAGAGCTTGACACGGGGCTCGATCCCAGGACCCTGGGATCATGACCTGAGTTGAAGGCAGACGTTTAACTGACTGAGCCACCCAGGTGCCCCATGAGATCTATTTTCTTTTTTTAATGGAGACATATACAGCTATATATTTCAATCCTTGGATAACACACTGGCAATTACTTAGAAAGTTAAAAATAGAATTACCATAAGATGTAGCAATTCCATTTTTAAGTTTACACACAAAAAACTGAAAACATATGTTCACAAAAAAAACTGTATACAGATGTTCATAGTAGTATTATTTGTAATATCCAAAAAAGTAAGAAACCAGTGTCCATAACTGATGAATGGATATTGAAAATGCAGCCATAAAAAGGAATGAAATACTGATACATTCTAAAACATGGATGAACCTTGAAAGCATTATGCTAAGTGAATGAAGTCGGACACAGAGGCTACATATTGTATAATTCTCTTTATGTGAAATATCCAGAAAGGCGAAGTAATGGAAATAGGAATCAGATTAGTGATTGCCAGGATTGAGGGAGAGAGAGAATGGGAAATGACTAGTAATGGGTATGGCGTTCCTGTCTGTAGTGATAAAAATATTTAAGAATTAGATAGTGGTGATTGAGGCATTTTGTGAATATACTAAGAGCCACTGAATTGTACACTTTAAAAGTGTGAATAATGAAAGTGGTATATGAATTATTTCTCACTAAAGCAGGTGTTTTAAAAATGTATACTAAAATAACAATGAGACACTACTATGTGCAGTGTATCAAAGTTATAAAAATGAAAAGATTTCATGATACTATTGATGGGACCTCCTTTTTGCAGTGGAACACAATAACATCCATCAAACTTCAAAAAGCATATATCTTAAACACACCTATTTCATTTCTAAAAATATATCCTACAGATTCATCTAATGGAAATACCAATTGGCAGGTGGGTGGGTAAGTGGATGGATAGATGGATAAATAGATAAATGGTGGATAGATGAGATGTAGACATTATACTTACGCCTACATATATATAAGCACACATACACACACATAGACTTACCTGAAGTTATTAATTTTATAATTATATAAAAGCTAGGAACAGCCTATAGGTCCATGATCAGGAGACTGTTTAAATACTTTACAGTACTTCTACATGATAATGGGTGCTATGAGCCTTTAAATGGTACTTTATTATAGTAATACCATGGCTTAGATAATTTTTAAAACTAAGTAAAAATAGATGTATATGTACTCTAATGATGTCTAAGACATGTTTTAGGGGACAGAATCCTAGTTTTATATGTATAATAGCATCTTCATGTGAATAAAAGAGAATATATACATATCCCTATATAGGCATACAAAATATGTAAATGTATTTTAGAGAAAAGTGTAGCAGTTACCCCTGAAGAATAGGGTGGCAAAGATGGGTGGATGGAAGAAAAGGAGGAGGCTGAGAAAGAAGAGATGGATTTTCTTTTTTACTCCACTATTTTTTTAACTAGATTTATCATAGTAATAATATTTACTTGAAAATGTTGCGACATATTGATAACACTTGTATTGTTACAGCTTTTCATGCAGATTGAAGCTCTCTTTCCACAAAAATTTGGAACATGGACGGAGTATGCCAAAAGATACTGTAATGCACATATCAGGTATGACAAACTACTTGCTATAAATTTTAATTCTTGCATATTTACTGTGAACATTAAGGTTTTATTAGTCATTCTTTGTTCCAGTGCTTTTCAAACCTGTGGTAGCTATGGAATAATTTCTTCAAGTAAAATCTTGTGGGGCGCCTGGGTGGCTCAATCAGTTAAGCATTTGCCTTCGGCTCAGGTCATGATCTCAGGGTCCTGGGATCAAGCCCAGCATCAGGCTCGCTGCTCCATGGGGAGCCTGCTTCTCCCTCTCTCTCTGCACCTCCCCCTGGGCTCATGCTCTCTCTCTCTCCCTCTCAAATAAATAAATAAATCTTTTTTAAAAATTAAAAAAAAAATCATGTGTGAAAGACCTATACATAAAATAAATAAAAGAAATAGATAATGGCATTTTTTTCTTTAATTTTTTACCTTCCATTTTATTTTTGAAATTATTTATTTGTATTGACTGGATAAATGTGCACAATGTACAAAATTGAAAAGTAAGTTCCCATTCCACTCATGTCTCCCAGCCAGCCATTTTCCTTCCCAGGTAACCAGTGTTGGCAATTAATTGTGTATCTTTTTGGAGATACTCCATGCATGAAAAACCATATGTGATTATGTGTGTATAATATTATTTCATTTTATTTCTACATATATAGTAATATAAGGTACACATTGTTCTGTGGTTTGCACTCTTCACCTAATATCTATTAGAGATCCTTCCATATCAGTTTTTGAGCTTTGACGTTCTTTTTTTATTTTTAAATGCTGCATGTATTCCACTGTTTGCATGCACTCTAATTTATTGAGTCTACTACCAATAGACGTCTGTTTGTGGTACATAGCTGTTGCATACAATACCACAATGAATATCCTTGCATGTTTTGAGAGGCAGTACATTATATTGGCAAAAAGCATGGAAAACTAGAGCTAGACCACCTGTCTTTCATATTCATATCGAGTACTTACCGCGTTTCATTTTACGAAAGTTACTCTACCTCCCCATACCTTCATGTCTTCAGCTGTAAAAAGAGAAAATTATTCCTATCTCAGAGAGTTATTAGGAGACTTACATTAGCTAATATTTGTAAAGGGCTTGAATAGTCAGTGGCACACAGTGAGCACTCAATAATTATGAGTTATTTTAATATTTCATGTCACACACACAGGACTAAATCTGTTGGATAAATTTATAGAATTGGAATTGCTGGCACAAAAGGGCATGTGTATTTTTATATTTTTTAGATTGTTTTTTTTTTCTTGACGTTGTCGTTTATTTTTTTTTTAACCTTTTAAAAAGTTTTTGGCACTACAAGGTTCTATAAAGAATAGAAGTGACAAATTTAAAACACATGAAAGTTTTTCCTAATTCTTAAGAACAATATATATAAAGTCTGAAGCAACCAAAGTATGAATACAGCTAATAGAAAATAAAGAATGTAATTTTTAAATTCTCTCTTTATACAGTTCATCAAGATTAAACAAAACATATTGTTGCAGACTGCTCTACTAACATTATACTAGTTTATATTCCTACCAGCAATAAGATTGTCTCTTTCCCCACACTTTTCCAACCTGTTCAGATACTATTTTATCTTGCCAATGTCTTCTGACTGTTGCCTTCTTATGTTATTAAATGCAGTTGAGCATTTTTTCATGCATGTAAGAGACATTTATACTTTTTTTCCTGCTAATTTCTGTTTATGTTCTTTGCCCTTCATCCTACTAAACTTACTGGCTGTTTTTTTTCTTATCGATATATTGGAAATCTTTATATATTATAGAAATCAGTTCTTTGTCTGTGATAGGAGTCTCTCACATTATTTCCCCAGTGTGTGTTTGTGTATGTGTGTGTGTGTGTGTGTGTGTGTGTATGTGTATGTTTTCCTTTATCCTTTCTACAAATTTTTAAAGTAACCCTAGTGTGTTTTGATACTTTTTAAAGGGCTGTGGAACAGAGATAGAAGGAGTCCTTCCAAATTGTTTGTATGAAGGCATTTCACTGATAGCAAAATCAGACAATATCATACAGAAAAAAAAGGACCTTTTTTACTTAAGATTATGAATGTAGAAATCTTCAATATTAATATAAACCAGAAACTCATGAAAAGACGTAATATGTTAATCAGATGCAAATGGAATTCATATCAGCAAGTATTGTTTAATATTAGAAAATGTATTAATATAGTCATGTTACTAATGAAAAGGAAAAACTTCATTATATCATCTCCATGCTGAGATGTAATTTGATAAAATTCAGCACCCATCCTTTTATAATATTTAATAATTTTTAAATTATTGAAGTATAGTTGACATATAATGATAAATTAATTTCAGGTGTACAACATAGTTATTTGACAATTCTGTACATTACTCAGTGCTCACCATGGTAAGTATAGTGACCATCTGTCACCATACAACGTTATTACAATGTTACTGACTTTATTCCATATACTGTACTTTTCATCTACATGTTTTATTTATTCTATAACTGGAAGATTGTACCTCCTAATCTCCTTTACCTATTTTACCCAGCTACCCACCTCCACTCCCCTCTGGCAACTACCAGTTTGTTCCCTGTGTTTTAAGAGTATGTTAGTTTGTTTGTTCATTTATTTTGTTTTTTAGACTCCACATGTAAGTTAAAGCATATGGTGTTTGTCTCTGTCTTATTTCACTTAGCATAATACCTTCTAGGTCCATCCATGTTGTCTTAAATGGCAAGATATCATTCCTTTTTATGGCTGATGATTATTTCTTGTATTTATATACCACATCTTCTTTATCCGTTCATCAGTGGACACTGGGGCTACTTCGATAATTTGGCTATTGTAAATGATGCTACTATAAACATAGGGGTGCATGTATATTTTGAATTAGTGTTTTTGTTTTCTTTGAGTAAATACCCACTAGTGGAATACTGGATCAAATGGTATTTCTCTTGTTAATTTTTTGAGGAACTTCCATATTGTTTTCCACAGCGGTTGTACCAATTTAAATTCCCAGTAGCAGTGCACAAGGGATTCTTTTTCTCCACATCGTTGACGACACTTGTTATTTCTTTTGATACTAGTCATTCTGACTGGGTTATATTTAGAGGAAGCTGTAAATACAAATATGATTTGGAGAAGGCAGCACATTCAGATTTGCATTTCCTTGATGATTAGCAATGTTGATTGAGCATCTTTCCGTGTGTCTATTGGCTATCTGTTTTTCTTCTTTGATAAAATGTCTATTCAGATCCTCTGCCCATCTTTTAATCACATTGTTTGCTTTTTTTGTGCTGAGATTTATAAGTCCTAATATATTTTGGATATTAACCCTTTATTGGATATATCACTGGCAAATATCTTTCCCCATTCTCTAGGTTGCCTTTTTATTTTGTTGATAGTTTCCTTTGCTTTGCAAAAGTTTTTTAGTTTGGTATAGTCCTAATATTTTATTTTCGCTTTTGTTTCCCTTGCCTGAGGAGACAGTCCATAAATATGTTGCTAAGGGTGATGTCTAAGAGATTACTGCATATGTTTTCTTTTATGAATTTTATGGTTTAAGGTCTCACATTTAGATCTTTAATCCATTTTAATTTTATTTTTGTGTATGGTATAAGAAAGTGGTCCATTTTCATTTTTTTGCATGTAGCTGTCCAGTTTTCACAACACCATTTATTGAAAAAACTGTCTTTAGCCACATCATATATTCTTGCTCCCTTTGTTGTAAATTAATTGACCATGTAAGTGTGGGTTTATTTCTGGGCTCTCTATCCCATTCCATTAATCTATGTGTTTGTTTTTGTGCCAGTGCCATATTCTGTGAATACTGTGTCTTTGTATTCTAGTTTGAAATCAGGGATTGTGATACCTCTGGCTTTGTTCTTTTTTTTTTTTAAGATTGCTTTGGCTATTCGAGGTCTTTTGTAGTTCCATATGAATTTTAGGATTCTTCTAGTCCTGTGAAAAATGTCATTAGTATTGTAGTAGGGATTGCATTGATTCTGTAGATTGCTTTGGTTAGTGTATACGTTATAACAAGATTAATACCTCCAATCCATGACTATGTGGTTTTTAATAATCTTAATGTATATGTGTGTATGTGCTCTATACTCAAAGCCACTGTATCTTATGAAACTTTAAATCCAGAGCAAGGATGTTCACTGACCTCACAGTTTACTTTATTTGGGCAGCACTAATCAGTTCAATTACCCCCAAAAAAGGCAAAAATTAGAAAGAAAAAAGGCAAAATTATCATTATTTGCAGCTGATATTATTTATTTGGAAAACCTGAGGGCATCAGCTCAAAAATGCACAAAAGAGAATTTATTAAGATGTCCTAGCACAGAGTTACTATTTAAAAAATCAATTGTCTTAAATACGTAAATAATAATAAATAGTTTTAACATATAATGCAAAATAGACATGATACTACAAAATTGTTAGGAAGCTCTTTGTCACAATTATTGCAGACTATAAATGCCAAAAGTTTGCTAACATAAAAACAGATGTACTAATTGCAGTTATCTTTGGGGGACTAGGAAATCCTAAATGGTCAGAAAGTATTCCATCTTTTCTGATTATCAGGACTTTCATATGACCACAAAAGTGTATAACTGTCCCTTTCTTGATTATTAACACATGCTGTTTCAAAGAAAAGTTTATATTTTGGAAATGCTTTATGATTGGGGAGATTGTGTTCTGTTTTCTGTTTACTAGAGAAAGCCATTTCAAGATTATTATGCTCCTCAAAAGACATTTTCTTCCAGATTCCATTTAAAAATTTTTGTTACTCCTTTTCTTCATTACCTTGAAACCAGTATGGTATCATAGACTCTGATTCAGATCAAGGCACTTCCTGGCATTTTAAGTTAGTTTGGAATGTTAAATTTTTTCCATAATGTTTTCCTTTCATGAAGATGTCATTTTCACACTATAATTTTGCAGAAAGCAAATTATGGTTAGTTATTCAGTTCTAGACCCATATTTTATATTTGAAATATCATGACTGTATTCAAATTAAGCTAAATGAAGCTTGAGCAAAAATACAACTTTATCTTTGTACATTTTATTAGATACATATATGATCACAAACAAGTATACTAATACAAATGTGGTTTGGCGATGAGAAGTCTAGGTATAGATGACTACTTATCTGGTTTGATTTGAGAGTCACAGAAAAAGTATTACTCAACCAGAACATCCCATATCCACAGTCCTTTACATCACTCACTCTTCTGCATTATATTTAGAGGACACTAGAAATGCAAATATGATTTGGATAAGGCAGCACATTCACTTGTCAACCATTAGCACATTAGAGCTAGAAAAGACTTTACAGATCACCCAGTTCCCCTCTGTCACTTTATTACCTGGCAACATTAAATGGCTTGCCTAGTATTTGACTTCATCTTCCATTTTTTTTTTCACGTTTCCTGACAGTAAGAAAGACCTCAGGAATGGCAACTTTAATAAAGATCTTTTACACAGAAAAAGAGGACACATAGATAATCCAGTGAAGCATTCTGTTATCAGCAGCCACTTTCAAAAGGCACAATATGGGAAGACAAATTTGTCCTCCCTGATGTCATGGTTAAAGGTTAAGAATATCTCAGCATATTTTTACGAAAACTTATCAAATTTTCTAAACCTTCTTTACTGCTGATATTTTGTGCCATTTCCACCTCTTAGGAGAAATAGTTGTCTAAATTTTTGTGAGAGGGAAAATGCTGAATGATAGTACATATTAAGCATATTTATAGCCATTTTCCAAAAGTGTTAATTAATAGGTATGTCAGCTTCAAGAAATGTCTCTTATGGAATTGCACTGTACTTTGTCCTCAGCACTGTCACATTTAATGTTCTTAACCATGGGCTAAATAGAGGTCAGGTCTATTCCATTTGCAAATGGCTCAAATCTGAGAGAAATAGTTAATATACTGGATGGCAGAGATAAGTTTGAAAAATAATTAGATAAAAATTAATAGGACAAATCCTGCACTTATGCTTAGAAAGTCTGCTTTGTGTGGAAGGGATTTGAGAAATCATCACCTATTATCACTAGTTTAGTTCAAAAAGACTTTTGGTTTTGAATACCCCTAGGCTAAATTGAAGCCAACTGTCATAACTAATAAAAATAAAGTAATATTGGGACTTATTATTCAGATGAACATTCAGAGTAAGGGATGGTTCTGCTCCACTCCTTGATTAGACTACATCTGGAATATGGTTTAATTTTGATTAACCCATTCAAAAATATTTAAAGGGTATCTGTTATTTGCCATGCCTTGTGTTAAGCATCAGATATGCATTAGAGAACAAGACCTACATGGTTTCTTTTTTTTCTTTTTTAAGATTTTATTTATTTGACAGAGAGAGAGATAGCGAGAGCAGGAACACAAGCAGGGGGAGTGGGAGAGGGAGAAGCAGGCTTCCCGTGGAGCAGGGAGCCCGATGTGGGACTCAATCCCAGGACCCTGGGATCATGACCTGAGCCAAAGGCAGACGCTTAATGACTGAGCCACCCAGGTGCCCGACCTACATGGTTTCAATCTTCACCGAGTTCTCAAGTCAAACACTAACCAGATAATAACGGTTGTGATGAGTGTCATAAAAGGGAAGTAAAGGATGTTATGGTGGAGTTTAACAGAGTAAACTATCAAGTCAGAAAGGACAGAAGGGGTATCCTGTGAGTAAGTGATATCTATTTGCATTCCAGGAAGAGGAATTTTATGTGCTAAGCCTGAGAGCCAGAGAGACTGCTAGGCCTTTGAAGAACTAAAAGTAGTCCAGGTCATATAAATATTCTTGAACTAATAGAAGAGAGTCTCAAGTCAAAATGGAGTTGGGCATGGGTCATATTATATGGGGTCTTTTTCTTCATCAGAATAGCAGTAAGAAGGCACTGGAAGGTGTTTTTTTCCTTTTTAGTTATTAGTGCTACAGGATTTTTCTGTTAGTAAAATATACATAAGAAAATTTACTATTTTAACCATTTTTGAGTTTATAGTTCATTTATATTAAGTACATTCACATTGTTGTGCAAACATCACTACCATCCATTTCCAGAACTTATTCATCACCCCAAACAGTTAAACAGTAACTCTCCATTTCTCCTGCCCCCTAGCCCCTGCATTGTGGGGTTTTAAAGCATGAAAGGCACAAACATGACTAGGTGTACAAGTTTGGTTTGTTATTTTTTAAGACAACATTTTCACATTGTTCAACTGAGTATATACCTTGAGAAATCTCCCTTTCACTCACTTTTTTTTCTGGAAACTCTAGGTAGTTTTTAATTTTTCCACAAAAATTGTATGCATTTTCAAGGGAATTCATATTTTTTTACCCAGATACTTGATAGTGTAAACATACACAGTGTTTTTTACTTATTTGTCCTTTTTTTGTATATGTAAATAATTTCATCCTTTTTTTATGGCTGCATGGTGTTATTGAGAATATCCATAGTTTCTGGGGTGACAAGAAGTTGAGGCAGTTTCCGTATGGTGACTTTTGTTTTTTTCAGGGAATGGGAAAGACAGTTATATGTTTAGAGAAATGGAAAAGTAGAGAACTGAATGTTTGATGAGTGTTGACACTGTGAAATATTGCTGAAAGGGAGAGTGAGATCATGAGATTAGTGTGATTGAATTGATAACCGCACCAAGTAACCATTTGAGAACAGAAATTTAGGTTTAACCAGTGCTCTCAAATGTACGATTTCCCCAGGAGCACCCAGCAGTGTAGGTATGGTCTTAGGAAAGGCTTTTGATTGGATCTGTCCAAGATTTTGGTTACCAGCTTGTGATGCATGGACTGAGGGACAAGGAAATTATGCAATACTGATAAAAGGAAAGGTAATGTATGGACTGGGAAATCCACACAACGTGAGGAAAGACATGAAGACAGGAAGGATGTTGTGGATATGGTCAAAGTGGAGCGGTCAGTTGACAGAAAGGTCCTGATGTGATAGTTAAGATACAAGGGGTACAAGTGAACAAGTGGGCGAGAAGAGTGGGGCAGTACAGAGTGGAATGTCTGAATTTACCAGGTAGAGCTGTTTTTCAGGACTGGTTATAGTCATGGGAATGGAATGGTTGGAGGAGAGTTTTAGAAGGCCACTGGAGGTAAGGAATGTGAGGAACTGAGAGGGAACTAAAAGTCATATTGTAGGAAGCATGTTAACAAATGAAAACATAGCTGGGAAAGGGTGACAAGAATAGTGACAGTATTTCATATTCATCTCTACAAAGCCTGTATTATTGATTGCCTACTATATTTAAGACATTATTTCAGACCTGCCGGCAATATAAAGATGAGCAAGACATAGTGCTTGATCTTATGAAGCCTATAGGAATTTGAAAAACAGAGGGCTTGGGGGGAGCAAGTCTTTAAATATTTAAAGATCTGTCATGTTTTAAAGGAATTAGACTTTTGTCTTTGTGGCCTTAGGGAGCAAAACTGTTATCAATGAATGAAACTTGATAGGGTGATAGATTTAGGTTTAATATGAGTAAGAACTTACACATACGTGTAATATGACAAAAAAATCATGTAATACTATATAATAAAACTGGAACAAAAAATACTATAACAAGTATACTAACAAGTAAATTGTTTTCATTTTTTCTTTATAGCCTGTATGTAATGCTATCATCTGCTAATTTCATTTAGCATCACCCATCCCATGTTTTAACTTGTCTTTCTCGGTTGTTTTATTGTCCCTTAAAATTTAAAGATAGTGTATTGCTTTGGAAAAATGATTATTTTAACAGATCAAACAAGAAAATTTTTTTAAGTAAGTAAAGACTAACAACTCTCACTATGTAGAAATAACCATTAAAAAGTTAATTTTAATTTCTCTGCTTAGGTCAATAAGGACAGAGAAAGAGGGAGATAGATAGGTAGGCAATTTTAAAATAAATAAATAGAGCCATATTATACATACTCTTAGATATTGTGCTTTTTCATTGAATACTATTTTTAGAATAGCTTTCTACATCAATAACTAAAATATATCATTTTTATTAGCTGCATATTGCATTTTGTACATAAGCTATATATTTTAGATATATTATCTTTAATTATTTCAACAATTCTATAAGGATGATGACGATATGTCCATTTTATAGATGAGTAAACTGAGATTTTGGAAAGGTTAAGTCCCTTGTTCAAATCACAAAACTAAAAAGTGAAAGAGCAGTAATTTAAACACCCATTGTCACCATTTTTCTTCCATTCTCTTTCTGGTGTTTGAATTATTTGGTAATTCAAGGTCCACGTCTATATGAATCACTAAATAATTAGAAAAAATGGGCTAAATAAATTAAATATTGTTCTCTAAAAGATCAAGTAGATTGTTTCTTAGTCAACTTTTTATCTTGTAATTAATTATTTCCTTTTTCTGTCTTCTGGTTTTTGATAAAGCCATCACAATTTTTTTATTCAAAGACTCCAACAGATCTATCAACTTCCAGAATGTCAGATGAACACATAAAGTAATCTTTTTTTTTTTCATATTCCTGGAGGCCGCCTTCTCACAAGCCTGTTCTGCTCTAATTTCCAACTGCTTTATCTTTGCACATAGGTGCACAGGTGTCATCCTGAATTTTCTTTTGCCATTCTACTATATTGCATACCAAAATTCCTGGATTCTATGACTTTTGTTTTTTCCTTTATTTTTTCATCCTCTTTTTAATATTTTATTATGGAAAAAATTCAATATATACAGAAATAAGAATAGTATAATGAACTCCCCATGTGCTCTTCATCAGCTTGGATATTTATCAATTCATAGCCAGTCTTGCTTTAGCTATACAGGCATGCCTCATTTCATTGTGCTTTGCTTTATTTTGCTTCACGGATAGTGCAGTTTTTACAAATTGAAGGTTTTTGACAACTTTGTGCCTAGCAAGTGTATCAGTGCTATTTTTTAAATAGCATTTTGCTCACATCTTGTGTCTGTGTCACATTTTCATAATTCTCTTAATATTTCAAACTTTTTCATTATAATTATATTTGGTTATGTGATCTATGATCAGAGATCTTTCACGTTACTATCATAATTGTTTTGAGGCCCCATAAACCACGCTCATATAAGATGGCAAGGGATTGATAAATGTTGTGTGTATTCTGACTATTCCAATGACAAGCTGTTCCCGCATCTATCTCCCTCTCCTTGGGCCTCTCTACTCCCTGAGACACAATAATATTGAAATTAACAACCCTACCATGGCCTCTAAGTGTTCATGTGAAAGGAAGAGTTGCATGTCTCTCACTTTAAATCAAAAGCTAGAAATGATTACGCTTAGTGAGGAAGCTATGTCAAAAGCTGAGAAAGGCTAAAAGCTGGGCCTCTTGCACCAAACAGTTGGCCAAGTTGTGAATGCAAAGGAAATATTCTTGAAAGACATTAAAAGTGTGACTCCAGGGAACACACGAGTGATAAGAAAGCAGAATAGCCTTATTACTTTTATTTTAAGGTTTTATTTATTTTTTTGACAGAGAGATAGAGAGAGAGAACATGAACAGGAAGGAGGGTCAGAGGGAGAGGGAGAAGCAGACTCCCCACTGAGCAGATGGGGCTCCATCCCAGGACTCTGGGATCATGATCTGAGCCGAAAGCAGACGCTTAACTGACTAAGCCACCCACACGCCCCACAACAGCCTTGTTACTGATGTGGAGAAGGTTTCAATGGTTTGGATTGAAGAGCAGGCCAGCCACAACATTCCCTCAACCAAAGCCTAATCTAGAGCAAGGCCCTAACTCTTCAATTCTGTGAAGGCTGAGAGGTGAGGAAGCTGCAGAAGAAAAGTCTGAAGCTGGTTCAAAAACTGTCTTCAGAACATAAAAGTGCAAGGGGAAGTCACAAGTGCTGGTGTAGAAGCTGCAGCAAGTTCTCCAGAAGATCTAGCTAAGAACATTAATGAAGGGGCTACACTAAACAACAGATTTTCAGTGTAAACGAAACAGCCTTCTATTGAAAGAAGATGCCATCTAGGACTTCATAGCTAGAGAGGAGAAGTCAATGACTGGCTTGAAAGCTTCAGAGGACAGGCTGAGTCTCTGGGTAGGGGCTAGTATGGCTGGTGGCTTTAAATTGAATCCAGGGCTCATTTACATTCCAAAAATCCTATGGCCTTTAAGAATTATGCTCAGTCTACTCTGCCTGCATTCTACAAATGGAACAAAATGGATGTTTTTGTTCCTGGATGACAGCACATCTGATTACCACATGGTTAGCTGACTATTTTAAGCCCACTCTTGAGACCTACTGCTCAGAGAAAGAAATGCATCTCAAAATATCACCGCTCATTGACAATGCACCTGGCCCCCCAAGAGCTCTGATGGAAAGAAAGGTACAATGAGATGAATGTTGTTTTCTTGCCTGCTAACACAACATCCATCCTGCAGCCCACGGGTCAAGGAGTAATTTTGACATTGAAGTCTTACTATTTAAGAAACACATTTTGTAAGGGTATTGCTGTCATGGATAGTAATTCCTCTGATGGATCTGAGCAGTCAATTGAAAACCTTCTGGAGAGTATTCACCATTCGAGATGACATTAAGAACATTCATGATTCATGGGAAGAGCTCACAATATCAATATGAACAGGAATTTGTAAGAAATTGATTCCAAACCTTATGAATGTCTTTGAAGGATTCAAGACTTCATTGGAAAAAGTCACCACAGATGTGGTGGAAACAGCAGGAGAACTAGAATTAGAAGTGGAGCCAGAAGATATGATGAATTGCTACAATCACATACAGTTTTAATGGATGAGGACTTTCTTCTTATGGATGAATGAAGAAAGTGATTTCTTGAGACGATATCTACTAGTGAAGATGCTGTGAAGATTGTTAAAATGACAACAAAAGATTTAGAATATTACGTAAATTTAGTTGCTAAAGCAGCAGCAGAGTTTGAAAGGATTGACTCCAATTTTGAAACAAGTTCTGTGGGTAAAATGCTATCAGCATCACATGCTACAGAGAAATCATTTGTGAAAGGAAGAGTGAATCAGTGTGGCAAACTTTATTGTTGTCTTATTTTAAGAAATTTCCACAGCCACCATCCTGATCAGTCAGCAGCCATAATCATTGAAGGAAGATCCTCCACCAGCAAAAAGATTATGACTTGCTGAAAACTCAGATGATGGTTAGCAATTTTTGGCAATAAAGTATTTTAAAATTAAACTATATATGTTGTTTTTTAGATACATTACTTTTGCACATTTAATAAACTAGGGAATACTGTTAACATAACTTTTACATGCACTGGAAAATTGAAAAATTTGTTTGACTCTCTTTATTGCAATTTCCCTTTATTTCGGTGGCCTGGAACCAGACCCTCAGGATCTGCAGATTATGCCTGTATTCCCGTGTAACTTCACCACAGTATGTTGAAAGAAAGCCTCTGGGGCGCCTGGGTGGCTCAGTTGTTAAGCGTCTGCCTTCAGCTCAGGTCATGATCCCAGGGTGCTGGGATCGAGCCCCGCATCGGGCTCCCAGCTCTGCAGGAAGGCTGCTTCTCCCTCTCCCTCTGCCCCTGCTTGTGTTCCCCTTCTCGCTGTGTTTCTCTCTCTGTCAAATAAATAAATAAAATCTTAAAAAAAAAAAAAGAAAGCCTACACATCCCCCCCCCTTTTTTTAAAGATTTTATTTATTTATTTGACAGAGAGAAACACAATGAGAGAGGGAACATAAGCAGGGGGAGTAAAAGAGGGAGAAGCAGGCTTCCCCTGGAGCAAGGGGCCCGATGTGGGGCTCTATCCCAGGACCCTGGATGGTGACCTGAGCCGAAGGCAGCCGCTTAATGACTGAGCCACCCAGGCACCCCTACACCATCCCCTTTTATCTAAAAATATTTCACAGTGTCTGTAAAGAGTAAAGACTCCACAAAAATCAAGTAATTAGAATCCCATTACCGTACATAAAAATTAAAATAAACAATAGTCTATCTTTAAAGTAAAAAAAAATCCAATAAACGTTCAAATTTTCAGTTATTTTTTAATATAATATTGCAGGTTTTTAAAATTGTCTTTCCCCCGACAGTTTACATCAGTACCCAAAGGCTCACCCTTAACAAATGTTAGATATTTCCCTTAATCTCTAGTGAAGTCTCTCTTAATCTCTAGGGTTTCCCTCTGTTATCTTATTTCTTTATTTTTAATTTGTTGAAGAAAATAATTTATTACTGTAATCTGGATTTTGCCGCTTCCATTCCCATGAAGTTTAACATGTTCCTCTGTTCTCTTATTTCTATAATAGTATTTAGACTTAGGGACTTCAGTTTTTTGGCAATTCTTTTTTATAGGAATGTCATCATCTTCTCATGTTCTTCCATTAGATGCTCTTGATATCTAAGGCCTCTTTTTTGTGATGTTAGTAGCTGTCACCATTCAGTACATGATCTGTTAAATCTTTAGGCATTACAAAAGGGCTATAGTCTAATATTCTTCCTTCATTTATTAGTTGACATAGGTC
Organism: Callorhinus ursinus; assembly: GCF_003265705.2. Classification (NCBI taxonomy): domain Eukaryota; kingdom Metazoa; phylum Chordata; class Mammalia; order Carnivora; family Otariidae; genus Callorhinus; species Callorhinus ursinus. The sequence continues at coordinate 91,714,229 of NW_027397064.1, forward strand.
TATAAAGGAAAACCTCCCCTTATCTACTATTTGGAAACTCATTCATTCAGTTTATTTAGAAAAAGCAGGAAAAATGCTTACTTTTTCTTTATTTATTAGTTTTCAAAATATAAGTTGTTTGGCTAACATTCTCTAATGATTTCCAATGAGGATTTTCATTTTTTAAATTGGTAAGTGTAAGTCTTCTAACTTTGTTCTTTTTCAGGAGTTTTTTGTCTGTTCTGTAACCCTTGCATTTTTATCTGAATTTTAGGATTAGCTTGTTAAGTTTTGCAAAGATGTCAGCTGAAGTTCACATTATTTGAGGGAGTTTTGCCATTTTAATAATATGAACTCTTTCCAATTAATAAAGGAAGATGTCTTTCCATTTATTTAATTTCTTTCTACAGTGCTGTGTAGTTTTCAGTATATAGTTCTCATAATTTTTTATAAATGCTATTTATCAGGGTAAGAAAGTTACTTTGTAATCTTAGTCTGTTGAGTATTTAAGAATTTTATTTTTAACTCATTTTTTTAATTCACTTTATCTGTTATCTTTATTGTTGGTTAAATTGTCCCACCTTTAATAAATGGGACCATTTTGAATATGGTCCTTTTGATACAGCGCTAGTAGGCTTTGATTGCTTTCTTAGTATCTGATGTGAGAAGATGTTCCAGGATCATCTTGTCCATTTTTTTCTTTGGTTCCTTTTGGAATATTTCCTAGTTTTCTGGAAAGATAACCCTCAACAGCTTCCTAAGAATAGTGCATAGAAAGTAAACTTTTTGAATTCTTATATGACTGCTTCTAGATAATCTCTAAATTGATGATTTTATATTTCTGTGTTGAAAATCATTTTTCCTTAGAGTTTTGAGATTAGTTCTTCATTGCCTCTACTACCAAGGTTGCTATGAAGAATCACAACGCTTTGATGCCTGGGTGGCTCAGTCATGGTTTTAGCTGTAGAGGTGGTTGTAGCCTAGGTGGTTTTAGCTATAGAGGTTGTAAATGAGTATCAGTTGCTTAGGCAACCGCCCAATATTTAAAGCCAATCTGGGGCGCCTGGGTGGCTCAGTTGGTTAAGCATCTTACTCTTGATTTTGGCTTAGGTCATGATCTCAGGGTCCTGGGATTGAACCCTGCATCCAGCTTCCTGTTCGTTAGGCAGTCTGCTTGTCTTCCTCTCCCTCTACCCCTCCCGACCCCCCCCATCACGTGTTCTCTCTCTTCTCTCAAATAAAGGAATGGATCTTAAAAAAAAAAAAATCACAACTCCATTCTCATTTTGATCTTTTGCATGTCTCATATATATTTATATGTATCCCCATTCTGGAAGCTTCTGAGCTTGTGGTTAATGTGGTTAATCTTTAATTTTATGAAAATAAGCCTTTGTTTAGTTTTTTTTTATTCTATTGATAAACAGTAGGTATTCTCTTTCAACCTAGTAATTTGAGTGCTTATGTCTGGAAATTACTCATTTTTAACTTTCTTTCTCCTTTCCTTCAACATATCTTTCTGGAACTTCTATTATTTACTTAATTGACTTTCTGATGTTTTTGTTTTACTTTTTGGGACATTTCTTCCTTTATCACCCAGGTCATTTGTTGCATTTTTGTATATAACTAAAGAAAATTGATAAAATGTTATAAATTTTTATTTATTTATTTATTTTTTACTCTTTATACACTTAGTCACTTTTCTTTCTTTCTTTCATAGCCTCCTGTGTTTGGGGATGCTTGTTGTTTTGGGATGCTTGTTGCTGCTCAGGTTTTTGTTATCATTTTATTTATTTTTCTTAATTTTCTTCTTTTTGCTGCCTTGTATGTTTACTCTGAATTTCTTTTCATTTTGTTTTCATCTCTGTTGTTCATATTGGATGCTTTTCTTCAATGCCTATTGATCCGTGAATGTCCATTCATGTTTTAAAGGTTGAAAATTTAAAAAGTTGATTAGAAAAGTTTTTTGACTGGAAAAGTATGGGCTTTTCCCTGGTAAACCCCTAAGTGTTAATATATGGAGGTCTTTTTGTGACTTCTCAAAATTTTAAAAAAAAATTTTTTTTAGGAGGGTGGGAGGGATGGGGTGGCTGGGTGATGGACATTGGGGAAGGTAAGTACTATGGTGAGTGCTGTGAATTGTGTAAGACTGATGAATCACAGATCTGTACCCCTGAAATGAATAATACATTATATGTTAAAAAAATTTTTTTAAATAAAAATATTACAAAATCTTAAAAAAATAAAAATTAAAAATTTATTTGAATTCAATTTAGTTAATATATAGGGTATTATTAGTTTCATGGGTAGAATTTAGTGATTCATCAGTTGCATAAAACACCCAGTGCTCATTACATTAAGTGCCCTCCTTAATGCCCATCACCCAACTATCCCATACCCCTCTCTACCCTCTCTCCAGCAACCCTGTTTGTTTCCTAGAGTTAGAGTCTCCTATGGTTTGCCTCCCTCTCTGTTTTTATCTTATATTTCCTTCCCTTCCCCATGCTCATATGTTTTGTTTCTTAAATTACACATATCAGTGAAATCATATGCTATTTGTCTTTCTCTGACTTATTTTGCTTAGCATAATACCCTCTAGTTCCATCCACATCATTGTGAATGGCAAGATTTCATTTTTTTTGATGGTTGAGTAATATTCCATTTGTGTGTGTGTGTGTGTGTGTGTGTGTGTGTGTGTGTGTGTGTATACCACATCTTCACCCATTCATCTGTCAATGGACATCTAGGTTCTTTCCATGTTTTGGCTGTTGTGGACATTGCTGCTATAAACATGTGGTGCATGTGCCCCTTTGAATCACTATTTTTGTATCCTTTGATAAATACCTAGTAGTGCAATTGCTGGGTCATAGGGTAGTTCTGATTTTAACTTTTTGAGGAACCTCCATACTGTTCTCCAGAGTGTCTGCACCAGTTTGCATTCCCACCAGCAGTGTTAAGAGGTTTCCCCTTTCTCTGCATCCTCACCAACATCTGTTGTTTCCTGTGTTGTTAATTCTAGCCATTCTGACCGGTGTGAGGCAGTATCTCATTATGGTTTTGACTTGTATTTCCCTGATGCTGAGTGATGTTGAGCATTTTTTCATGTGTCTGTTAGCCATTTGTATGTCTTCTTTGTGACCTTTTAAAATTTTTAAGAGAAAAAGGTATCCTCCATTCTCGTGCTGTATGTGGATGTTTAAACATAGCTACCATCTTTGTGGCATAAACAAAGGAAGCAGAATAATGTCAATTCTCAATATGTAGACTTTTCTCAATCTGTCCTGGTTCCATATGATACCATCCCCCCCCCCCAAAGACTATTCTTAGTCTTTTAGGTTTGAACACTAGTTCACTTTCTTTATAGAATAAAATCATAGTCTTGTGGGGGTGGGATAGTAACACGATGACATCAGAATGACTAGAGAATCTGGGCATTTAACCATTCCTTATACAAACTTTAAAACAGTGTCCCTGGTTTTAGCTACCATGTCATACTTCCACCTTCTAAGGTACCTGATGCTTTTAGTTTCTGAGACATTCCAGGAGTTTATGGACAGTCCTCTTTTAGTTGTTAGTATTTAGCTTTCTTGGTTTTGTTAGCTTCTTCAGTTGTTTTTTTCTTTTTTCTTTTGTTTTTTGCTTCTAGAATGTGTTCATATTGTTGCCTATTGTGGTTTTTGGTGTTTCTGTTCTTGTTTTTGTTTTCCATTATCTTTGTCCTGGTGAGTTTGTCCTGGTGAGTTAACACATTCATATTGCTTTGTATTCATTTTGATTGAGGATAAATGTATGTGTTTACTCACCATGGTTTTTTTTTTTTAAGATTTTATTTAAATTCAAGTTAGTTAACATATAGTGTATTATTAGTTTCAGGGGTAGAATTTAGTGATTCATAAGTTGTACATAACACCCAGTGCTCATTACATCAAGTGCCCTCCTTAATGCCCATCACCCAGTTATCCCATCCACCCCACCCACTTTCCCTCTAGCAACCCTAGTTTGTTCCTTGTAGTTAAGAGTTTTAACCAGAATATCGCCTCTACATACCTTCTCTTTACTATGATTTTTTGAAATTGCTTATCCACTATTTCTTCTCTCGTTCTCTTTGGCTTATTATTTAATAGCTTTTAAATTCATTTCTTCTCATGTTGGAAGGTTTTCCATAGAAATAATTGATAAATATGATTAATTTTCTATGCTTAATTTTATGTCCCTCTGCAAACTCCAGCTATTGCTTTAGTTTTTGCTTCCTCGGGTATTTCTTTTCTCAAGAACTCTGGGGTGTATTCATTAGTCACGTCATCCATTTGTTCATTAATTCATAAACTACTTATTATATGTCAGGCATCATACTAGGTGCCAGGAATACAAAGACATGGTCTTTGCCATTAAGCTTACACTTAGGATATTCGCAGTCCTAACTCAGGTTTTCATAAGAGCTGCAAAGTCACAATATTCCTTTGAGATATTTCATGAAGTAATATGTTTTCCTAGATCTGGATGAATTTTTAACTTGCTCCCAAATGTATCTAAATAGCTAGAAAAACAGTTCTTGGATTCATGTTTACTTATCTCTGTAATTGAGATACAGGTATGCTTGTTTACATGAATAGTTTGTTTCAGTTAAATCAGCTTCTTTTGGTCCTGATCACTATCAAATACATCTTAATATTTGCTTTGCTAAAGAAACATAAAACATTATTTCCATCTATATGAGTTTCTTACACACATTTGAGTTTCTTTTCACTGAATTGGTTCCTAGTGCTCAGAATATGCTATGTTACAGAGTTCAAAGAACTTTCCTAACAGGAGATAAGTGTACTCCTGAGAAGCCATCTGTCCCATACACATGGCTCAGCTGCATCTGAATTCTTTATTTCTTTAAATGAAACAGCAGTTTCTTACTTTTTCCCACATTTTAAAGTTTAGAGCACTCAGGTGTCCACTGATAAGCATAAGGTCTTCTGGGCAGTACATTGTGTCTAAGAATACTGGACTTCCCAAAGTTTCTTTATCTCAAAAGTCAATTCATTGAATGGTAAACATCCCCACAGCCAACTGTCTGACTGGATTCAAGAAATAAATTCTTTATATCTTCCTCAAGCATTGTCCATGTCTTTCATCCCATCAACTGACCATGGTTAGAGTGGAAAAAAAATTACAATTTGATGATTCCTTTTAGCTTGATTACTTACTTTCTTATGTACCTTCCGCTCTTTTCATGATGATACCTTCCTTGAGTTTCAGAGCAACTTAATATTTCAGGATTTGTGGAACAAGTTTGTTTCTATTTATCCAGTCTGTTATTCTTTATCAACTCTATAAACTCTCCTAGCCTTTGTCTTTTTACTTGAATATTTCCAATTTTTCAGTCTATATTCCCATAATAGATCTTCCCCACTCTTACTTTCTTTTTCTGGTGTGTGTTTTTTTTTATTCTTATTGACTTTTATTTTATTTTACTTATTTTATTTAAATTCAATCAGTTAAAATATAGTGTATCAGTTTCAGATGTAGAGTTCAGTAATTCATCAGTTGCATATAACATGACAATAAATTTAAATTGCTTTACATGTGTTTAAAATTACTTGAAGATGTTCAGGAAAAACTGCTGTTGTTTATATGAGATTGGTTCTCCTTTCTAATCTGTATATTCTTCTTAGTTGATACAGTCAGAATTACACATTGGATTATACTTGTGGTGTATCATTATTTAATGTAAGAATAGAGTTTTCTTTATTTCTCCCATTTCTATCATTTGTCAAAATTTTTAGTGTTAAATTTTCATGTATTGTAGTGGAAAAGCAAAATGCTACAGCCATCTTTATAAAAAACAGTTTGGTTGTTTTTTATAAAGTTGAACTACAAAAACTACAAAACATTAAAGAAAAAATAAAAGAAGATCCAAATAAATGAAATAGAATACCATGTTCATGGACTAGAAGAGCCACAATTTTTGAAAGACCATTCTTCTCAAATTGTTCTATTGATTCAATTCAATAATAATCAAATTTTCAGAAGGATTTTTGTAGAAATTTGCATTTTGAATCAAATTTATATGCAAAGGCCAAGGATAGGCATCACATCTTTGAAAAAGAACAAAGTTGGAGACTCACACTATTTTTGTGTATAATCATCAACAAAGTGGAGACATGCAGATCAGTGGAGGACATAGAATCTAGAAATAGACTCATACATATATGGCAAATTGATTTTAATGATATGTTTGTACGTTTTATTCACATACATTCATATTCTTTCCAAAGTCCTTTGAAAAAGGTATTATTTTCCCATTTTACAGATGGGAATAGTGAGGATTAAAAGATTAAGTAATGGGTTCAACATTATGTCACTAAGAGGTGCAGAACTCAAAATTCAAACATTGATCATCTGACTTACACTCCCAGGACCTTGTTACTACACCACGCATCCTACCTTCAGCCAGGATTTTGATTTCAGTTTTGGTGTCTCTACTTCATCTCCTCTTTTCTGTTTACCTATTTTTCTCTTTTTTTTTTACCACTGTCACTCCTTTTTACAACCTTAGCTCTTCCCTTAGTTAGCTGATAATTTGAACTCTTCTATACTATGTCTTTTGAGCCCTCTTTGCAAGAATAGAACATTTTTTCTAGATATTGAAAACCATTTGCTGTCTTATGAGAGTCATCTGGATTATCTCAGATTATCCTTTCTGTGGTAACATGGGTCCTGATTTGCTTTTATGGTCCGATTTATTCAGAATTAAGTGGTCCTACGAGTAAGTTCTGGGGAGAAGGAATTTTCTCATTAACACTTCATGGGCTATTTCTTGGGGGATACACAATGTTGTTTTGTTTTTGTTTTGTTTTTTTTTAATGGAGCATCTTTGTGGAACACATGAAAAAAGATGAACTGAAGGTTGCACATTAAATCTTACATTCTGCTCGTCCTTACTTTCTACTGCCAGATTTTGTTAAATTTGTTTCTTTCCATGAATTGTTTCCTTCTAGGCCTTTTAAAATTTTTTGCTAGGATTGGTCATCCACATCAGGGTTGATATTGTGAGGTTGACCTAACACCTTCAGGGCAGATGTCAGGGTCTGGTCAGGAGGCATGGAGTCTTAAGTATTCATATTCAGCACTGGGCCTCTAACCCTTTTGTCATTAATTTTCTTTCCTGGTCCTCCTTGGTCTTGCCAGAAATTCTAGTTTTGTCCTCAATGCTCAGGAACAGCCAGGTAAGATGCATAGGGCAAGGTATGGGGAAGGGGAGTGGAGATTCCATGCCCTCTCTAGTCACTCCACTCTCCCCCACATCTCACATCTCATTCACCAATTAGGAAACTATGGTCAACTGATTTTTTAGAAAGATGCAAGGCAGTTCTATGTGGAAAGGTATCTTTTCACCAAATGTTCCTGGAATAATTAATATCCATAAGCAGAAACAAAGAGACAGAGAAGAAAAGCTGAAACAGCAGCTCAATTCATATGTCACACCATATGTAAAATTTAACTGAAATGAATGATAGAGGATGCTGGGAAGATGTCAGAGTAGGAATCATCAGGAATCTGTCTTCCCATCAATTTTTTTTAAAGATTTTATTTATTTATTTGACAGAGAGAGGGAACACAAGCAGGGGGAGTGGGAAAGGGAGAAGCAGACGAGCTTCTCCCCCGCAGAACAGGGAGCCCGATGTGGGGCTTGATCCCAGGACCCTGGGATCATAACTGAGCCACCCAGGTGCCCCCTGTCTTCCCATCTAGACAGCAGTTGGCACGCGCAGAATCTTTGATATCACAATTTTGGAACTCTGGAGTATACTGAAGATTTGCAAGTTCGAGGGGAAGGCCTGGACAGTAAATTGTGGTTAATTTCAGTTAATTCCAGCTCTTACCAAAGTAATAGTTACCATCCTCCACCTATAGCTTCATGACAGCTTCATTGACCTTCTTAGAGCAAGTTGCACACAACTTGTGGGAGCCAGGATGGGCAAAAATGACCACGTTTTCCAAATATCAGAGATCTCTTTTCTGATAACTGATTGCTGCTTCTCATCATAAAGTGCAGATGAAGTGGGAGCATCCATTGTTGTTGCACCTATCCCCATTGCAAGTCCCCCCCCAACCCCGGAACTTTTGGCTAAAGTGACTTCTAGAGGATTTAAGGGGCTGGTGCTATTACCCAGGTTTTTTTTTTCTCCTTTTGGGAACCAGTCACTAAAGATTAAAACATCCACACACAACTATATATATGGGTTAAATTTGAAAGTGACTGTGCATGCCCAGGGAAAGGAACAGGGTCAGAAGAGAATGGAGAAGACCTCAAGTTTATACCTCAGGCTTATCCTTGGCACAGAGTTAGCTTACAAAAGTTAAAAAAATAAATGAATAATTAATCAAAAGGAATAACAACAACAACAACAAAACCACAGTAGAACACGGAAGAGGGGGAGAATCCGATTTATATAGTTACCGCATTATTAGATTTGAACATTTAGTTTTCAACAAAAAAATCATAATGGATATAAAGCAACAGTAAAGTGTGACCCATTGAAAGGACAAAAATAAGTCAACAGAAAGAGTCCCTGAAAAAGACCTAATGACACATCTAGACAAAGAGTAAAACAACTTCCTTAAACATACTCAAAAAACTAAAGAAGATGTGGAAAAAGTCAAGAAAATGATATTTGAACAAAAAATAAAGAGGTAGAAAACCTAACCTAAAAAAAGAGACCAAAAAGAAATTCTGGAGCTGAAAAGTGTAAGAACTGAAATGAAAACTTAACTGAGGATTTCAGAGACAGATCTGAGCAGGGAGAAGTTAAGAATCAAAGACCTTGAAGATAGGGCAACAGAAATTTTTGAGTCTGAGGAACAGAAAGAAAAAAGTATGAAGAAACATGAACAGAACCTAAGGGACCTGATTGAACCATCAAATAGATAAATATGTACATTGTAGAAGTCCCAGAAGAAGAGAGAAAGAAAGGGGCTGAGAGAATATTTGAAGAAAGAAGGTGACTGAAGACATTCCAAATTTGATGAGACATGATTATATACATCTAAAAGCTTAATGAACTCCAAGAAAGATGAACTCATAGAGACCAACACGGAAATATAGTATAATCAAACATTCTAAAGACGAAGAAAATCTTGAAAGCAGCAAGTGATAAACAACTCCTCCCATATAAGAGATCCTCAAAAAGATTTTCAGCAGATATATTATCAGAAACTTTGGAGGGCAGAAGTCAGTGGGCTGAATTACCATATGATCCAGCAATTTTACTTCTGGGATATATTCCAAAGAACTGAAAGCAGGGTCTTGATGAAATTATTTGTACACCTAATTCATAACAGCATTATTCACAGTAGTGAAAATGTGGAATCAACCCCTGTGTCCTTTAGTGGATGACTAGATAAGCAAAATGTGGTTTATACACATTTTGCAATAGTGTTCAACCTTAAGAAGAAAGGAAATTCTGACATACATTGCAACATGGATGAACCTTGAGGACATTATGCTGAATGTAATAAGCCAGTCTCCAAAAGACAAATACCATATGATTCCTCTTATATGAGGTACTTAGAGTAGTCAAATCTTAGGGAGGTAAAGTTGAATGGAGATTGCCAGGGCCTGAAAGTATTGGTGAATGAGGAGTTATTGTTTATTGGATACAGAGTTTCAGTTTTATAAGATAAAAAGAGTTATGGAGATTAATGGTAGTAGGGTTATACACTTTTATGAGTTATTTGATACTGCTGAACTGTACACTTAGAAATGATTAAAATGAATTTTATGTTATGTGTAATTAAAATCAATTAAAAATGAATTCTAAACTTAAAATTCCTCGAAGGAAATAAAGGAGAAAATCTTTGTGACCTTAGGTTATGCAAATACTTTTTATTATATAGGATATAAAACACATGAATTATAAAAGACAAACGTGATGGATTTTACTTCTTTAAAACTGAAAAAATCTTTTCTAAAAACAACATTAAGAGAATGAATGGACAAGCCACAGGCTAAGAAAAATATTTGTAAAGCACATATTTGATAAACAATCTATGTTTATATATATATATACACATTTTAAAATGTACAAAAGAATTTATAAGAGTATATCAAATCTCTCAAAACTCAATAATAAAACAAAAAATGTTAAATCATTACGTGAGGCACTTCATGTAAGAAGATACAGGGAATTCATATAAACACTTCAAAAGATGCTCAACATATTAGATATTAGACAGTTGGTAGTTGAAACCGCAGAGAGATACCAGTCCACATGCATTAGAATAGGTAATATTTTACACACTGATAATACCAAATGATGGCAACAATGCTGAACAGGGACTTATATATATTGCTCGTGGGAATGCAAAACGATATAGGAACTTTGGAAAACATCATGCCAATTTCTTATGAACTTAAACATATCCCTACCGTACAACTCAAGGATCCCAATTTGGGTGTTTAGTCAAGATAAATGAAAACATATGTTCACCCAAAAATCTCTATGCAAAATGTTTACAGCAGCTTTTTATAGTCACCTAAAACTTGAAACAATCCAGATGTCTTCAACTGGTGAATATATAAACAAGTCATGATATATCCATACAGTGGAATATATTACACATCAGAAAAGAAATTAACTACAAATACATACAACAACATAGATGAATTTCAAATGCATATGGTAAGTGAAAGAAATCAGATTTAAAAGGCTACACACTGTATGATTATATACCATTTTGGAATGTGCAAAACTTTAGGGGCAGAAACAGATTAGTTTTTCCCAGGAGGTGGGGGTTAAAGAAACAGATTTCTATTAAGGGACATAAGGGAACTTACATTAAAAAAGAAAAAAATCAGAGGGTAATTTCCAAGTTCCACTGTTAACTCTGTATGTGTGCTTTTATGTGTTCATGTGTCTGAGTGTGTGTTTCTAGGAACACAGATAAGCATGCGTGTTCTTGGCCATAGACTTCCTATTTCACCATCATGAGCTAGTAATTTGTGCCTATTGAGAAATGCCTTTTTAAATTTATATATTATCAGAAAGAAAAATAAGTTTGTATTTATTCTTACTTAGGGAAAAATGAAATTTTACTCTGTAAACAATCTGAATAAGAAAATGGCTATGTTAATCTCAAAGTAGTTTTTAAGATTCATGTTTCATAACTTGTGTAGAGACATTAGAAATTTTGTTGTTGTTAATTTTAGGTTGTTAGGAATTAAGTTTCCTTTATGTTTAATTACACCTTAAACCATTCTGCTGCTATTTTGTCCTTTAAAAAATATTTTTTTATTATTTACTTATACCTTTCCTCTTTCATCTATATACCTTACCTCTTTGCTATTGCACTTACAAACTTGTATAATTTTCTTTCTTTGCCCTAAAACTGATGAACCTTACAGAATCCCCCATTTATATAAGCCCATTTCAAGGCTCTAGGAAGGGCTTTGGCAACTTACACCAGGTCTTGTGTCCCTGTCATATTTATAGAAGTAGGCTATTTTAATATTAATAGATTGAAAGATCTCCTTCTAGTTCAGTTTTGGAGTGTGTGTGTGTATAATGTAATATCTATATATTATATGGGTATTTGTATTGTGTGCTGGTATTGGAGTATCAGCAAGCATTTTGGGGATCAGGGTAAGAGGAAAGTATATTGAAGTTACATTTAGTTTGAGTTTAGTGGGCTATATTTTTGTAGTTCTCAGTAATTTCCATGTATAGTTAGGTTTTTGATAGTCAACTCAATGAGGGAATGGCTTTCAGGAATACTCCTAGAGCAGAGATGGCAGATGTACTGCTTTGTGAACTTGTCCTTGGTACCTGGTGCTGGAAGGATATGAATCATGGAGAAGCAAAATTGAAATGTACAGGGCCAGAGGATTAATCTGTGAATAATTCTTCGAATTCATAGATCTGATTATGGCAGAAACTTGATAGAAGATTTTTCAAATTTGACAATTCAAAAGTAATTTTATACAACATGCTGATAATAAGTTACAAGCCTGAAAGAAACTTCTGAAAAGTAAGAAAGATAAAAAACAGAATTTGATCATCCATGCTTGGTTCAAGTCTAAATTATCCTATTTCTTTGTAAAAAATAATATAAAGTTGTCCTGTGAAGAGGCAATCAAAGTATAAGCAGTAGAAAATGTAGAAAAGGCATTATAAATATGTGTCCAGTGGTTAATTAATAAAAATGTGTTATTTTCTTGGATTTGGAGATGTGGAAATATTTTAAAAAGGTAAAATTGGTATATAACATTAGGTAAGTTTCAAGTGTACAGTATTATATTAAACATCTTTATACAGGGATCACCACAAAAAGTCTTGCTACCATCCATCACCATACAATTGATCCCCTTCACCCATTTTTCCCACCTGCCATGGCCCTTTTCTATGTGACTTATTTCACTTAGCATAATACCTTGAAAATCAATCCATGTTGTCACAAATGGCAAGGTTTCATTATTTTTTGTGGCTGAGTAGTATTCCATTGTGTGTGTGTGTGTGTGTGTGTGTGTGTGTGTGTGTGTGTGTGTGTACCACATCTTTATCCATTCTTCCATCAGTGGACATAGCCATTTCTCAGCTTTTGTAAATAATGCTGCAGTGAACATAGAAGTGTATATATCTTTTTGAATCAGCATTTTAGTATTCTTTACATAAATACCCAGAAGTAGAATAGCTAGATAATATGGTGGTTCTAGTCTTAATTTTTTGAGGAATCTCCATACTGTATCCTGTAGTAGCTACACCAATATACATTCCCACCAACAGAGTGTGAGGGTTCTCTTTTCTCTGCATTCTCTTTAACACGTACTATTTCTGGTCTTTGTGATAATAACCATACCAAAGGTATGAGATGCTATCTCATCGTGGTTTTGATCTGAATTTCCCTAATAATTAGTGATGGTGAACATCGTTTCATGTGCCTTTTGGCCATCTGTATGTCTTCTTTGGAAAAATGTCTGCTTAGATCCTCTGCCCATTTTTAAACCAGGTTGTTTTGTTGTTGTTAGGTTATATGAGTTCTTTATGTATTTTGGATATTAATCCCATATTGGAAATATGATTTGCAAAATTCTTCTCCTATTCTCTCCAACCCGTGCTTGGTTCTTATGAACAGTTGCTTAATAGTCCATATTTGGTACAACCTGCATTTTATTCAATCATTTGTCTGAAATAGAGGACCTTCCTGTTTCATACATTTTGGAAATTGAGAGTTAGGAAAGAAAAGGGCAAGACCTGACCTGAAATCAGGAATTCTTCCTAGTCTTGGAATCTCCTGGCTTTTGTACACCTTTCCCTCCAAAACACACACATAAGTGAACTCAGGCATAGCAAAATAATCCCAAGTTCCATATTAAATATGATTTTCATATTATTATATCAAAGATGGGTTTTATTCAAGCAGGACTTCGGGTTCTAACTGCCAAGCTTTTATCCTAGTACTGCTGTTACCATCTTTGAGAGCTTGGACAAATTCTTCCACCTTTCCATACTGTTTCCTTGTTCATAAAATAGAGATGACACTGGTACTTTACCTATCTTACAGAGTTGTGAGGGTATAATGAATTACTTCATAGAGTACACCTGATTACACTATTATCATTGGAATTGATGTTATTGACATTTGGAGCTAATAATTTGGAGGGATTTTTTTTTTACTTTATTTCTCCTATTTTTATATATTTTTTAAAGATTTTTATTTATTTAAGAGAGACAGAGAGAGCATGAGTGGAGGAAGGGGTAAAGGGAGAGGGAGAAGGAGACTCCCCACTGAGCAGGGAGCCCAAAGCAGGGCTCAATCTCTAGATCCCAGAATCATGACCTGAGCCGGAGGCAGACACTTAACCTACTGAGCTACCCAGGTGCCCCTATTTCTCCTATTTTTAAAATAGGATTTTAAATTCTTGGGCCCTGGGCACTTAAAAAGGCCTTCAGCTCAAGATCCTAAGCAATCTGACATCAGCATAGGCACTCTTAGCTAAGAAGATCCATAGACTCAGTGGGCTTTGGGAAGGGAATTTGGGGAATATGGAGGGCAGAGACTGATATATGCAACCCTCCCTCACCACTTTTTTTAAATTAAACTAGTTTTTGAGAGCAAATGTGGGTTCACAGCAAAACCGAGTGGAAAATACAGGGAGTTTCCATGTACCCGCTGTCCTCACAAATGTAAAACCTCCCTCACTATGAAATTCTGCACCACAGTGGTACATTTGTTATAGTCAGTGAACCTTCATTGACACATCATTATTACCTTGTGTCCATAGTTTACATTTCAGTTCACTCTTGGTATTATACATTCTATGGGTTTTGACAAAGGTATAAAGCATTTATCTACTATTGTAGTAGCATATGGAATAGTTTTACTGCCTTAAAATTTTTCTATGCTTTGCCTATTCATCCCTCCTTCCTCTGTAACTTCTGGCAACCATTTATCTTTTTGTTTCCATAATTTTTCCTTTTTGAGACTATTTATTAGTTGGAATCACATAGTATATAGCTTTTTCGGATTGGCTTCTTTGACTTAGTAATATGCATTTAAGTTTCCTCCATGTCTTTTCATGGTTCATTCTTCTTTAGTGCCTAATAATATTCCACTCCTGGGATATTACCACTGCTTACCCATTCACCTGCTGAAGAATATCTTGGTTCCTTCCAAGTTTTGGCAGTTTGCTGTAAGCATTCATGTGCAGTTTATTGTTTAGATGTGAGTTCTCAAATCCTTCGGGTAAATACCAAGGAGCATAACTGCTGTATGTATGGTAAGACTATATTTAGTTTTGTAAGAAACTGACAGTCTTCCAAAGTGGCTCTACCATTTTACATTTCCTCTATCAATAAATGAGATTTCTTGTTGTTCCACATCCTTGTCAGCATTTGGTATTGTTAATGTTTAAGACATAAGCCATTCTAATAGGTATATATGGGTATCTCATTGTTTTATGTTACAATTCCCTAATGATTTATGATGTACATAATTTCGTATGCTTTCTTGGAATCTGTATATCTTCTTTGGTGAGATGCCTGTTTAAATCTTTTGCCTTTTTTTTTAAATCAGGTTGTTTATTTTTCTTACTGTTTTAAGAATTGTTTTTATATTTTGGAAAATAGTTCTTCCTAGATATATCTTTTGCAAATATTTTTCCCAAACTGTGGCTTATCTTTTCATTCTCTTGATATTGTCTTTCATAAAGCAGAATATTTTTATTTTAATGAAGTCCCACTCATCAAATTATTTCTTTCATAGTTTGTGCCTTTGGTATTGTATCTCAAATGTCATTGCCAAACCATGGTCAATAACACTATACTACTTCAGTGGTAGTGCAGGTACCTTATAATATCAAAATAATCCTGATTCCTCCCTGCAATCCCTTGTATCATTGCTGTCATTCATTTTACTTATGAATAAACATAGATCGCTGTCATTCATTTTACTTATTATAAGCATAGTTAGAAAGAATATGATGTCATACATTGTTGCTATTATTATTTTGAGCAAACTGTTATTTGTTAGATAATTAAGAATAAGAAAAATAAAAGTTTTTATTTTACCTTCACTTATTCATTCTATAGTGTTCTTCCCTTCCTTATATACATCCGATTTTCTGACCTATATCATGTTCCTTCTCTCTAAAGAACTTCTTTTAGTATTTCTTGCAAAGCCAGTCTTTTAGCAACAAATTTCCTTAATTTTTGTTTGTTTGAGAAAGTCTTAATTTCTCCTTGACTTTTAAAAACTAATTTCACAGAGGGACACATTAGTGGCTCATCAGTTAAGCGTCTGCCTTAGGCTCAAGTCATCATCCCAGGGTCCTGGGATTGAGTCCTGCGTCAGGCTCCTTGCTCAGTGGGGAGCCTGCTTCTCCCTTTGCCCCTCCCCCCGCTCGTGCTCTCTCGGTCTCTCTCTCCCCAACAAATAAATTAATTAATTAAATTAAATTAAAAAGAAAGAAAACTCATTTTGCAGAGTACAGAATTCTAGATTGGTGAGTTTTTTCTTTCAACACTTTAAATATTTCTCTCCACTCTCTTCTTGTTTTAATGGCTTCTGAGGTGAAGTTGTATATAATTCTTACTTTTGCTCCTATGTAGGCACAATATTTTTTTCCTTTGACTTTCTTTGATTTTCTAAAGTTTGGATATGATATGCCTAGGTAAGGTATTTTGGGCATTTATCCTGGTAGATGTTCTCTGAACTTTCTGGTTCTGTGTTTGGTATCTTGACATTAATTAGAAAAATTCTCAGTCATTATTATTTCAAATGTTTCTTCTGTCCCAGTCTCTCTTTCTTATCTGTCTAGTATTCTAATTACATGTACATTACACTTTTTATAGTTTTTCCCACACGTTTTGGGGATTTTTTTTATGGTTTTTTTTCAGTCTTTTTTCCTTTTGTTTTTCAGTTTGGAAATTTTCTATTACCATACCCTGAAGTTTAGAGAGTCTCCTGTCAGCCATGCCTGTTAATGGGACCATCAAAGACATTCTTCATTTATGTTACAGTGTTTATGGTCTTTAGCATTTCCCTTTTATTCTTTCTTAGAATTTCCATGTCTCTGTATATATTATACATCTATTCTTGCTTGTTTAATTTTCCCATCAATACCTTTATCATTTTTATCATATTTTTTAAAAATTCTAGCATTCTTGCCATATATAACTCTGATTCTGATGCTTGTTCAATCTCTTCAGACTGTTTTTACCTTTCAGGATGCCTTGTAATTTTTATTTATTTATTTATTTATTTTTGTCGAAAGGTGGATGTGATTAACTGAGTGAAAAGAACTTCAGTAAATGGCTTCTAATAATGTAGTGCTGTAAGCTGTAGAGTGAGGGGAAGCCTTCTGTCGTCTATAGGTCTCAATCTTGTGTTAAACTCATGACCCTGGGCTGTGAAATAAATCAGTGCTTCTCGGTGGCTTTTCCCCCCTTAGTCGGGAAAGGATGGCTAGAGGGGACTGGAGTTGGGTATTTCCCTTCTTCTAGAGCAGTCAGGCTCCAATAAAATCCTAGCAGATTAAACTCCAGTAAAATACTTTTTCTTAAATACAGGCCTAATTAAACAGAATGTCTGAAATATTTCGAAATCGATCCTTTTCTCCATGCCAGAAGCATCAGAGGACTTTTCTCTTATATTCACTGTAAGGACCTAGTAGAGCTCCTGTAGGTAAAACTCAAGCAAGTCCGGGGGCCCCCTGCAACTGGACCCCCCTAGAGTTTTTAACTCAGAGTGCTCCCGCTGAACCTCTAGCAATTCATCAATTACAGTTCAGATTTGCCTCTTCTGGTGCTGGTTTCCATGGAAGTTTTTGCCCATGGATTCTGCCCTGGTCCATTGTGATTTTCTGTATCTACCTGTATGTCTTTCCAGGTCAGGGGGCAGTGGTTTACTTCGTGACCTCACTTCTCTGACAAATCTTAGAAGAGTTTTTAGATTTTTACTTGTTGTTAGGATAGAGTGGTAACTTCTAAGCTCTTGACATGGTGGACTGGAAACCAGAAGTCTTCTGTTGAAGGTTTTTAAGCAAGATAATTTACATTTTAGTAAGTTTATCTTAGTATTATGTAGGAGAGATTAGAATGGTTGGAGATAGTGTAGTTCATAGCTACCAACATACCCTGGGATATATTTATTCCACTGAAGACAATTTGACTTGATGAGTTCCATTTATTGTCTTTTTTATCTTACAAAATACTTCTTTACATTTTATTTACGGTGATGAGAGTCACCATTCTGTTTTTAGTTGACACACCAATGTTACATTAGTTTCAGGTGTACAACATACTGATTCAACAAGTTTATACCATTCTTGCATCTTTGTAGCAAAGTAATCTTGCATGTCCTTACACTGACCTTCAGAATATGTGTAGTTTTCTAGCTTATGGCATTGAAAATTTTATACATTCATCTTCTTAAAATGTGGGGTTTTTTTCTGTCTTTATTGCTCTTTGGGGGCTTTTTAAAATTTACTTTGTGTTAAAGATTGAAGTACATGAAATACACACACACACACACACACACACACACACATACACACACACACATTGTTTTTCCTCAGAACTTAGTCTCATGTATTAATTGCATAATAGCTACAAATGACCATAATGAGAACAGGGAAGTGGTTATATTGTAGAGCAGTGTTTTTCCAACTTTATCGACCTAATGTCCACTTTTTTATAATAAATACTATATAATGCTCCCCTTATTATACTGAAATAAAATTCATAGTTATAGTAATCTCTGTCTTAATGTATGTTCAAAAAGAACTAATAAAACCCCAGTATAACATAGAGAAATAAAAATTATACAAACTATAATAAAATAATATGTACTTGAGGATGTAAATAGGTAGGAATGACCACACTAGAAGCCAATTTAAAATAAGAGCAAAATACATATATTTATGAATCCAAGACTGCCTTGATTGTAATATATACTATTATTTTACACACTACTAAGAGAAAAACTGCTCTGATTAGACTAATACATATGTGTGAATATCAGAGATATTAAAGGGGAAAAGTATGAATCATTTAATTAATGAAATTTGATATATGTGTAGAATCATTATGAACACTTGCTCTAGAAATGTAAGCTATTACATCTGTGTGTGTTTGCAAGTCAGCTACCACAGTCATGGTGTTAACAGCATGAGTTTTCCAAATTGGCAAGCAACTGGGTTAAATTTCAAACAAAAAAAATATACAGTATTCTGTGGAATTAACAGCATACATGTGGTTCTTGGAAAGTTTATTGTATATTAAAACTGTACAGAAAAATACTTTGTCTCTATATCCCTGGTTCTGGGATCTCACTGCCTGCTCTTAGACTTAAAACAGATTGATGTCTTCAACCCTGTTCTCTTCTTTACATTTTTGTTCTGTTTCTAGGCTAAAGAGACATTTATCTTCTTTGTCCCCAGATGTGGCTTTTTGTGTTCTCTGAATATTATTTTTCTTGAGTTTGAGGATATATCAAAACCTGGACTTACTGATCAAAATTGTTTGAAAATTTTTGTTTTTTTTTAAGCCCTGTGCATGTATTACTTCAATAAAAATATTATTGAAAAATATAGTTTTAAAATTTGAAAAACAGCAGCTTAATGCTATAGGCAGCTTTCTAGTCAAAAGTAGGTTCATGTGGCTACAATGAAAGTAGACGGTAAATAGATCCTAGTCAGGAAAGATTGGTCAGGTTTTTTTTGTTTTGTTTTGTTTTTTAACAATATGCCTCATTCTTCCCAACATGAAATCACATGTTGTTAGGATCTATTTCTAATAGTATTTAAAACAAATTAAATAATATTAGGACTTAACATTTGAAATAAATAAGCAGGCAAAAGAGTTAATAGAAACAAAGAGATAATAAAAGAGTATATATTCATAAGCTTCATGGGGTTGAAGATTGAGAGAGCATGAGTTATTAGGAAGAGAAACTGTTAACTAATCTTGCTTATTTAGTGAAATTTTATGACTACTGTCTAATCTCATAAAATTGATAAGGCATAATAGAATACTTGGTGTAGGACAGCTGAGTTTTTAAGAACACTTTAAAACCATAAGAGTTTATAGTATGGGGGAGAAATAGTCATCATTAGTCATATTTTCCTGATAATAATAGGTTCAGGTCATGATCCTAGGGTCCTGGGATTGAGCCCCGCATCAGGCTCCCTGCTGAGTGGGGAGCCTGCTTCTCCCTCTCCCTCTGCCTGCCACTCTGCCTGTGATCTCTCTCTCTCTCTCTCTCTCTCTCTGTCAAATAAATAAATAAAATCTTTAAAAAAATGAAATAAATTGACATGTACAGTTTTTACAAGTGACTGTTATCTATCACTGGTTTACTGTATATCTTTTTGATAATTTGTCTATATTTGTGGCATCTTTATTGAATATAAGTGTATTTTAAAAATGATTTTGTAGAACTGTTTTTTTGCTCTCTTTAATCTCAGCATGCATTAGAACTCATGAATTCCAGTGGTGCTATGCCAATTCATTATATTAAAAGAGGCCAGTGATATGGAGAAAAGTTTGATACAGGAAATAAAAGAACTATTTTCTAGGGTAAGATAAACAAAATGGCCATCTTTCCTTTTCATTTTTTTTTCTGTCACTGACCAATTTCAACCACCCTCCTGGCTTTAACTCTAAAATTCATGTGGTATCTACATCTCCAACTTACTCTATTCTCCTGATTTCCAAACTGCTACATCCAGTATTAAACTAGTAGGCATCTTCAGTGTATCTATATGTCATCAGCACATAAAAGTCAGGATATTAAAAACTGTGCTTCATCCCTGAAAATTGCTCTTCAACCAATGGATTCAATCTTGGTTGGTTAAGATTCAATCATATGTTCGTTAAAACCTAGAAGTCAACTTAACTGTTGCCTGTGCCTTAGGTTGATATCCAGTCCTTTATCACATCCTATAGACTCTACTGCTTTAACCTTTCTTGAATGTGTACCTTACTCTTTCTCACAGCTACAGTCTCAGTTCAGATCCTTCTTATCATTAGTTTGAATCACATCAACTCAGTTTTTATCTGCCAGTGGAAGGTATTTGATTTCTGAAAAAACATTGTAAGGGTAATTTTCACTATCAAAAATATAATTACCATTTTTTTCAACCAGATTAAGGGCATTTATTTACAAATAACCCAAAGCTAACACCATACTTAATGGTCAAAGACTGAATGCTTTCCTTAAGACAGTGTTATCTATTCTTGTCACTTCCATTCAATTTGTACTGGAAATACTAGCCAGAACAATTAGATAGGAAAATAAAATAATAATTGCAATAAGATTGGAAAGGAAGAAGTAAAACTATCTCTATTTTCAGATGCCTTGACCTTGTATATAGAAAATCCTAAGAAATCCACTAAAAAATCATTAGAACTAATAAATGATTTCTTCATTGTTGCAGGATATAATATCATTGTACAAAAATCAATTGCATTTCTACACACTTGCAGTGAACAATCTGAAAATTAAGTTAATTCTGTTGACAATAGCATCAAAAAGAATAAAATACTTAGGAATAAATTTAACAAAAGATGTGTGAAACTAATACTCTGAAAGCTACAAAATGTTGAAAGAAATTTAAGAAGATCTAAATTACTGTGAAAACATCCCATGTTCATCTATCAAAAAGACCCAAAACTGTTAAGGTGGCAATACTCCTCAAACTTTTCTATAGACTCAAGAGTCTATCAGTATCTCTGCTGATTAAAGGATAATCATGACAATGTAATCAGGACATTGTTACGAGGATAAATATCTAGATCAACAAGAGAATCAATAGCCCAGAAATAAACTCATACGTATACAGTTAATTGATTTTTAACAAGAAACTAAGACCATTGAATGGGGAAAAGAATAGTCTTTTCAATAAATGGTGCTGGGATAGCCATATGCAAAAGAATGAAATTGGACTTTGAACTCATTCCATATACAAAAATCAACTCAAAATGGATCAAAGACCTAAATGTAAAACCAGAAACTATAAAACTATTAGAAGAAAGCATAGGGGTAAATTTATTCCTTGGTTTTGGCAAGGGATTCTTAAATATGACTTTGAAACCATGAGCAACAAAATACCAACTAGACAAATTGAACCTTATCAAGATTAATAACTTTTGTACCTCAAAGGACACCATGAAGAAAATGAAGACAACCCACAGAATGGTAGAAAATATAGGGAAAGCATATGTTTAATAAGTGACTCATGTCTAGAATGTGTTAAGAACTCATATAATTCCAACAATGGTGTTGGTTTGCTAAGCACAGGCTGGAACTATTGGTTTTAGAGGGCTCTGGGAGTAGAAGGGTGTGATAGTAGCAGCCAGGGCAGTGAGGGGGTTACCAAAGTGCTCAGATTCTCCCAGCTGTGCAGGGATTTAAACGCCACCATGTCGAGCAAAAGGGCAAAGACCAAGACTACCAAGAAGCGCCCCCAGTGCGCAACACCCAACATGTTTGCCATGTTTGGCCAGTCACAGATTCAGGAATTCAAAGAAGGCTTCAAAATGATCAGAACAGAGATGGTTTCATTGACAAGGAAGATTTGCATGATATGCTTTCCCCTCCCTAGGGGAAAATCCAACTGATGAGTATCTGGATGCCATGATGAATGAGGCTCCCGGGCCCATAAATTTTATCATGTTTCTCACTATGTTTGGTGAAAAGTTAAATGGTACAGATCTGGAAGATGTCATCAGAAATGCTTTAGCTTGCTTTGATGAAGAAGCAACTGGCACCATCCAGGAAGATTACCTGAGAGAGCTGCTGACAGCCGTGGGAGATTGGTTTACAGACGAGGAAGTGGATGAGCTGTACAGAGAAGCGCCTTTCGACAAAAAGGGAAATTTCAATTATATTGAGTTCACGCGCATCCTTAAACATGGAGCAAAAGACAAAGATGACTGAAAAGAACTTCAAATTCCAGCCAGACCTTCCTTGTTGCCACTTTGTGTATTTCTGAGACGGTTTCATAGAGTCTGTTACATGCCTTTAGTTTTGCAGCTTTTGCCTTTCTTGTTGTATTTATTCTCAGCCATTTTGGGCACATGCATCTCTATAATCAGACTGGAAATGGGACTTTTTATGATTTTCAGAATAGAAAATAGGGCAATTTAACTTACTAGCCCCCTCCCAAAATAACTGCAGTCTACACAGAGTCAGTATATTTTTTCAGAGAAAGTTATTCACTCAATTTTTTCTGAACCATAATTAAACTTTATAATAAAAAAAAAGAACTCATACAATTCAATAGTAAAAAGACAAATGACCCAATTCAAAAATGGGCAAAGGATTTGCATAGACATTTCTCCAAAAATGATACGTAAATGGCCAACAAGCACATGAAAAAAATGTTTGTCATCATTGAACATCAGGAAAATGCAAATCAAACAGTATGACTGGAATCAAAAAGTCAAATAACAAGTGTTGGTGAAGCTTTGGAAAAATTGGAATCCTTGAACAGTGCTGGTGGGAATGTAAACTGGTACTGCTGCTTTGGAAAACAATCTAGCACTTGCTCAAATAATTAAACATAGTATTACCATATGACTCTGCTATTCAACACCTAAGTATATACCCAAGAGAAATGAAAAAAAAAATGTCCAAACAAGAACTTGTACATGAATGTTTTCAGCAGTTTATTTGTAAAAGCCAAAAGTTGGAAACAACCAAAAATGTCTGTCAACAGATAAATGAATAAATAATAGTGGTTTCTCCATACAATGGACTATTATTTGGCCTTAAAAAAGAATGAATACATGCTGCAGCATGGATGAACCTTGAAAACACTATGAAAGAAGAAAAATCAGAAGAGATAGTCACAAAAGACTATCTCTCTATCATATGAGTCTGTGTATATGAAAGTTTAGGGAAATCTTTTGAGATAGAAAATAGATTAATGGTAGCTTGGGGCTGGGAGGCAGGACAGTGATTAAGGGAGTGATAGCTAAAGATTATGGGGTTCCTTCTTGAGATGTTGAAAACGTTCTAACATTTACTGTGGTGATGGTTGCACATATCTGAGAGTATATGAGAAACCATTGAATTGTATAATTTAAGTGTGTGAATTATATGGCTTATGAATTACATCTCAACAAAGCTGCTTAAATAAAAGAATAGACTACTCCAAAAGTATATATAGTTATCATCAAATTTATCAGGAAGGGACCAGACATTTATAGGTGGCATTTCTTTTAGCCTACCCTCCCCATCTCATTTCCCCTTTGCACCCCAAACTTGAAGCAGGAGATTCAACAGCATATTGTCCTGCCAGTATTTTTTTTTTTTTTTAGTTTTTTTAAGATTTTATTTCTCAGTTAGAGAGAGAGAGCACAAGCAGGGGAAGGGACAGTCAGAGGGAGAAGCAGGCTCCCCACTGAGCAAGGGGCCTGATGCGGGACTTGATCCCAGGACTCTGGGATCATGACCCGAGCTGAAGGCAGACTCCCAACCAACTGAGCCACCCAGGTGTCCCCTGCCCGTATTCTTTAGAGTCATTACAACCTGCAGTCTGACTCCAGCCTCAAGAGAAGGGTGTTGGGAGAAAGGATTTCTCTAAACCATGGCTCATACCAAGCATAGGACTTGCAATCAATCAGTGGTAAAGCACCCAGGAGGCAACTGGCTAGAAAAGCTTCTCTCAGTAGTTCATCCTCTCCTGGAGGAGTGAAATAACCTTTTTGTCACAAGTCTATTACAAGTACAGTGGCATCTGAAATTAGATTGCTCTGACTTCTAAACAGATATGCCCTTTCAGAGCACAAATATTGGTGCTCTGGAGGAGGCCAGTGAGGCCTGTGTAGTTGACATGTTTGAAGACATCTGTGTAGAACAATTGTTCCAGAGGCTTGCACCTAGCATGTTGTATTGCTGCAGAATGTATTGCATAGTTGGAGAGTGTGCTAAATAATTCATTTTAATTGTAAACATTTCATTCGCAAAAAAACAAAAGATCCAACCTCTTTTTCCCATCATTGGTAGTTCTGAACATTAGATTTTTTTTTTTTACCATAAGGTCAAAATGAACCTAAGTATATGATTGTGAATGGACAAAATGGTGACATAATTGAGTATTGGCAAGTTATTTTTCCATTTTCATTAGTGTGTGAATTTTTAATATTAATATGGTGACATAAAACATTAAAGGAAGTCAACTCCGTAATATAATTTATGGCAAATATAAATAAATCTAATAAATCTTTTTTTACAATGCCAGCACTTAGCTTTTTTTTAAACAAGAATTGAATTTATTTTTGATCACAACTGAGTAGTGTCTATCATTTTATCATACAGTAGTTGGATCTGTTCACTCAACTTTTCTAATTGATTCTACATGCAAGTGCATGTTGTTGTTTTTTTTAAGATTTTATTTATTTATTTGAGACTGACAGCACAAGCTGGAGGGGGAAAGGCAGAGAGAGAGAGAGAAGCAGACTCCCCACTGAGCAGGGAGCCCAATATGAGGGTCAATCCCAGGACCCTGGGATCATGGCCTGAGCTGAAAGCAGACCATTAACTGACTGAGCCACCCAGGTGCCCCCAAGTGCATGTTTTTAATGTTGTCTGTACTATTCTTGTGTGTTTGTTATCAAAATATGTTTAATTAAAAAAATTAGTTAACAAGTTTCAAATTCTCAAATTGACACTATTATGCTGATACCACACAAATCCCATTAAAATGGATAGTCATTTAATTATTAATATCAGTAATCATGTTACAACCCAATAAGAGTCTTCCTGTTAATTATTCTCCACCAGCTAGCTTCAATAGTATGGGCCCCTAGAAGATGACTGGGAATTTTGTGAGTAGTTTTTGGGTTGTCACAATGTTAGGGGGATGTTAGTAGGCCAGTAGGTTCCAACCCTTGTCTTTATACCTGCCATCAGTGCTTGGTGCTTCGAACTCCCAAACTTCTCAGAGGTCTAGAGGACATACTCACTTTTGCAAGCATTTTACATTGTGGCTTCTTTTCTTTTGCCAAGTCAGCTATCACTTATCTGTCAGCATTGACTTCTAAACATTTGTTGAACTTTTTTATCCTATGTTTTCTTTCCCATTCTCTCTTTCATAGTGGGTTTCTGTCCTTTTTTTTTTTTTTAATTCCTTTACTGTCTGTCCAGTGTTTTCAAAGGCCAAGTGGTCACCAACTGATGAATCTGCTATGCTTAACAGCTCAGTGGGAGATAGCTCCTCTTAGAGGATATGGCAAATATTTTAGGTAGTTTGGCTATTATGTAGACTAGCTGGTGTCCTGGCAGTTAGTGCCTAGTTGGGGCTAGATCTGCTAAGCACATTGCCATTTCTGAGACCACCCAAAATGCCAATGGTACTTAGAGTTACCAGTTCATTCTAACCTTGCATTAACTCATTGTAAACAGTATGTTAGACAATTAACATTTTCTATGGCTGAGAGTAATTTGTAATCTTACTCATTACTCTTCCTCAGGCTGAGTTTTTGGAAACTGATTTGCATTCAGAAGTAACAGTAAAAACAGTGTGATGGCTCCTTATCATTAAAAGGAAAACACTGGATTTTTTTCATTCCTAACATTCAGCTTTGCTACATGGTTTTTCTTCATATTAACAGATTTTTTGGTAAAAGGCCTCAGTGGGATTGTAGAGGGGCATCAAATTTGAATGAACTTCATCAGCTATTAAGTGACATAATGATCAGAAGATTGAAGACTGATGTTTTAACCCAACTGCCCCCTAAAGTCAGACAGCGTATTCCCTTTGATCTTCCATCAGCAGCTGCCAAGGTGAGAATGCTTGTTTGATTCAAAGTCTTACTTTAAGTCATTTTAATGAAAGATTGCACATACTGATTTTTCATAGAAGGCAAAGTCTGTTTTCTTAAAATAGGATTAATTAATAGAACATATGGATTGGCTTTGTATCATTTCAAGAAGAGAACAGGAAGAATTTAACTTTAGTCATCAAATGTGAAAAGATTCAGTATCCTACTGATTTAAAAAAAAAAACTTCTGCTCAATATAGAATAAAAGCACTTCAACTGCAACGAAGATTTAGTATTAAGAATTCTAAGTATCTGTAGGGTGTAAAGCCCAATAATTAGGATGCGAAGTTGTGTTTCTTGCTCTAGGATTTTTTTCAAGTATGAGCTATCTTCTAGAATAACTTGGATATAGCCTTCTTCTTGAGATCTGAAAACTCTATGATCATGTTGGAAGAGGTGAAGGTTTATATATTAGAAAGTCAAATTGTATTTTACCTAATCCTTATCTACATATACTTTTAGGGAGTACAGTGCTTATATTTTCTCTGAAATTTCTTTAAATCTGGACAGGACTTTGTTGACAAAGACTATTTCATTGTTTTATCTTGAAAGATTGAGGAGACATTTTATAAACATTGGCAATATGTTATTGGTAAAATAGGAATAATCTGATTTTCTTTATCCACCATTTTAGCATTAGAAAGAAAAATAAAAGTGTCAGTATATGATTATATTATATTTTTATTTAGCAAATATTCCTCATGCTTACTTAAATGAAATCATATCTTGTTATGAAAGTACTTTGCTATCATACACATTTTCACTGTTTCCTTTCTTATGTATGCAAGTTTTTATTTTTACTTTACAAAATGTTTTTTCTTAAGGGAAAGCTCTAATTGTTTGATTTATGACGTTAGCAAAAGGCTTGGCTTTCACCCACAGCTTTTCATTGGTTTCTGTCTTTGGTGTGAACATGTGACTGACCTATCTCCATATTGATGTTTTTAAGTGAACACATTGGTATCTTTGGGAATTTGTTTTCATATTTTTACAAAGAAAAAAGAAAACAAGTAGGACAAAATATTGCATTAATTGTTCTGTTCTTTTTTT
Organism: Callorhinus ursinus; assembly: GCF_003265705.2. Lineage (NCBI taxonomy): Eukaryota > Metazoa > Chordata > Mammalia > Carnivora > Otariidae > Callorhinus > Callorhinus ursinus. Next base: position 91,741,573 of record NW_027397064.1, read on the forward strand.
TTAAGATTTAATTTATTTAGTTAGTTGAGAGATAGCACAAAGTGGGGGAGGAGCAGAGGGGCAGGTAAAAGTAGAGGGAAAGAATCCCAAGCTGACTTACCACTGAGTGCCAAGCCTGACTTGGAGCTGTATCTCATAACCCTGAGATCATGACCTGAGCCGAAATCAAGAGTCAGATGTTTAATCTGAGCCACCCAGCTGTTCTTCTGTTCTTTATGTCATATTTCTAAGCATTGTTATTTTCTCCCACATAGGAATTGAATACCAGCTTTGAAGCGTGGGAAAAATTAATGAGAGCTCCAAATTCAGGTGCCACCGAGACTGTCATGGGGTTGATTACCCGCATGTTTAAACAAACTGCTATTGCCAAGGTACTCATTGCTGGGACAGCATATGTTTCTCTTGATACAAATTATTTGATGTATTTTAATGCTTTTATTTAAGCAGTTTGTTTGCATACTGTAACATGTCTTTGCCATTTAATTCTTTGATATTGAAAAATTCAGACATATTCAAAGTAAACAACGGTATAATGGACACCATTATATCTGTCCATATATTGATCTTTTCCAAAATATGGGTACACTTTGATGAGGGAATATAATATGCTTTACACGTTCTCATTTAAAGGACATACATATATTCATCTTTGTCATCAGATTTTTCCATGGTTTTTGCTACATAATTGCTACAAATAATGTTTTTTATTTAAGTCAATTCTTTTTAATTGGTATTATGTTTCTAGTTCCCTACAGAGATAGATGTGTTCATATTCTGTTTGTGTAAAAGTGAAAATTAGAGGTATTAGAGTTTTTAAATCTCAGTGTGAATATAAAGTAGATTCATCACACGTTCTTGTTTTTACTAGCATGGTAGAACTTAGACATGCTAATGAGTGTTACTTCTTTCCAATTCTGAAATTTTTTTATATAAGATAATTTTTTAAGTGAGGTATATTGAGGTATAATTCACATTCAGTGAAATTTGTCCTTTTAAAATACTTAGCTTGATGAGGTTTGACAAATACATAGAGTAAATCATCAGTACAATCAAGGTAAAGAATATTTCCATTTGCCCAAAAAGTTTCCTGATACACCTGCCCTCTGCACCTCAGCAGTCACAGATCTACTTTCTATAACTGTAGTTTTACATTTTCCTGAATGTTGCAAAAACAGAATCATAGGGTATGTACTCTTGCGTGTCTGGCTTCTTTCATTTACCATAAAGCTTTTGAATATTGATCCATGTTTTGCATATGTCATTAGTTTCTCCATTTTTATATCTGAGTAATGTTCCAGTGTATGAATATATAACAACTTTTTTCCCTCCACCAGTTAATGGCCATTTGGGATCTTATCAATTTGGGCCGTTATCAGTAAAACTATTAGAATCATTCATGTACAGGTCTTTGTATGGACAGATTTTCATTTCCCTTGAGTAAATAACTGGGAATGGGACTATTGGGTCATACTGGAGACACAGATTAAATTTTATAAAAAGCTGCCAAATTGTTTTTCAAGTACTGTACCATTTTGCATTCCTAGTAGCAACGTATGAGTGTTCCAGTGGTTCTGCATCTTTGTCAGCACTTGGTATTGTCAGTCTTTTTAATTTTAGCTGTTTTCCAGGGTATGTACTGGTATCTCATTGTCATTTTAATTTGGCTTCTCCTAATGTCTAATGATAGCATATTTTCATGTGTCTATATCCATAATAGACATCATATATCTGTTTTATATATATATATGTATATATATAGTCTGGGGAGGCCATATTTATATTGGATTATAAGAGGTTTTTTTTTTAAGATTTATTTATTTTAGCAAGAAAGAGAGTGGGGGGGGTAGCGGAAGGGGCAAAAGTAGTGGGAGAGAGAATCTCAAGCAGACTCCCCACTGAGCATGGAGCCCAACATGAAGCTTGATCCCACGACTCTGAAATCATGACCTGAGCTGAAATCAAGAATCAGGTGCTCAACTGATAGCCAATCAGGCACCCCAGAGCTCTTTATATATTTTAGAAACAAGTCCTCTAACATATAGGTCTTTTCCAAATATTTCTTTCAAGTCTATATATTCCATTTTATTTTCTTGACATTGTCTTTAAAAGAACAGAAGGCTTGAATTTTGGAACAGTCCAGTTTTTATTTTTTCTTTCATGTTTTCTGCTATTAAGTCCTAATTAATTTTTGCTTATTCCAAGTTCCCAAAGATCTTCTACTGTGTTTTCTTCTAAAAGTGCTATATCCTTAGGTTATATAGGTAAGTCAAGAACTATTTTGAGTTAATTTTTTTATGTGATACAAAGTCAAGGATAGAGATTTAGTTATTTTGTTTTGGTTTGAGTAGGTTTTGTTTGATTATTTGTTTTGCTTATGGATTTTCAATTTTCAATTGACAGTCATTGGAAGCCATTTTTCTCTCATTGATTCACCTTAGCACCTTCATAAAAAATCATTTGGTTATATATGTGTGGATCTTTTTCTGAACTCTGGTCTGTTCCACTGACCATTACATCTCATTTGACAGAATTCTAAAGTATCTGGTTACAGTACCTTTCTAATAAAGCTTGAAATCACATGGTATTCACTCCTACTTTATTTCTGTCTATTGTAGGTCCTTTGCTTTTCCTTATGTGGTTTATAATTAGCTTCTTAAGTATGTACACTTTTGATTGGAATTGTGTTGAATCTATAAATTCATTTGGAAGAATTGACTTCTTAATAGTATTGAATTTCCTGATCCATGGTAGGAATGTCTTCTTTCATTTCTCCCAGCCATGTTTTCTAGTTTCATTGAATACATTTTGCTAGATTTGCTCTAGTCATTTCATATATTTTTATGCACTTGTAAATATTTCTTTTTCTATTTAAATTCAGTTAATTAACATATACTGTATTATTAGTTTCAGAGTTAGAGTTCAGTGATTCATCAGTCTTATATAATACCCAGTGCTCATTATATCACATGCCCTCCTTAATGTCCATCTCCCAGTTACCCATCCCCCCACACCCCTCCCCTCCAGCAACCCTCAGTTTATTTCCTATGATTAAGAGTCTTTTATGGTTTGTCTCCCTCTCTGATTTTGTCTTGTTTTATTTTTCCCTCCCTTCCCCTATGATCCTCTGTTTTGTTTCTTAAATTCCATATATGAGTGAGATCATATGATAATTGTCTTTCTATGATTGACTTATTTCACTTAGCATAATACCCTCTAGTTACATCCACATCGTTGCAAATGGCAAGATTTCATGTTTTTTAGTGACTAAGTAGTATTCCATTGTATACATGTGCCACATCTTCTTTATCCATTCATCTGTCGATGGACATCTGGGCACTTTCTATAGTTTGGCTATTGTGGACATTGCTGCTATAAACACTGGGGTGCAGGTGCCTTTCAAATCACTACATTTGTATCTTTGGGGTAAATTCCTAGTAGGGCATTGCTGGATTGTAGGGCATCTCTGTTTTCAACTTTTTGAGGAAACTCCATACTGTTTTCCAAAGTGGCTACTTTTCCACTTGCATTTCCACCAACTGTGTAAGAGGGTTCCCTTTTCTCCACATCCTTACCAACATCTGTCGTTTCCTGAGTTGTTCATTTTAGCCATTCCCACTTGTGTGAGGTGGTATGCTGCCTATGTTCTCCTCTAGGATTTTAATGGATTCCTTTCTCACAGTTAGGTCTTTCATCCATTTTGAGTCTATTTTTGTGTATGGTTTAAAGAAATGGTCCAGTTTCATTCTTGTGCTTGTGCCTGTCCAGTTTTCCTAACACCATTTGTTGAAGAGACTCTTTTTCCGATTGGATATTTTTTCCTGCTTTGTTGAAGATTAGTTGACCGTAGAGTTGAGGGTTCATTTCTGGGTTCTCTATTCTGTTCCATTGATCTATGTATCTGTTTTTGTGCCATTACCATACTGTCTTGATGATTACAGCTTTGTAATAGAGCTTGAAGTCCAGCATTGAGATGCCATCAGTTTTGTTTTCTTTTTCAACATTCCTTTGGCTATTTGGGGTCTTTTGTGGTTCCGTACAAATTTTAGGATTATTTGTTACAGCTCTGTGAAAAGAACTGATGGTATTTTGATAGGGATCTCACTGAACATATAGATGGCTCTAGGTTGCATAGACATTTTCACAATATTTGTTCTTCCAATCCATGAGCATGGAAGGTTTTTCCATTTCTTTGTGTCTTCCTCAGTTTCTTTCATGAGTGTTCTATAGTTTTCTGAGTACAGATCCTTTGCCTCTTTGGTTAGGTTTTTCCTAGGTATCTTATGGTTTTGGGTGTAGTTGTAAATGGGATCGACTCCTTAATTTCTCTTTCTTCTAATTGTTAGTGTATAGAAAAGCACCTGATTTCTGTGCATTGATTTTATATCCTGCCACTTTACTGAATTCCTGTATGAGTTCTGGCAGTTTTGGGGTGGAGTCTTTTGGGTTTTCCACATAGAGTTTCATGTCATCTGTGAAAAGTGAGAGTTTGACTTCTTCTTTGCCAGTTTGGATGCCTTTTATTTCTTTTTGTTGTCTGATTGCTGAGGCTAGGACTTCTAGTACTGTGTTGAACAACAGTGGTGATAGTGGACATCCCTGCCATGTTCCTGACCTTAGGGGAAAAGCTCTCAGTTTTTTCCCATTGAGAATGGTATTTGCTGTGGGCTTTTTGTAGATGGCTTTTAGGTATGTTCCCTCTATCCCTACACTCTGAAGAGTTTTAATCAAGAAAGGATGCTGTACTTTGTCAAATGCTTTTTCTGCATTTATTGAGAGGATCATATGATTCTTTTCCTTTCTTTTATTAATATAGTGTATCACATTGATTTGCAGATTTTGAACCACCCTTGCAGCCCAGGAATAAATCCCACTTGGTTGTCGTGAATGGTCCTTTTAATGTACTGTTGGATCCTATTGGCTAGTATTTTGGTGAGAATTTTTACATCCATGTTCATCGGGGATGTTGGTCTGTAATTCTCCTTTTTGGTGGGGTCTTTGTCTGGTTTTGAATCAAAGTAATGCTGGTCTTGCCGAAAGAGTTTGGAAATTTGCCTTCCATTTCTATTTTTTGAAACAGGTTCAGAAGAATAGGTATTAATTCTTCTTTAAATGTTTCGTAGAATTCACCTGGGAAGCCATCAAGCCCTGGACTCTTGTTTTTTGGGAGATTTTTGATTACTGCTTCAATTTCCGTGATGGTTATGGGTCTGTTCAAGTTTTCTTCTTCCTCCTCTTTAAGTTCTGGTTGTTTATATGTTTCTAGGAATACATCCATTTCTTCCAGATTTCCTAATTTGTTGGCATATAGTTGCTCATACTATGTTCATATAATTGTTTGTATTTCTAAAGTGTTGGTTGTGATCTCGCCTCTTTCATTCATATTAATTTTCATGTTAATTTTGGTCCTTTCTCTTTTCTTTTTGGTAAGTCTGGCCAGGGGTTATCGATCTTATTCTTTCAAAGAACTAGCTCCAGTTTCGTTGATCTGTTCTACTGTTCTTTTGGTTTCTTTTTCATTGATTTCTGCTCTAATCTTTATTATTTATCTTCTCCTGCTGGGTTTAGGCCTTATTTGCTGTTCTTTCTCCAGCTCCTTTAGGTGTAGGTTTAGGTTGTGTATCTGAGACCTTTCTTGTTTCTTGAGAAAGGCTTGTATCGCTATATACATCCCTCTTAGGACTATGTTTGCTGCATCCCAAAGATTTTGAACAGTTGTGTTTTCATTTTCATTTGTTTCCATGAATTTTTTTAATTCTTCTTTAATTTCCTGGTTGACCCATTCATTCTTTAGTAGGATGCTCTTTAGCCTCCATGTATTTTAGTTCTTTCCGACTTTCCTCTTGTGATTGAGTTCCAGTTTCAAAGCATTGTTGTCTGAAATTATGCAGGAAATGATCCCAATCTTTTGTGATCTGTTCTGGAGAATATTCCATGTGCACTTGAGAAGAATGTGTATTCTGTTGCTTCGGGATGGAATGTTCTGAATATATCTGTGAAGTCCATCTGGGCTAGTGTGTCAGTTAAAGCCTTGTTTCCTTGTTGATCTTTTGCTTAGATGATCTGTTGATTGCTGTAAGTGGGGTGTTAAAGCCCCCTACTATTATTGTATTGCTATCAATGTGTTTCTTTAATTTTGTTATTAATTGGTTTATATAATTTGTTGCTCCCATATTAGGGGCCTAAATATTTATAATTGTTAGATCGTCTTGTTGGATAGACCCTTTAGTTATGATATAGTGTCCTTCCTCATCTATTACAGTCTTTAGTTTAAAATCTAATTTACCTGATATAAGGATTGCCACCCCAGCTCTCTTTTGGTGTCCATTAGCATGATAAACAGTTTTCTACTACCCTGACTTTCAATCTGGAGATGTCTTTGGGTCTAAAGGAGTCTCTTGCAGACAGCATGTGAATGGGTCTTGCTTTTTTATGCTATCTGATACCCTGTGTGTTTTGGTTGGAGCATTTAGGCCATTTACATTCAGAGTAACTATTGGAAGATATGAATTTAGTGCCACTGTATTACCTGTAAGTCCCTGTTTCTGTAGATTGTCTTTGTTCCTTTCTGGTCTGTGCTACTTTTGGGCTCTCTCTTCGCTTAAAGGATCCCCTTTAATATTTCTTGCAGGACTGGTTTAGTGATCACAAATTCTTTTAGTTTCTGTTTGTCCTGTAAACATTTTATTTCTCCTTCTATTTTGAATGACAGCCTTGATGGATAAAGTATTCTCGGCTGCATATTTTTCTCATTTAGCACCATGAATATATCATGCCATTCCTTTCCGGCCTGCCAGGTCTCTGTGGATAGGTCTGCTGCCAGTCTAATGTTAATACCCTTTTAGGTTAGGGACCTCTTGTCCCAAGCTGCTTTCAGGATTTTCTCTTTGTCTCTGAAATTTGCAAGCTTCACTCTTAGATGTCTAGTGTTGACCTATTTTTATTGATTTTGAGGGACATTCTCTGTGCCTCCTGTACTTGAATGCCTGTTTCCTTACCCAGATTAGGTATGTTCTCCACTGTAATTTTCTCCAATGTGCCCTCTGCCCCTCTCTCTCTTTTCTCTTCTTCTGGGATCCCAATTATTCTAATATTGTTTCACTTTATGGTATCGCTGATCTCTCAGATTCTCCCCCTCGTGATCCAGTAGTTGTTTATCTGTCTTTTACTCAACTTCCTTATTCTCCATCATTTTGTCTTCTATATCACTAATTCTCTCTTCTGCCTCATTTATCCTAGCGTTTAGAGACTCCATCTTTAATTGCATCTCATTAATAGCCATTTTAATTTCAACTAGATTAGTTTTTAGTTCTTTTATTTCTCTAGAAAGGGATTCTCTAGTGTCTTCTATGCTTTTTTCTTTTCTTTTTTTTAAAGATTTATTTATTTATTTATTTATTTGAGAGAGAGAATGAGATAGAGAGAGAGCATGAGAGGGGGGATGGTCAGAGGGAGAAGCAGACTCCCTGCTGAGCAGGGAGCCTGATGCGGGACTCGATCCCGGGACTCCAGGATCATGACCTGAGCCGAAGGCAGTTGCTTAACCAACTGAGCCACCCAGGCGCCCTATGCTTTTTTCAAGCCCAGGTAATATCTTTGTGATCATTACTCTGAACTCTAGTTCTGACATCTTACTTATATCCATACTGATTAGGTCCATGGCAGTCAGTACTGCCTCTTGTTCTCTTTTTTCAGGTGAGTTTTTCCATCTTCTTGTTCTGTCCAGAGAAGAATAGATTAATGAGAGAATATAATACCAAAATGGTAACAACAAACCCAGGATAATATACACTAAACAAGTCAGAAGAGACCCGAAACCAGGAAAAAAAAAGAAAAATTAAAAAAAAGAAAGAAAAGAAAAAGAAAGGAGAGAATATAATCAGACAGGTGAACAAAACAGAGCAATACACTGGATCCTGTGTGTATTTTGGTCTGTTTGTTAGAAAACTAGATCCCAAAATTGTAAAGAAAGAAAAACTTTTATATGCACAAAAGTATAATTAAGTGCAGTGAAAGGATAGAATGTAAGAGTAAAAATGAAAATTACAAGGTCAAAAACAAAAGGAAAATATAAAAAGACAGGTGAAGAGAACAGAGCAATACACTATATCCTAGATGTATTTTATTCTGTTTTTTAAAAGAAATTACATCCCAAAATTGTAAAGAAAGAGAAGCTTATATACATACAAAAATAAAATTAAATACAATGAAAGGATAGGATATAACTGTAAAAGTGAAAATTAAAAAATACTTTAAAAAAGGTGTTGATAAAATAAGAAATTGGTTGAAAAGGAACAAAATTAAAATTGAAAGACTAAAGAATCATGAGGGAAAAAAACATGAATTCTATATACAGTTTTCCCCTAGTGCTGGAGTTTTGCAGTTCTGTGTGATTGGTAAACTTGGTCTTAGCCGGATGTTCTTGCTGATCTCGGGGTGGGGCCTGTTGCGCTGATTATCAGGTGTCTTTGCCCAGGCAGAGATTGACCGTCCTTACTAGTGGGCTGGGCTAAGTGTAAGTGGCTGCAGATTGCTCTATGTGGCTTTTGTTCCCTGAAGGCTTTCCACACTTCTTTAGAGGATGGAGTGAAAATGGTGGCCTCCCAATCTCCAGCCCCTGAGCCAAAACCTTCCACCCTCCCGCTCCTTAGTGTGCCCTCACAGAATAGCAGTCAATCACTCCTGTCTCCCTCATCTCCATCCGCACTCACCCAGCCTGTGACAGACCATTTCTGTCTCAGGCACATGACCCCCTTCCAGTCTCCAAACTTTGCAGACTCCTGCAGTGCACATCCATGCCACTCCTCCAGTGGGGGTGGGGGGAGGGGAGGGGAGATGGGTGAGTCTTGCCCCTGTTCTGCTGCTTGCTAGGCCAGTCGCCCAACTGTGCCTCAGTTTGTGACTTATGGCAACACTGATCTGAAAACCCACTCCTGGGCTCGCTGATTGCACCGACTTCCCCGTCCGATGCCTGGGAACTCTGCCGCGTTCAGGCACCCCTCTTCTTTCTGTGACGCTGGGGATCCTGAAACCACACTGTCCCACCTAGGATTCTGCCTTGCTTTGCCACCTGAGCACCTTTCAGGTAGGGATGTCCCTCACGGGAGCAGACTTCTAAAAGTTCCAATTTTGTGCTCCGCTGCTATATCACTTTGTGGTAGCAAGCTTACAGAGGCTCCCTCCCTCCATGGTTTTTCTTCCATTATATTGCCTCAGATTCACTTCTCTGCACCTCCTACCTTGCCGAAAGTAGTTACTTTTCTATTTGTAGAATTGCAGGAGGTTTTTTTGGATCTCCAGTTGAGTTCGCAGGTGTTCAGAATGATTTGATAGCTATCTAGCTGAATTCCAGGGACCAGACAAAACTAAGGTCTCCTACTCCTCCACCATCTTGGACAAATATCCTATAAATATTTCTTAAATTTAAATTTCTAATTTTTATTGCTAAATATAGAATTATTGTCTATTTTTGTTTATTGATTTTTTATCCTTTGACCTTGCTGAACTCACTTATTAATTTTTATGGGTTTTTTGTAAGTTTGGGGGGATTTTCTATATAACACATCTTTTTGTCTGCACATAGGAACACTTTGTGCATGTAGTCTGTATATCTTTTATTTATTTTTATTGCCTAGCACAGTGAAGGAATGCAAATATAATTTTGAATAGAAGTGATAGGTTTGAGCAACCTTGCCTTGCTGCCATTCTTAGAGGGAAAGCTTTCAGCCTTTCCCCGTTAATAATGATGCTATCTTTAAGTTTTAACCCTTTTTTAGGTTCAGAAAATTTTCTTCTTTTATTGAATTTGTTGAGAGGAGAAATGAAACATATGAAAATTTTTTACCTGGTAGAGCAAGGTTAGGATGAGGGTGGTTACCATAAAAGTGGACCCCAAAAAATGGCTAAAATTTTAAGAAAGTTATAAAGACTGAGCACGGGCTATCAAGACTGTTCAGAATAACAGGGTATCTTAACACAATAAGTCCACACTCACTCACAAGCTTTATTTCCTTTGGCGTCTACCAGGTGCTGACTAGAAGATCATAGAGCAACCCTGTTAGTGGAGCACAAGCACAATACCCTATCTACTTCCAGAACCTTTTCTCATACTAAGTGAAATTGCTCCTGGGTGCTGATTCATAACAAAAGCTGTCTGCCCTGCAGGCTAGGAAGAAAACCCTAATGAAATTAGGACCTTGGACTGTTATAAGACAAAGATCCATCAATGCTGGAGGAGAGGCATGAAACTCTGTCCTGCCTAGGACTATCCACAGACATAGTGTGGTGTCAGGGAGAGAGGCAGAAACTCCAGGAAAGTGCCACCTTTAAGTCTTAGCTGGATCAAGAGGCCTGCCTTACATTGAATTGGTTCTAGAGACTGAAGATATGCCCTGCCCAGAGCTTGACATGGAGAAACCATCAAGATAAGCCTACCCCTGGGGGAGAGAAACACTGTGTATAGGGCAGGCATGCAGGAACTACTGGAAGCTGCGAATGCCACTGGAATACTTAGAAAAAAACCCATGGCATACATTATCACAAGGTAGAAGTATTCTGTTGCTGGGGGAGTTCAAAGTTTGTAGTGTACTAAAGGTAAATGTAACAAAAAGAGAATCTAAATACAAGGGAACCTAAATAAAACTCAGTATTGACTAGATTGTCTCCTTCCCACACTGTCATCCTGACCCCCAAAAAAAAAAAAAAAGCCCATTTCTGGGTGTGTAAATATCAATTATCTCAGACTGTCCTGTTCTTTACACATAATTTCTAGCACATAATAGAAATTATGAAATAAACAAAAAAGAAACTTTAAGAAACTAATCCATTCTCAAAAGATAAAGCAATCAATAAAGCCTAGATAAATGGTCATTGATAAATGACCTACACTGTAGAACTATTAGACAAGGGCTTTTAGGAAGCTATGAATAGTGTTATATGATCTAGTAGCAAAGATAAACAATATGCATGAAAAGGTGGGAATTTCAGAAGAAATATGAATATTTTAAGGACAGTAAAATGGAAATGCTAGAAATAAAAAAACAGAATCTAAAAAAATTATTTCAATCAGCTTATAAGCCAATAGAGAAGATGAAATGTAATCATAAAAAATCTAAATGTCCTGGGTATTTATCTGAGAGAAATGAAAACTTAGGTTTACACAGACTCCTTTATGGGAATTTATTTACAATAGCCAAAAACTGGGAAATAATCCAGATGTCCTTAAATTGTAGTATATCCATATAATAGAATACTCAAGAGGAATGAACTATTGATAAGCATGACAAATTGGATAAATCTAAAGGCATTACACTGATTGAAAGAAGCCAGCCTCAAAAAGTTTTCACGTATCATGACACCATATTTATAACATTTTCAAAACAATGGAATTTTAGTGATAGAAATAATTATTATACAAATGTCATTTTCCTGGTCACGATATTGTACTATGGCCATGTAGGAAATGATCATTAGGGAAGCTACGTTAAGGTTATGCAGGAACTCTATTATTTTTTGCAACCGCTGATATGTCTAAAATTATTTTATAATAAAAAGTTTTAAAATGTACATATAGTGGATATAATATGGTAACCTAATGTAGAAAACATTCTAAGTTAATCCAAAAGAAGGCAGAAAAGAAAGGAAAGGAACAAAGAACAGATGGGTCAGTCAGAAGACAACAAGATGTTAGGTTTTAATCTAGTTCTATCAATAATTACATTAAATGTGAATGATCTCAACCCACCAAGTATATGGTAAGAAGTATCATATTGCATAAATCATGATATCTGCAAAAAGTTCTTTTTAAGTATGAAGGCTGAAAGTTGAAAATAAATGGATGAACAAAGATATACCATGCAAACAATAATCAAAGGAAAGCTGAAGTAGAACTGTAATATTAGATAATGTAGACTTCAGAACAAAGATTATTACCAGGATTAGAAGAAATTTATAGATCACTAAGATGACAGCATAGGTTGTTCCTGACTTTGCTTCCCCTCACAAGAACAATAACTAACAACTATTCAGGAAGAAGATACCCCTAGGAGAATACTAGAACACAAGGGTGAAACTGAGACATGACCCTGCACCCTAAAGACCAAAACAGACTACATTACTAGGGTAAGAGTAGTGGCTACATGTTGACCCTGTTGCCATGCCCCTAGGCCAGTGTAGCACCACTCAGAGAGATCCCACCCTGAGCCTCTGGCTCCTCCAGCAGGAAAAGAAAATCCATGGAGAAAAACCAGTACCACCACCCCACCCCACCCCACCACCTGGCATCATGGGTTGCTTTGCCAGAGCCACTATTCTGATCTTTATCCATGGGGATTGTAGGAGAGTTTGTGAGGCTCAACCACTGGGAAACTGACAGTGACAGAAAGGGGAAAGGAGCTTGCAATAAGCAGCACATAAATCTTGGCAGACTGAGTTTGTACCTGCAGCACCCAATAATTATCCTATGGGATGACTTTGCTCGTGTGTAGAACCAAGTCAGTGACATACTCTGACCAGGGAGCTTGGCACGGTGCAGATCTGCTTGATTCAGATCCTCATATGAGGATTTTTGCCAGCCCTACAGCCCAGTTTCCCCATGCCCAGGCAAGGAGGTGAGTCATACGCCCACTTGCTGTAGAGAATGTGTTCTGGCTACATCTGACCAGAGGAACTGGTGAAAACATCTGGAAGTTGTGAGGCATAGTAGTGCTCAAGCCTAGAGGCAAGTGGGCCAAGCTGTTTGCCCCCTGAGCAAAGCCAGTTCCAGGCATGAAGTTTCCTGTACTATACACAGGCAGGGGCCTTAATTCATATTCAAGGCTGACAGTAGTTCCCAAACCCTCCCAGAGAACCTTTATGAGAAATTGAGAGTTGCCTGGAGCAGCCCCTCTCCTTCCAATTGAGGCAAGGGTGAGACTTAACTACACCTACCCACTCTGACTCCTGGTCTCATCTGACCACTAGGACTGGCGAGAACACGTGGAAGCTAAGTAGCCCTGAAGCATCCTAGCCGAGGGTAGGGAAAGCAGAGTTGACAGTTTGCAGGGCAAAGCCAGGGACCTGTTCAGGCAGAGAATATGGGTTATGGGTCAATTTGAGTTTAAGACAACAAAGAGATTTACTACCATTTTAGCTGCTTCTCCCATTGCACTCGGGCAGGGAAACTAATCTGTAGCCCCACCCGTTTACAGAATATAGCCTCCAGCCTACCGGACCAGGAAACCTTACAAGAACATACAGTATCTGCATAGCCCATCCAACAGCCCTGCTTACAGTGGTATTTGAACAGAGAATACAGCCTCTGGCTTTCCTCATCAGCACAATGAAACTGATGGCCTCACCTGACCAGTATATACTCTTGCCTGATTTGGGTCCCCAAACAATGAGCCTTCTAATCCCATCCTGCTGCCCTGGAAGGGCAGGGAAATTAATTCATAACCCCATCTATTACTGAACCAGACCTGATCATCTAGTCAGCCTGACCAGAGAATCCAGACAACTGTGGAGCCCATTCTACAGCCTCACTTGGGTAGAGAACCAAGCCAGCAGTCCTATCCAATTATTCTCAGCCAGTAGCCCACTCCCTTATCCTCAACCTCAGAGCTCAGTTTCCTTGCCACGTTCATTTATGATAAAACTATCTCTCAGCATACTAGGAATAGAAAGGGACTTTATTATCTGAATAAAAGGCATTTATGAAAAACTTAACAATTAACATTATACTTTATGCTCAAAGACAGGATGCTGTTCCCTTAAAATCAGGACTACAAGAGAGTCTGTTCTCACCACTTCTGTTCAACACTGTTTGGTTCAACATTGTTCTTATAACTGTGTAATAAGGCTAGAAAAACAAATATAAGATATACAGATTGAAAAGGAATAAGTAGTTGTCTATATTTAGAGACAACATGATTGTCCACATGGAAAATCCAGGAACACTTCAAGCCACTAGAACTGAGTGAATTTATCAAGATCTCAGGATTCATGTTCAATATACAAAAATTATGTGTAGTTCTATATACCAGCAATGAAAAAATTGGAAGTTGAAATTTAAAAAATACAATTTACAATAACATCAATAAATGTAACCTTCTTTGGGATAAATTCAACAAAGTATATGCACTGAAAACTACAAAACATTATCTAGAGAATATAAAGCAAACTTACATAAATGACAAGATAGATCATGTTCATAAATTGGAAGATTCAGTATTGTTAAGATGCCATTTCTTTGTAAATTAACTTATATTTTCAATGCAGTGCTAATCAAAATCCCTGGTCTTTGGTAGAAAATAACTAACAAGCTGAAAGTAAAATTCATGAAGCAGCACAAAGGACTTACTTTAGCCAAATTAATCTTGAACAAAGTTGAAAGATTCACACTGCATGATATAAATACTTACTATAAAGTTACAGTAATTAAGACTTTGTGATATCGGCCTAAGGATAGCCATTTACATTAGTGAACCAGGGAAGAGAGTCCAGAAATAGACCTTCACATAGATTGTCAGTTGATGTTAGGGAAGGGGATGAAACAACTCAATGGGGAAATGATAGTCTTTTCAAGGAATAATATTTGGACAATTGGATATCCATAGGGGGTAAAAATGAACCTTGGACCATTACTTTGCACCATTCATAAAAATTAACTTGAAGTAGGTTATAGACTTAAATATAAAAGCTGATTTATATGGGATGCCTGAGTGGCTCAGAAGGTTAAGTGTCTGCCTTCAGCTCAGGTCATGGTCCCAGGGTGCTGGGATTGAGCCCCACATCAGGCTCCCTGCTCAGTGGGGAGCCTGCTTCTCCCTCTCCCTGTGCCTCTTACCCCACTCATGCTCTTTCTCTCTGTGTCTCTCTCTCCCTCAAATAAATAAAATCTTTAAAAAAATAATTTATAAAACTATTTTTTAAAGATTTTTATCTATTTTTTAAAGTAAACTCTGTGCAACACGAGACTTTAACTTATGACCCCGAGATCAAGAGTCACATGTTCTACCAACTGAGCCAGCCAGACACCCTGATTTTAAAACTTTTAATAGTATATATATGTAAAAAATATTGCCAACCTTTGGGTAGAGACATTTTTTAAGGTAGGATGCAAAAAACACTTAAAAGGGAAAAAATGGTACTCAAAACTTTAAGACTTAGGGTGTTTTTTTAAAGTATGGTATAAAAAACACATTGTTTTGAAAATGAAAAATGTAAAATACAGATTGGAAGGAAGTATTTGCAATACATTTCTCCCTGCTCCATTTTCCCGTGTTAAAATTTTTGGTTTGATCAGCGTTCATTGTTTACAATATAATGACTTTGTTAAACATTTCACAGTTGAGCTATAATTATTTGACAACTGTTGTTTTTCCTAGATTTAATAGCTGGGGTTTTTTTTTTGTTTGCTTACTTGCTTAGCTTAGCTTAGCTTTCTTAGTACATAATACTTATTGAGTGCAGAAGCTTGCTTAAGGAAAAAGAGTATATTATAAGACCTTTTAGATAATTTCTTGTCTGTGGTGAGAAACCCTAGCTGGATGTCAGAGAAATGTCAATAGTCAACAGAAAGTTGACACCTAATTCCTAGGATCCTTGAAAGAAAAGAAAGGAGATGAAAAGTCATTTGTCCCAAGATTGGAATATGATCCCAAAGATTAATGGCAGCAGAAGACCAATCCTTGCTGTCCCAATTCCTATTTTAGTCATTTTTCATTTCCTCCCTATTAGAACCTTTGTTTTCAACCACCTATGTAAACTGGAACTGTATATTTCTATTTATGGTCTGTAGCCAGAAATCATCAGTTCATGGCATTACCGAGTTGGAATTCTTAATATATTTTCCCCAGAAACATTAGTGATAATATCCCATAGTCAGGGTCTATAGTAACTGTAAATAATACAGTTTATCTACGTTATCGATGAAATAGACCTTGGGAAGTAGCTAGTTATAGACTGCATGTAATATTGTTTCTATAAGAGAATGTGTTTCAGAGTACTCCCAAACCAATTTATAAATGGACTTTTGAAATACCACAGTTTATAAATTGGCTACTATATTGTTTGCATACTAATATTGAGACTTCCTTTCTTTGGTTATTTGGACTTATTCAACAGATATTTATTGAGTGCCTATTGTTTAGCAAGGATCATGCCTCGTGATAGGGAGGCATGGTGAACAAGGTACAGCGTTTCCCTCTCAAGGAACTTGTGGTCTGTTGGAGAGAACAGTAAAATAAATGTTCAAATACAGCACAGGATATTTAGTATTTAAATTAAAACAGGATGTTGTGGGAGCACTTGGGAGAAGACACTTGGCCCAGTCTTGGAAGCTCAGGAAAGACATTCCAAGGAATGAACAAGGAAGATTTAGACAACTAGAGTGGAGGGGAGTGAAATGAGGAGGGCACCGCGTTGATGGAGTGTATGTCAAGGCAGATGAATACTTTGTGCAAACTCACAAAGATTAACCAGAAATGGCATACTTAGGGTATCAAAAGTTGGTCATCATAGCTAAAGCATGAAGTGTCAGGGAGGAATTCTGAGACTAGGCTGGAGACCACAGAGAGCAATAACCCTATCCTACAAGGTCACATTTCATAGTTTATGATTTATCTTAAGGGTTCTGAGCAATTAGGTATAGTGGAGTAGAGTAAAATGATTGGATTTGTGCCTTGGGAAAAGAACTGTAGCTATGTGGAGAATGCACTGGAAGGAACAAGCCTATAGGCAGGGAATCCAGTTGAGTAACCACACTGGTAGTCCAGGCTAACAGTGGTGACACTAAACCAAGGAGCTGAAGGTAAAATAATCAGTGTTACCGGTAAAAAGTCAACTAGTGAAGGATCCCAGATAATTAGAATTACTTTTCTTCTTCTCTGTTGTTATTTTTATTGCTTTGTAATATTTGTTGAGGATACAGTGGATGAAAATAAACAACTTATTTTTTTAAGATTTTATTTATTTATTTGAGATAGAGCGAGAGAGAGAGAGAGCATGGGGGGGGGGGGGACAGAGGGAGAGGGAGAAGCAGGCTTCTCACTGAGCAAGGAGCCCGATGTGGGGCTCAATCCCAGGACCCCAGGATCATGACCTGAGCTGAAGGCAGACACTTAACTGACTTAGCCACCCAGGCGCCCCGAAAATAAACAAATTTAGGATCCCCACCCCATAGTACTCTTCTAGGGAAAAAAGACAGATATAAGTGGTATGGTTTGGCCAACCCTCAGTTGTTTTCTGGTACACTGCAACCCCTAATTTTTAGAAAAAAAACATTTTAAGAGAAATGCCAGTATCTTTTCTATGAAAACAATTAAACCAACCCATAATTTTAAATTTCCTGTCACTTTGAGGATGACAGCATTCTTTAGTGCCTTAAAAAATTTTTAGAAGGCAAACCTCTCTAAACAGGTTTCCATTATGCACAAAGTGCATTTCCTATTTGCTATCTTGCAAAGGTAGAATCCTATTTATAATATGCAGTGATGTGTAATGAGGCCATTACAATATTCCCTGCTGCACAGAGACTGGGATGTTGTCAGACTGAACAGTACCTTGTCCTGTGCCAGTTCTTTTGTGTAGGAAAGGGACTCTGACTCTAAACCAGACACATTCTGCCTCCTGTTCATTGATAAGGAGATGATCAGTAATAGTAAAGTACAAATAAAACAATAATGTTATCACTTTAGAGGAAGAAAGAGATAGTGTGTTAGCTATATGGTCATGTGGCATGAAGGAAGGCTTTAATAAAGATGGAGCAATATCCATTTGAGAAGGAAGAGTGGTGTAAGGTTTTTGAGGTGGCAGGAAGGGTTCAGTTTGGAATCACAGATGGAGAGATTTGCCTTAGAGAAAAGAAGAAATACTTCTCGTGTTACAAAAGGAAAGGAAATGAGAATGAGTGAAAGTAACAAAAGGTAAAAATTTTCACATGATGAATTCTCTTTTCTCTGTGCAGTGGGACGTGTGAGGGCCAAAAGGCATGGGTTCTGATTTTGAAGAAAATAGTAAAGGTTGAAGTTGTTTTTGCAGTTTGCTAGGGAAATACAGCAATGATAAGAGCTAACACTTTTACAGTACATGCCATGGGCCAAGCACTACTCCATGCATATTTTATGCACTAAGTCATTTAACTCTCACTACCACTCCATAAGGAGTAGGTACCTTTTGCCCCTTTTATAGATGTAGAAATTAAAGTACAGAGTTTAAGTGACTTGCTCAAGGACTCAGATTGTATATGTTAGAGGCAGGATTTGAACCCAGACCATCTGGCTCCTGAGTACATGCACTTGACCATCGCTGCAGTAGGATAGCTGAATAAATTTAGTATTTATTAGTGACCATGGGCTTAAGGTGGTATCTTTTTCCTATTAGTAATTTTTAAGCATCCCTGTGCAAGCATGGGGAAGATTTAGAATTTAAAATTCTATATATTCAGTGTTACAATTTTTAACACCCAAATAAGGTTTATTCGTGCTTATGCTATGGTAGTACAAATTTGATTACTTTATTGACATGACCAGTAAGACAGAGTTTGGAAAGAAATTGAAAGTGTTTTTGAAAATTGAATTTAATTTTAAAAGAATTAGAATAGCTGTTTTGATCAATGACTTTTATGATCAAACTTCCATGAAATCAACTTTCATGAAAACAACTTTTTAAAAGTCTATAATACTATTAGCTTTACTTTCTAACTTTGTTTAATTTTGGGTAAGCCCAGTAAAATAATCACCAGCTAGACCCCAAGACCTGATCGTTACTGCTCACATGCTTATACCCACTGACCTTTATCCCACATTTTTCCTTAAGCTCTTCTTTCCAGCTTATCTCTTAACTAAGGCAAAAGACCCATTGGGCATAGCATCTGGTGATGGAAACCAAAACTACCCCTCAAGCAATAATGCCTGCCCAGAGAGAGAGAGCTCCCGCCAGCCCAGACCACCAGTTTGAGCTCAACCCTGATTCATACCTGCACAGATGGACCATGGAGTGATCCATGGAATGACCAACAGTTACTACCTTTATGTCATTATAATACTAAAATCTCTGTCCAAGGAGGAGAGCAAACCTCATTTACATAATATACAATGTATGTATAGGCATGTTTCCTTAAGGTGTATGCATGACTTATGCCTACCTCTACTTATAATGACAAGGTTCCCCTTTCTAAATATTCGTCCTAACCCTAAATAAAAGGAACCCATTCACCCTTGCTCAGGGAGTCATGGCTTTGGAAATTATTCCCTGTGATCTCCTTATTTGCTGCAAATAAAGTTTCCTTTGTGTGACAACTCCACCTGGTATAGTTTCTATCTGTGACTCACCAAGGAGCAAAGTCACATTAGTTCAGTTACAGAATATGTCATTTATGAGAATGTTCTCTCTCATCTATCTTAGATAGACAGACAGATAGATATAGATAGCTAGATAGAGATAGATGATAGATAGATAGATAGATAGATAGATAGATAGATAGATAGATAGATAGATAGGAACAAAGAATGATTGGATAGAATATTATATTTGTTCCAAAAAGCTTTATGGAAAGGTTTAGGATCCCAGGTTCTTTTGTAAAATTGTACTGGTTAAAGTATTAAATTGGGGTTGCCCTCTTTTCCTGGTATTATAGCCCATCCAATTTACTGTGAAATGGGCTGCTTATAAAACTCAGTGTTAAAAAATTAGATGTATTAGAAGTGCTAGATTTTCTGTCTACAGATACATTCATAAGGGACTAAAAGTTGCAGGACACAAAATCAGTGTATGAAAACCTGTTGCATTCCTATACATTAATAATGAAGCAGCAGAAAGTGAAATTAGGAAAACAATCTCATTTATAATTGCACCAAAAACAATAATATATCCAGGAATAAACTTAACCAAAGAGGTGAAAGACCTGTACTCTGAAAACCAAAAAACAATGATGAAAGAAACTGAGGACAACACAAAGAAATGGAAAGACATTTTCTGCTCGTGGATTGGAAGAACAAGTGTTGTTAAAATGTCTAACTACCCAAAGGAATCTGCAGATTTAATGCAACCCCTATCAAAATACCAGTTGCGCAGAGCTAGAACAAACAGTCCTAAAATTTGTATGGGCCATAAAAGACCTCAAATAGCCAAAGCAAACTGATAGTTACCAGAGTGGAGGTGGGTTGGGGGTATGGGGGACGTAGGGAGTGGGAATTAAGAGTACACTCATCATGATGAAAACAAAAATTAAATGAAATGAGAATAAAAAAAGAAACATGCCTAGAAATAAGAAAGTAATACTTCCAGTAGTTCACCCAAACCTTCTTTGGAAGTGAAACTGTTACTTTCTATGGAAAAATTTTGGCATGGGGCTCAGTGAAAATGTTCAACATACTGACATTATAGTATGAAACTACTTTTTTTCCTCTGAAAAATCTTCTACCCGATTTGAAAAAATTTTTTTCAGACTGATAAAATCGTTTCTAAATTAAGAACCATGGGCAAGGGGGAAGGGATAGCAGAAGATAAATTTTTAGCCTTTCTTTTGTGAGGGTGGGTGGGAGGTGAATAAACAATGCATATTCTCTTTTACTTTTGCACTTTCCTTTCCTCTTATAAGATCATTTTAAGGGATAAAAGATAAATCAACTATCACAGATAAATTAATAATAAACAATGTAAGGTGAGCAAGATAAATGTATAAAAACAAGAGAAGATATCGATTGGAGAATGGGCAAATAAAATGTGATATATCCATACAATGGAATGTTATTTGGCAATAAAATAAAATTAAATACTGATACATGCTACAACATGGATTGAAAACATTTACTAATAAAGAGGCCAGTCACAAAAGATTACATTGTATTATTCATTTTATGTGAAATGTCCAAAATAGTCCAATTCGTAGGAACAGAAAGTCAATTAGTGTTTGTCTCAGGCTAGGGTATGATGGCTGAGAGGTAACGGGTTTCTTAGGATAATGAAAATGCTCCACAACTGACTGTGGTGATGGATGCACAACTCTGTGAATACACTAAAAGCCATTGAACTGTACACTGTAAATGGGCAAATTTCATGGTATATGAATTATATCCCAATAAAGGTGTTGTGTTTTGGGGGGTTTTGTGTTTGTTTCTGTAAAGAACCCAGCTTCTACTCTCTTTTGCTTTGGCCATAGTAGTTGCTTCTTGTCCTTACTGGCTTCAATAGTACCCCAAGATGGCTGCTGCAGTTCCTTATACCAAGTACAGACCATAATGTCCAAAAAGCACGAAAAAGCCCTCTTAAGGGTCCCTTTGTCAGTGAAGATTTTTTTGGAAGGCCCCTGCAGACTTATTCCATTTCTTATTAGTCAGAATCACTTACAGGGAGAATAGAAGTGCTAGGCTTGTTGATTAAAAAAGTCCTGAAGATCTTTCCTTAAAGCATATGGCCACCCCATATGTAAATAAAACTGCATTTGCTCTGGAGCCTGAGGACTTCAGAATTTAAGGAGGAGCTTCCTTTATGTTCACACTCCCTCAACTGGAATTCGTAGCAGCTAAACAAAACAATCATTCCGATACTTACTAAAATGGTAAGGAAGACTTCTTTCAAGATCATTGCAAGGGAGTCAACTCTACTACAGTTGCGGAGAGAGATCGCTCAACTCTGAATACAACAAGAACCAGTGGGGATTTATAGCCACCGAGCTCGATCGGGAGGGGGGTCACTGGATGCAAAATTACTAAGAGGAGACAGTAAGGGCAGGGGGATTCTTGCTCAAGGTAGCCCAAAGACTTAGACATCGTAAGTGGGGGATGAGGAACTTAATCAGATATTAAGGATTGATTAGGTAGCAAGGGTAGGGGCTTTCTTAACAAACTGACTCTGCAGGATTCTTGCTGAGACTGGGCTGTGTAGGCCTGGCCAGGACAGGCTGAGGCCTAGTCAAGAGGGCCTGGGGAAACCTAACTAACATTTAGTCAAGGAGAGAATCTGTGTCATAGTGCACATTTGATGTTTTTTTCATTCATTATTTCTCCCTTTTATTGTTTGATAAAAAGCTGACAATTTATATCAAGTAAGTTTCATCAGCTCTTTATGCAGTTTAGGTTTTTCTTTAATTACTTCTATTTCAAACAGTATGATGTACA
Organism: Callorhinus ursinus; assembly: GCF_003265705.2. Classification (NCBI taxonomy): domain Eukaryota; kingdom Metazoa; phylum Chordata; class Mammalia; order Carnivora; family Otariidae; genus Callorhinus; species Callorhinus ursinus. Next base: position 91,763,667 of record NW_027397064.1, read on the forward strand.
CCTACTCACTAAAAAAAAATTTAAGAAATAAATTTAACACATATTCTCTTCATTTTCTGCATTTCTGTAAATGAGATGTAGTGTCTAGTCTTTGTTACGTAATTTAGAGCTTGGACTAACAGTTTCAGTAAGGTAAGATTGTGAACACAAAAATTTTTTCAATTTCTACAAAACCTGAACTAGCTTAACCAAAAGGCTGATCAGGACCTGCCATTCCACATAATTTGTTTAAGATAGTTTGAAAGCAAATCCTGCTCAGATAACTTAAAATATGACAATGCAGTGACAGTTTTAATTAGAATACAATCAGAACAATTAACTTGTATAGTACATTTTAAAATGCACTCCTTTGCAGTCCCATTTTAAGAACCTAAGAAAAATCCTTAAGTTTATTTGTTATGTAGATATTTGGTTCTCATTCTTGCAGGAAGCAAGGTCACAGTGATGGTTAAATTACCAGGCTAGTCCCAAGAGACTGTTTAGCCCATTATATAATTGAACTTTATAATATTAATATTAACCATAAGTCTTTCTAAACCAGTGATTAGTAAGAGTGGGGAACAGGAGGCTTGGGCTTTGACATCAGCAGCTTCTGGTTGTAATGAGGAAGGGGTGATATCAGTGGAGGAGACTCGGGCAGAAATAGTTTTTCTCTTCAGGCAGGGAATGCATCTGAGACTGGGGATACAGTGGTTGTATAATTTGTAAGTCTGCAATGGATGGTAAATGAATGTACCTTAAAAATATTCCAACTTGACATGTGTTTTTTGAAAGACTTATCACAGTAAATACAGCTCTTAGTCAAACAAGCAGTTTATTAAAGTGGTTCAGTTACCATAGCAACGTATCTGGAATTTATAGCTCCTTATTTTGAGAGGACTTCATTTCACTCTCTGAGGCACTGAAATCCAAGGCTAAAGTTCTTAATGGCCTCCAGTCTCATTGTATGATGAATTTCTGTTGTTTGGAAAATTTATACATATAAAATGCAACTTGCAAAATCAGTCCTATGACTTCATAGTGGTGTCCGTTAATTTTATAAATAGGTACTTTTCAATTTGGAAATGCCCCTCTTTAAAATTTTTTTTATTGTTACCAAAGCTACATATGATCATAGTTTAGTGAGGAAAAACACCTATTTCAAAAAATAAGTCTTCTAAAGTTATTCCCCAGAGGCAACCATTTTCTGTTCTTTTAGCTGTTTTGTTTTTTCAGTATTTACTTCAAATCCCTCAGCAACATGTTTATATTGCTTCTTGGTTTGTATTACTGCTTGCTTTGTGATTTTAGCTGTCATCAATTATTTGAGTCTCTGCATATTTGAAAATGGCTTTATTCTACTTTTATAATTGATTCTTAATTTGGCTGGGTATAAATTCTTAGTTAGAAATAATTTTCTCTAGAATTACTAGTACTGATGTTGAGAAATCCAGTGCACTTCAAAGCTTTTATTCTATTTTAATTCCTTTCCTCCACTCCCTGGAAGCTTATAGAATTATTTCTTTGTCCCCAGTGTTCTAAAATTTCATGATGATGGACCTTGCTCTAGGTCCATTTTCATTCATTGTGAAGGATCCTCAGAGGACCTATTCCATTTTCCATTTTGGAAACTCATGCCCTTAAGTTCTGTAAAACTTTTTTTATTTCTCTGATTATTTTCTTTCCTCTGTTTTTTCTGTTGTTTATAGAAATTTTATTATTTATGCATTGCCCTCTTGGCTTGGTCCTCTAATTTTCTTGTACTTTTATATTTACTCTATTATTTTTCATCTACCTCCTGGAAGATTTTTTCAGCTTCACAACCGTAAATTTTTCATTTCTGCTATTATGCTTTTAATTTCCAAGAGTACTTCCCTCCCTTTTTTCTTTAATCATTCCTTTTCTGGAGCATCCTGTTGTTTTATAAATGTTATCTCTTCTAGTTACACTGCCTGGAAACTCTGTACATGGATATGGCTTGGAAACTATGGCCTTCAGTAAAGGGTAATCTGGCTGATGTCTTATGGAGGAAACCTCAGTATCAGAATCTTTAGTCTTTTCTCCCTGGCTTGTCTGATTCCCTAGAAAATAATCATTTTATATGATTCTGCTGTCCTTTGTAGAAGGCATAAGCCTCTTTATCTTTTGGGGGACATGGGAGGATAACAAGGCTGAGGGAGAAGGCAGAGCTCAGCATTTATTATGTAACTTTTATTTAATCTCTATGATATTGTAGAATAGTCTGCCATCAATGTGGGATTCCCTTATCCAGATACCTTCTGTTTTACCCTCTCCAGAAAAAACCTCTTGCTTTCTGAGAGTAGGTTGGAGAAGTACTCTATCATGTGGAATGGGTACAGAGAGGATATAGATCAGTGTTGCACATAATCAACTATTTAAATATTCTTTGACCAATCCTCCTATTGTAGCCACACACCCCTCACTTCCCCTTGCATCATTTCCTAAACCTTTTTTACATTACCATATTCTAACCCACATGCTTCTCAACTTTCCATATTGCCACCTTAGGAGCTGTCAGGTTGGCTAATCAATTACTAAATTAATTTTTAGTTTCCAAAGTTTTCTTTCTGTTTCTTTTTTAAGATTTATTTATTAGAGAGAAAACGCTCACACACACAAGTTGGTAGGGGAGGGGTAGAGGGAGAGAATCTCAAGCAGATTCTCCGCTGAGCATAGAGCCCTCCAAGGGTCTCCATCTCATGATGCTGAGATCATGATCTGAACCAAAATCAAGAGTCACTGCTGAACTGACTGAGCCACTCAGGCACCCCTAATTTCCGAAGTTTTGTTGCTATTGATCCCTTTCCAGTTCTCTTTGTCTCTGTACACCTTGCTATACAGCATTGAGGGGGAGTCTAGGTCAAATATGTTCAGCCTGCTCTCTTTTCCCCCAGTTTCTAAATAATTAGTTTTTAACAGTTAAGAGACTATATTCATGTTTTAGATTTAATTGATGCTTTAAATTTAATTCCTATTTAATTCATCTCATATTCTCTTTCTTAATAGGCAAAGTCTTTTTAATCTGAGCTTTCTTTATTTTCTCCTTTCTACTTCACAGTTTCTTCATACATCCTCCTGTGCTCTCAGACCTCCCTCCTGTTTTCTTCATCCCACCACTCCAGCCTCTTCTACAACCTTGTCCATCCTGGAAACAAGCTAAATCCCCTCATTTTCCATTACTCTTAGCCTGTCTACACCTTAAATGGCCTGTTTTTAAACCAATAGAAGTTTCTTAGTTAAGAAAATGAATGAAGCAACTTTCCTTAACCCTTAAGCTCCAGTCCCAGCTTTCTTATTTTTTAGTTTTCTCTTTTTTTAAAAAAAAGTGCTATTCATCCATTTCCACTTAGTCTTTTATATGAGCCTTTTTGAAAATTACTTTCTTTTTTTAATTTTATTTTAATATGTTATGTTAGTCACCATACAGTACATCATTAGTTTTTGATGTAGTGTTCCACAATTCATTGTTTTCGTATAACACCCCGTGCTCCATGCAGTACGTGCCCTCCTTAATACCCATCACCAGGCTAACCCATCCCCCCTCCCCCCTCCCCTCTAGAACCCTCAGTTTGTTTCTCAGAGTCCATAGTCTCTCATGGTTCATCTCCCCCTCCGATTCCCCCCTTCATTTTTCCCTTCCTTCTCCTAATGTCCTCCATGCTATACCTTATGTTCCACAAATGAATGAATCCATATGATAATTGACTTTCTCTGCTTGACTTATTTCACTTAGTTTAATCTCCTCCAATTCCATCCATGTTGATGCCAATGGTGGGTATTCATCCTTTCTGATGGCTGAGTAATATTCCATTGTATATATGGACCACCTCTTCTTTATCCATTCATCTGTTGAAGGGCATCTCGGCTCTTTCCACAGTTTGGCTCTTGTGGACATTGCTGCTGTGAACATTGGGGTGCATATGGCCCTTCTTTTCTTTCTAAACAAAACCACCAACCCCTTTTTGGCCACAGCCTAATTGACTACCTATTTTCCACTGAAACCTTTTCTTCTCATTCTTGTCTCGTTCTTGTTTTACTTCTCAGAGTTAATAGGATTTGTTTTTTCCCCTCTTGTGTCTGTTTTTCCCTTTTCCCCTTAGATGTGGCCCTCTGTTTCCCTAGGTTACCTAGAGAACAAAGAAGTTGAAAGTTCATAAAAATTTTTGACTTTTGAAGTTTTTCTTCTTTGTTAAAAGAAAGTGATGTGATTTTTTGATAAAGATTTATATGCCATTAATAAGGTTTAACTTTTAATATTTAGGCAGGTGCTGTAAAGGACTATATTAAGATGATGCTTCAAAATGATTCACTTAAGTTTCTGGTTTTTGCTCATCATTTAAGCATGCTCCAAGCTTGCACAGAAGCAGTCATAGAAAACAAGGTATGTTATCATTTTTCTGTAAAATACTTTTTAGCATGCAGGTTGTTAATATACTAAACGTCAATTGTAGTCTTGTAATTGAGGGTTCTTTTGGCTTTGTTTAAATGATATATTAATTATTATTAGATTTTTTCTTGCAAATTATACTAATATTATATTATTATTATGTTGATGATAAACTATTAAACTTTTTCTTTTATTCCAGGCTTGTAATTTTCCACCAATCTAATTATCTGGATTGATTAAAATATGCTGACTTGATAGGCTATACTGTGAATTCCATTATTGTTACTGGATATACCATTTGAGACTGGTGTAGGCATTTAAAAATTAAAATTTTTATTTACCTGCAAGTCAGCTTTAGAATATGGTGATGTCGAGGGGAAACAGAATGAATTCAGCCAATTTTAGTATCCAGCTGCAGTCATGCCTTTTAAACTGCCAGGCAGCATCCTCTGTAGAGTGTGATTTAGAGTAAGATTTAGTACAGGTGAGTTTGAAACAGATGGGCCAGGTACCCTCTCAAGTAAGCTCCCCAAACCTGCTGGCCTTACTGCATTTTCTTAGATTCGCTTAATACCCAGCAGTCTTATCAGTGACAACATCTGCCATGTTTTCTTTCAGAGTTTAAACCTGTCATCTCTCTTTGTGTGCTTAGGGCTTTTAGAGATGCTCAGAAACAGCCAGAAGATATTTCGTGACAAATTGTGTGAACTTAATATACATGTTGGTGCAAAACCACTTGCCTATGTAGGTAGATTTTTTAAGTGGAGAAATTAAGCCATGTTTTTTAAAGCTTTGTATACATTTTTGAGCATTTGCCAGTATGTTTATTAACGTTACCAAAGAAGTAGTTCTAGTGCTTCCTTCATAGAAAGATTTATGATAATATAATAAAGTGCTCCCCATGAAAAGGTGCGCTCACATTGATTATCATATCGTGTCTTTAAATGCCTCTTGAGGAAGAGTTAAATTACCGTTAGAAATATTTTTTTAATGATTGGGCAATAAAATTAGATTCATAATATTTTCTTATTCTGATTCCATTAAGCTTAAAACTTTAAAACTACTGGGATCTATTCTAAGTATAGCAGTCTGTTCTCCCCACTTCTGCTTTACTGATGTGTTTAGAATCCCATTTAACATCAGTAACAGTTAAAAATGGTAGACAGTCATGGTTTGGAGGTGAATCTCTCCCAAACTCTCCCTAGCCTGACAATGTGTGTTTTCTTTAGAAAGACTGTTGGAAGATTTTATAATCTCCCTTATTGGATATTAGATGGCTCACTGAGCAATGTGTATCTGTTTGTGAAGACATAGAAAGTTAATATGGGACATTCTATTTAATGATTAACTTTATTTCCTTATGAAAGTGAATATTAGTATGTCTTAACTATATAAGGCTATGTTTTCCATAGAAGTGCATATATAAATGAGACGATGTGAAATTCACAACTTAATACTGAATTTTAGAAAGTTGAGTCATGAGTTCTTTTTAGTTACTCTAACACACACCAATTGCTCCCTTTTCCTAACCCAAATCATTCCTAGAAGACAGCACTGTTGAGTTTAGCACTTAATGTTTCCCTACTTTTTAAAAATGTATGGGAGTGTCTTAGTTCCCCAACTCAGTGGAGGTGCCTTATCACATATTTCTGTTAAGTTTAGGAATGTGAAAAAAATGAATTCAAATGGTACACCAAAAAAGATATTTTCCTGTGGGTAAAATCCTCTTTCTCCCTTTCTCCCTGTCTGGCTTTATTTTTACTTTGGAATCAGTGAACCTGTAGCTTTAAAGTTAGTTTGATCTGTCATTTAAAGTTTACACGTGAATTTACACAGAATTTTACTGAAGACTTTAGCTTAATTCAGTGATGATTTATGGAGCTCATGTTATATACAAGGCATTGCACTTGGCATTGATGGTATGAGGATGAATTAGACATAGATCCTACCCTCAAGTAGATTAAAAGATTTAAAAATGGGGAATTGTTATAAGAAGCTATTAAGAAATCTGATTAAGATTCTTCTTATATAACATTTACTAACCTTTCATCTTAACCCATTTATATTTTGTTATTTGAAGTGTAAAAATAAGGCATAAAACATATAAAATGAGATGGGTACATAGGGGTTTGTGCTAATTTTGCCATTTCCCTTGTTGATACTAGGCTCGCTACATTAGGATAGATGGAAGTGTTCCATCTTCAGAAAGAATACATCTAGTTAATCAGTTTCAAAAGGATCCTGATACTCGTGTGGCTATCCTAAGCATTCAGGCTGCTGGCCAGGTAGGAAATTCCATGTGTAAATTTGATAATGAAATGTTGTTAAGATAATAAAAAGGTCATTAACCATAATTATAACTTTACATCAAGATAAAGGTGTAATAAATATTCTACTTTGGAGAGTGCTAGAAAGTATAATAGAAGGAGACCTCACCACCTCTGGCTCAAATCTTAAATTTTCAAGGAAAGAATTTCCTAGATGAATATAGTTGATTTGATGCTAATACTTTTCCATGATCTTTTCTTTTTCTAACTTTGAATCTGCATAGAATTTTCCTTTCATTTCTTATAGCACTTATCTTACTTGATTGGTTTCACCAGAGCCTGTGAGATAAGGTGACCTGAGGGAAAAGAACTTTTTATGGAGCACCCCTGGTTTGACCCTTAGGATTGGGTTTGGCTGCAAGTAAATGAAAACCCAAATTAAGAATGACTCAAATACACAAAGTTTTACTCTTTCATGTAGACAGCCCAGGGTTAGCATGGTAGTTCCACAAAGTCCTTAGGGCTTAAGTGTCTCCTGGCTTTCTGCTTTACCACTCCTAGCAGCTATCTCTTATTTAAGAGAGCTGCTAGAGTTCCTCCATCATATCTGTGATCCAGGCAGCTGACTGGAGAAAGGCATGCTGCATCTTATTCACCTGCAGTTAGCCCCATGGTTACAACTAACTTCAAGGGAAGCTGGGAAAAATAGCCTTTATTTTGTCTAGTCACACTAAAAATCAGGTATTGTTGGGGCGCCTGGGTGGCTCAGATGGTTGAGCGTCTGCCTTCAGCTCGGGTCATGATCCCGGGGTCCTGGGAACAAGCCCCGCATCAGGCTCCCTGCTCCACGGGGAGCCTGCTTCTCCCTCTCCCTCTACTGCTCCCCCTACTTGTGCTCTCTCACTCTCGATCAAATAAATAAATAAAATCTTAAAAATAAATAAATAAAAAATAAAAATCAGGTATTGTTACAAAGAAATAAGAACTGAATAGCTATTATGGAAGACAATGACAGTCTCTGCCTCACTATGTAAGGGGGATCCTTCTGACTTTTTTTTCCACTAACATTCTACAATATTTTGATGTAAATATCTAAGCCAGGATATTTAACATAGGGAAAAATGATTGAACATATTTTCTGTGCATCCAACCTGATATATAGCATATCTCTAGATTCTGGAATCTGAACCAGGGCCAAAGATCTGCTTTTAGCCAGCTAATTGATGTCTATAAAATTGATTATAGAGAGAAGCTCCATGAGGATAAAGAAGTTCTAGAACTCACCAGGAGTTCTTACCAAAAGGAGGATTATCTCAATACTTCCCTCATGTTGGATTAAACCTCTAGTAGTCTAAGTTTTCTATCTGTTAGAATATTCCAGCCAGAGAGAATGTCATCAAAAAGAGCTTAAAATTAGAAATGGAGTACTCATGGCATGGGAGAAGAAAAGTAGAAGGAAGCCAGGTAGGATGATCTGGGAGTGGCTTGATAAAAGACTTTCTGAAGTTAAGATTGTATAGGGCACCCATATTTTATTCAAAGCTGTATTCCTGAGGACCTAGTATAATTGAAAACTCATATACTTGAGCATTAGTATGTTCATAGGAATAAAGGAAAGTAGAAAGGGCTTTCTTCTTGGGGCATATGAATCTTCCATTGTAGTTTAGTAGTATGTTAGAGGGATGTGGGTCTTGCCAGCATATTTCCCTTTTATTCTTGTATGGTCATATGATGCTTCTAACACACAAGGTTTTCATCCCTCGTTAAATACTACTTGTTATTTTCCAGCATCATCTCTAATATTTTGTGGTGTTTCCTGTCCTAAATAGCAGCACAGTTTAGCTTGATGGTTGTTGGGCTTACCATGTTTTTATCACTTCTAACTTCTGTTCCAAAGTGATGGATCCTTAATGAATTTTTCAGCTTGAGAACTTATGCCACCATTTAATGAATGCTGGTATGATGTCGTTATGTGATATAAAAATATTTTAAGTTAAAGTAATATAAAAATAACAGCACAGCAGTCACAAAAGTCATTCACTGATAGAAGTTCCAGGGCATGTGAACACCAGCGTGGATTAGATGATTCTCTCAAAGGATGATAGGTATTTCTTTCAACCACATAACATCATTTATTACTGTGTGACAATAGCTTAAGCATGGTTCACATTTCACCCAGCCTTTCAACTTTAAAATCATGCATTTTTGGAGACATTCTTAATTTGAGATTTGCATTATTTTTCACATAGTGATTATACAACAAGACTTAGTTAATACTTATTAATGTCAAACTATTTCAAACTGATGTAAAATGCAATTGCACAAAAAAGTCAATTGTGTTATATATATATTGAGATAAAAGCCAGTAAACTTAAGAGTGTTTGAGATGTAACATGAGAAATTTCATAGGAAAAGAATAGTGTGACTGGAAACATGATTTTCTTGCTTTATAAAACAACACTATGAATTAAATGAATAGAGGGAGTTGTTGCTTTCTGCCTAGTTGCTATGGATACCATGTGTTAGAAATTATATTCTCATTTATAATGTATTGTATTAGATTTTCCAGTGGTAATGTGAATCCAGTCCTCATCAGAGGATAAAGTGATTTTGTTTATATATATATATCTCCATCAAACTGACTTTTGGAAATAATGAAATACCTTTTAAATGTGTTTTTTGTAGTTTACCTGGCCATTTGCAATAAGCAGTCTTCATTTGCCTTTCATGAATTAAATTTTCTTAATTTGGCTTAAAATGAAAGATTGACTTATTTTTAAGTCCTTCAGCTTTCTCTTGTTCATTTAACATGTTCAGAAAGACTTTGTTATATCTGGCTGTATGTTACATTCTCAGTTTATTTGCATCTCAGTTTCTTCACTTTATTTTGCTTAGGGTTTGACATTTACTGCTGCAACTCATGTTGTATTTGCTGAGTTGTATTGGGACCCTGGACATATAAAACAAGCAGAAGACCGGGCTCACCGAATTGGACAGTGCAGTTCTGTGAATATTCACTACCTTGTTGCAAATGGGACTCTGGACACCCTTATGTGGGGGATGTTGAATCGAAAGGTAAAGCTTGAATTCAAACCAGGTTACCAACTTATTCATTATGTAGAGCCTACGTAAGTTAGGATACTGAGTTGTAGTGTTTTCAGGCAAAGGATATTCAAGTACGCTAAGATAGTGATGTTAATAGGGACCGAGGTTAGAAAAGTCTTCAGTTGGTAGTACCTTACCTATTCTTACTGGGAGAGACGTGCATTTACATGTGTTCTTCCTGTCTTCCAAGGCCTTCATCTACCATTTTAGAGGCCAAAAGAGGATGAGCTAGCAAGGAACCATAACAGTGTCAAACCCCAAGTCCTTTTTGTAAGCTAAGAAAAAACCTTGCACAGAAGGCTTGAGTTCTGGCTAATTTTGGACAGAGGACAGCCTGTACCTGGACCCCAGAAAGGGTAGGAGGGACATCGCTTGTTCTAGCCACTCAAAAGTTTTTATGAGAAAAGAAAATGGTATAACTTCTCTGATTAGACATTTACCTCATTAAGTATAGGAATCATCGACTTAGTAATTTGGTTGTAATTTTGAAAAATTTTATTACTAAGGTCCATGACAGGTTGAAACACTAAGAGTTTCTTTAGTGAATTGCTTGTGGTTTAAATGCAAAATCAGGTCACTGCTTAGTAAGTATCAGCTGTGAGAGAACTTTTGTAAAATTCATATGCTTCTTCATCTTACAGACACAAGTTACAGGGAGTACATTGAATGGTAGGAAGGAACAACTTCAGGCTGAGGAAGGTGATAAGGAAAAATGGGATTTCCTGCAGTTTGCTGAAGCTTGGAATCCAAATGAAAGCTATGAAGAGCTCAAGAATGAAATTTTGTTCACTCACGTAAGATTATATGACAAATTCTTTTTTTAATTTTTTAACATCCTAAAACTATAACTTTATCATATATTTTTTAAATAGCCAATTTTAATTGTTTGTGCTGTTAAAAGGAGCTTCCACATAAAGCTGGAAAACCTCTTAGAGCCACCAGATGACATTGCAAGGAGGCTGCACCAGTGGCTTGTATCTTCCAACAGTTAATGCCAGTGTTCACTGTTCTCCTTAGAAAAGCAAGCTCAATAGAATCCAGCCTTCAGAAGAAAACGTAGATGGCTGTATGTACGATCCAGAGGACAGGGGAAAATGTATTAAATTTACCACAAAGTGTAACACAGACAGGTCACAGACTCTCTAAAGATATTGGCATTACAATGTCCAAAGTATATAAGAATTTATACAATTTAATTAGTAAAATACAAACAAGCCAACAGAAAAATAGGCCAAGAATGTGAACATTAGAGGATACCTGAATAGCCAAGAAGCATGAAAGGAAGCTCTTCCTCACCAAAATAAGGCAAACTGTAAAGGCACATTTTTCCCTTGACAATTATTAAGTAATCTGTGGTGTGGTACTTTGAGATTCTGTGCCTGTCCTGTGTCCAAAACTTTTCATCTGATGGACTTAGCATTCACTCTGATCTTTGTCTGAATCAGTTCTAAAATAGTGGTTTTTCTAATTCTATCTTTGCTTCTATATTGGCATTTTTCTGTAAAGGTGAACTTTATTTTTCCTTATTTAAAAAAAATATCACTAGAACTTGGGGATTCTGTTACTAAATTAGTGTATTATAATTCTTCACTTTTTTTCTTAAGATCTGGCTTATGGAGGCACCTGTCTTTCTTTTCTTTCTTTCTTTTTTTAAAGCAAGTCCCTACATTGCTGAATGCTTTTTAGCTTTCTGACAAACAATTTGAGATTGACCTTGTGTTTTCTTTGCCCCAGACCTGGAACCAGACATTTCTTTAAGGAGTCCTGATTCCTTTAACTGGAGAATGATACTTAGAAATCAGGATTTTTTTTTTTTTTTTATTGCTCTGGATATCATTACTTCTGAGATATTTTCAGTGTATAGAGTGATTTATACACATATACATTTTTGCATGGATAAGTTAATATGTATATATGTGTATATGTGTGCATTTTTAGTTCGTAAGCTCACTCTAATACTGCAGTTCAAATCCAGCACCACCAGGTTCTTTTTCACCTTCTCCTTATATCTATGCAAAAATAAGTACTTATGTTTCCCATACCCAACAGTAAGAACTCTGGTTCCTGACATCATCATCGTATTTGCTCAGTGGCTCTGTCCTTCCATACATGCAAAATACTTGTAAAATAACTACACTAATACCATATTTTAGACCTACTAGGTTGGCAACAATGAAAATACTTGACATACCAAAAATGTCAGGAACATTTCATATACCAAACTCTCATATACTGCTGGGTAGGAGTATAAATTGTTGTAACTCCTTTGAAGAGCAGTTAGGCAATATCTGGTAAAGTGAGAAATGCCTTCCAACCAAACCATTCCATTTCTAGGAATATATTCTTACCCATGGGTATAAGGATACATGTACAAGGATGTTTATTGAATCAGTTTCTGGAATGCCAGAGATTGTAAACAACCAAAATACTCATCAGTAGGAGATGGACTACTTAAATTGTCTTAAGAAGGGCACCTGGGTGGCTCAGTTGGTTAAGCGTCTGCCTTCAGCTCAGGTCATGATCCTGGGGTCCTGGGATCCAGCCCTGCATCGGGCTCCCTGCTCAGTGGGGAGCCTGCTTCTCCCTCTCCCCTCTGCTTATGCTCGTGCTCTCTCTCAAATAAATAAATAAAATCTTAAAAAATAAAAAAATTTTAAAAATAGTCATAAGATACCATTTAGAAGTTAACATGAATAAATTAGATTTATATGTTTTAACATGATCAGATTTTGAAAGCATAATGTTATTTTTAAAATGCATAGCACAGGGCCGCCTGGGTGGCTCAGTTGGTTAAGCAACTGCCTTCGGCTCAGGTCATGATCCTGGAGTCCCGGGATCGAGTCCCACATTGGGCTCCCTGCTCAGCGGGGAGTCTGCTTCTCCCTCTGACCCTCTTCCCTCTCGTGCTCTCTGTCTCTCATTCTCTCTCTCTCTCAAATAAATAAATAAAATCTTTAAAAAAAAAAATAAAATAAAATAAAATAAAATGCATAGCACATACACACAAATAATATTAGGTATTTTATGAATATATATGTATATTTAATCAAATATATAAACATAGATTGGAAGAACACATATTAAACTTGTAATATTGATTTTATCTGGAAGGAAGAGAATCAATCTGGGGAAGAGTAAAAAATGTAATGGCAACTTCAGCAGAACTATTTTATTTTAAAAAAGAATAGGAAGTAAACCTTACAGTATTAGTATTTGTAAATTTTGAATGGTGGGTATGTCTCTGTATAATAACAAATACTCTCAGGGGCCATATATAACTGAATAAGAAATTACACAATAGAAAAGCTTATAGTCATTCAGACTGTCTGGGGTTTTTTTCCCCTAACCCTTTTGGTGCAATATGGTGTGAGAGGGGGAGTTTTTATTTTTTTTTTTTAATTTGAGTGTAGTTGACACAGTGTTAGAGGTGTACAAAATACAGCTTTAGGTGTACAAAACAGTGATTTGAAAACTTTATGCATTATGCTACGTTCTCCACAAGTGTAGCTACTATCTGTCCCCATGCATTTCTATTATAGTATCATTGACTATATTCTTTATGCTGTGCCTTTTATTCTTGTGACTTATTCATTCCATATAGGGGGGTTTAATTTTAATTTTTGAAAGAATTGATCATATATTATAGGAATAAAATTAAAGTCTGCAAAGTTTAGTTCCATAGGAAGAAACAATGTTTTTTATGTGAAATCTTACTAAATTTTTTAGGTATCTTTTTTAGAGCTAGTACTTTTTTTTTAGGATACTAGAATGCCATTCTGTCAAATATTGCTAAAAAAAAAAAAAAAAGAAATAGAGGGATTACTTCTAAGACTTTTTTCTTTTGTTTAACAAACTACTTTCCTGGGGCATCTAGGTGGCTCAGTTGGTTAAGTGTCTGCCTTCAGCTCAGGTCATGATCCCAGGATCCTGGGATCGAGCCCCACATCGGGCTCCCTGCTCAACGGGAAGCCTGCTTCTCTCTCTCCCACTCCCCCAGCTTGTGTTCCTTCTCTTGTGCTCTCTCTCTCTCTAATACATAAATAAAATCTTAAAAAATAAAATAAAAAACTACTTTCCTTTTGGTGGTGTTTATAATTTTGGTCTATAAAAAAATCAATAGGTATTTAAGATCCTAGGTATTTTAAAAATACATAACTAAAATTATGATTTGTAGCTGTTTGTTCTCTAAAACTTTCTAATTATTGAATTATGTTTAAGGGTTCATTTTTAGGAAAGTATTAAGAATTTGAAATGCGAGGCGCCTGGGTGGCTCAGTCATTAAGCATCTGCCTTCGGCTCAGGTCATGATCCCAGAGTCCTGGGATGGAGCCCCACATCGGGCTCCCTGCTCCACAGGAAGCCTGCTTCTCCCTCTCCCACTCCCCCTGCTTGTGTTCCCTCTCTCGCTGTGTCTTTCTCTGTCAAATAAATAAATAAAATATTTAAAAAAAAAAAAGAATTTGAAATGCATCTCCCCGTGAGTATGCATGTTTATTGTTTTTAAGTGTATCTGAAGAAGAATATGTATCTGTGTACAAAGTTTCTTTAAAATCACCCAATCACCTTTACCAAATCTTTCTTTTATGAATCAGGTGTTTTTCTTTCACTGTTCAGTATTACCTTGCACAGCTATTTCAATGCATGTCCATTTTTTTAATAGCAAATATTTATTTTATTTTTTACTGAGGTAAAATTGGTAAATAACATTGTTTCAGGTGTAAAACATAATAGTTCTATTTTTGTATACACTACAAAGTGATTTCCACAGTAAGTCTAGGTAACTCACAGTTAACCCCCTTTACCCATTTCAGCCAAGTCCCAGCTCCCTTCCCCTCTAATAACTACCACTATGTTCTCTGTATCTATGAGCTTGGTTTGGTTTAGTTTGATTTGGTTTTTTAGACTCCACTCATAAGTGAAATCATATGGTATTTGTCTTTCTCTGCCCAGTTTTTTCACTTAGCATAATACCTTCAAGGTCCATTCATGTTGCAAATGGCAACAATTCCTTTTTTATAGCTGGGGAGTGGTCAGTGAATAGATATATACAATACATTTTCTTTATACATTCATTCATCATTGCTTCCTTATCTTGGCTATTGTAAATAATGTTGCAATGAGTATAGGAGTGCAATATATCTTCTTGAATTAGTGTTTTTGTTTCTTTGGATAAATGCCCAGAAGTGGAATAGTTGAATCATATGATAGTTCTATTTTAACTTTTTTTAGTACTCTCCAATACTGTTTTCCATAGTAGCTCCACCAGTTTACATTCCCACCAACAGTATACATTGTTCCCTTTTTTCCACATCCTCACCAACACTTTTTGTTTCTTATCTTTTTAATAATAGCCATTCTAACTGGTGTGAGGTGATATCTCATTGTGATTTTGATTTGTATTTCCCTGATAATTAGTGATATTGAACATCTTGTTATGTGCCTCTTGGCCATCTATATCTCTTTTTTATTTTTCTTCATCTATATGTCTTCTTTGGAAAAATATCTCTAAATTTTCTGCCCATTTTTTAATTAATATATTGTTTTTCTGCTATTGATTAAGTTCTTTGTATATTTCTGATATTAACCCCTTATCAGATATATGATTTACAGATATATTCTCCTATTTAGTAGGTTGCCTTTTTATTTTGTTGATGGTTTCCTTCACTGTGCAAAAGCTTTTCAGTTTGATATAGCCCCACTTATTTATTTTTGCTTTTGTTGCTTCTGCTTTGGAGTCAGACCCAAAAATTCAGCTCCATGACCAATGTCAAGGAGCTTACTGCTTATGTTTTCTTATAGTTTTATGGTTTCAGGTCTTACATTCAACTCTTTAATCGATTTTGAGTTAATTTTTGTGCATGGTGTAAGATAGTAGTCTAGTTTCATTCTTTCATATGTGGTTGTGCAGTTTTCCTAACACCATTTATTGAAGATAACTGTTCTCTCCTCATAGTATGGACTTAGCTTTTTTGTTGTAAATTAGTTGACCATAGATGTGTGGGTTTTTATCTGTGCTCTCTATTCCACTGATCTATGTGTCTGTTTTTATGCCAATACCATACTGTCTTGATTACTATAGCTTTATACTATAGTTTGAAATTAGGGTGCCTGCTACCTCCACCTTTGTTCTTCTATCTCAAGATTGCTTTAGTTATGTGAGGTCTTTTGTGGTCCCATGCAAATTTTAGGATTATTTGTTCTGGTTCCATGAAAAATGCCAGTGGGATTTGATATGGATGCATTAGACCTCTAGATTGCTTTTGATATTATTAATCTTTCAACCCATGAGCACAGAATACCTTCCAATTTATTTGTATCTTCTTCAATTTCTTTCATTAGTGTCTTATTAGTTTTCAGTATACAGGCCTTCCTGACCATGGATAAGTTTATTCATTGGTATTTTATTCTATTTGATGCAATTGTAAATGGATTTTTTTTTCTTATTTCTTTCTGATAGTTCATTAGTAATGGACAGAAATGCAATGTTTATGTATATTAATTTTGTATTCTCCTTTACTGAATTCATTTATTAGTTCTAACCATTTTTTGATGGAGTCTAGGGCTTTATGTGTATAGTATCATGTCATCTACAAATTGTGACAATTTTATTTCTTCCTTTGTGATTTAGATGACTTTTCTTGTCTGATGGCTGCAGCTGGGAATTATAATACTATGTTGAATAAAAGTGGCGAGAGTAGGCATTCTTGTCTTGTTCCTACTCTGAAGAGGAAGAACTTTTTCAACTTTTCCCCACTGAGTATGATGTTAACTGTGGGTTTTTCATATATGGCCTTTATTAAATTGAGGTAATTTCCCTTTGTTGAGAGATTTTATCATAAATGAATATTAGATTTTGTCCAATGCTTTTTTCTACATTTATTGAGATTATTTTTATCATTTGGTTTGTTAATGTAGCATAATTATTAATTTGTGGGTGTTGAACCATTCCTGCATCCCTGGAATAAATCCTACTTGATCATGATGTATCATCCTTTTAATGTATTATTGAATTCTCTTTGCTAATATCTTAATGAGGATTTTTGCATCTATGATCTTTAGGGATA
Source organism: Callorhinus ursinus (assembly GCF_003265705.2). NCBI lineage: Eukaryota > Metazoa > Chordata > Mammalia > Carnivora > Otariidae > Callorhinus > Callorhinus ursinus. The sequence continues at coordinate 91,780,490 of NW_027397064.1, forward strand.
TTGGCCTGTAATTTTCTTTTTCTGTGGTGTACTTGTCTGGTTTTAGTATCAGGGTAATGCTGGCCTCCTAAAATGAATTTGGGAGCATTTCCTTCTCTTTAGTTTTTGGAAGAGTTTGACAAGTATATTATTAAATCTCCTTAAATGTTTGGTAGAATTCACCAGTGAAGCCATCTCTTCCTGGACTTTAGTTTGTTGGGAATTTTATAATTTCTGATTCAATCAATTCATTATTAGTCATATGTCTACTCAGATTTTCTATTTCTTCATGGTTCAATCTTAGAAGATTGTATGTTTCTAGGAATTTATCCACTTCTTTTAGGTTGTACAAGTTGTTGGCCTATAATTATTCATAATAGTCTCTTATGATCATTTGTATTTCTCTGGTAACAGTTATGACTTCTCCTCTCATTTCCAATTTTGTGTGAGCCCTCTCTCTCTTTTTCTTGAGTCTAGCTAGAGGTTTGTCAATTTTGTATACTTTTTCAAGAAAACAACTTTTTGGGGGGTGCCTGGGTGGTTCAGTCATTAAGCGTCTGCCTTTGGCTCAGATCATGGGCCCAGGGCCCAGGGTCCTGGGATCGAGCCCTGCATTGGGCTCTCTGCTCAGGAGGAAGCCTGCTTCTCCCTCTCCCACTCCCCCTGCTTGTGTTCCCTCTCGCTGTGTCTCTCTCTGTCAAATAAATAAATAAAAAATCTTTAAAAAAAAAACCAACTCTTTGTTTCATTAATCTTTTCTATTGTTTTTTTTAAGTCTCTATTTCATTTATTTCACTCTGATCTTTATTATTTCCTTCCTTTTAACATTATTTCCTTCTTTCCTTTGGGCTTTGTTTGTTCTTTTTCTAGTTCCATTCTTTATTATTATTATGTTAGTCACTATACAGTACATCGCTAGTTTTTGATGTAGTGTTCCATGATTCATTATTTGCATATAACACCCAGTGCTCATTGCAGTATGTTCCTTTAGGTGTTTCTTTAGACTGTTTGAGATTTTTCTTGTTTCTTTTGATAGGCCTATATTGCTATGAACTTCCTTCCCTCTTAGCACCTCCTATTCTGCATTCTATAGATTTTGTTGTATTTATAGATCTATTGATATATAGATACGTCATATTTCTGTTTTCATTGTCTCATGGTACTTTTTTATTTCCTCTTTGATTTCTTCATTGGCCCTTCGTTCTTTAGTAGTATGTTGTTTAATATCCACCCATTTGTGATTTTTTTCCACTTTTCTGTTTGTAATATATTTCTAGTTTCATACCCTTTTTTTAATTTTTAATTTTTTTAATAATTTTTTATTATTATGTTAATCACCATACATTACATCATTAGTTTTTGATGTAGTATTCCATGATTCATTGTTTGTGCATAACACCCAGTGCTCCACGCAGAATGTGCCCTCTTTAATACCCATCACCGGGCTAACCCATCCCCCCCCCCCCCTCCCTAGTTTCATACCATTTTGATTGGAAAAGATGTTTGGTATGATTTCAGTCTTCTTAAGTTGATTGAAACCTGTTCTGTGGCCTAACATGTGATCTGTCCTGGAGAATGCTCAATGTGTACTTGAGAGGAATGTGTTCTGCTGCCTTTGGATGGAATGTTCTGTATATATCTTTAAAGACCATCTGATCTGGGGTGCCTGGGTGGCTCAGTCACTTAAGCATCCGACTCTTGACTTTGGCACAGGTCATGATCTCAGAGCCGTGGGATCAAGTCCCATGTTGGGCTCTGTGCTGACTGTGGAGCCTGCTTGAAATTCTCTTTCTCCCTCTCCCTCTGCCCATCTCCCTGCTCATGCTCTCTCCCATTCTGTCTCTCAAGAAAAAATAAAAAGAAATAAAAAAGACCATCTGACCTAGTGTGTCATTTAAGGCCAATATTCCCTTATTGATTTCCTGTCTAGATGATCTATCCAATTGTGTAAGTGTGGTATTAAAGTCCCCTATTATTATTGTATTGCTGTCAATTTCTTACTTTAGGTTTATTATTATTGGCTTTATATATTTTGGTCCTCCTTTGTTGGGTGTATAAATATTCACAAATGTTATATCTTCTTGTAGGATTGACCCCTTTATCATTATGTGATACCTTTCTTTTTCTTATATTACAATTTTTGTTTTAAAGTCTATTTTGTCTGATACGAGTGTAGCCACACCAGCATTCTTTTAGTTTCCATATCTATGGAATGTATTTTTCTATTCCTTCACTTCCAGTCGTGTGTGTCCTTAGATCTGCAATGAGTCTTGTTTTTTCGTCCATTCAGCCACTATTTGTCTTTTGACTGGAGGATGTAGTCCATTTATTTATAGTAATTATTGATAGGTATGTACTTATTGCCATTTTGTTAATTCTTTTCTGACTTTTATCATAGTTCCTCTCTTTTCCTTTCTTTTCTTGCTCCCTTCTGTTGCAGTTTGATGACTTTCTTTAATGTTGTGTTTAGATTCCTTTCTCATTATCTTTTTGTATCCACTGTAGGTTTTTGCTTTGTGGTTAAAATGTGGTTTATATATAACAGCCACTATATATATGGCAGTCTATTTTAACTTGATAGCAACTTATGTTTGAATGCATTCTAAAAAGTCTACATTTTTCGTGCCCTCTCACCTCAGTGTTTTATGTTTTTGATATGATGTTTACATCTTTCTTTTTTGTGTATCCCATAACTAATTATCATGGTTAGAGTTGATTTTACTATTTTTGTCTTTTAACCTTCATACTAGCTTTATAAGGGGTTAATTTAATAAATGGTTACTATATATTTGCCTTTCCAGTGAGATTTTTTACTTCATATGTTTTTTTGTTACTAGTTAATGCCTTTTCTTTTCAGCTTAAGGAAGTCCCTTTAACATTTCTTGTTTAGTGACGATAAACTCCCTTAGCTTTTGCTTTTCTGAAAAACTTCATTTCTCCTTCAGTTCTGAATAACAGCCTTGTTAGGTAGAGTATTCATGGTGGGAAGTGTTTTCCTTTCTGGACTTTGAATATATTGCACCACTCCTTTCTGGCCTGCAAAGCTTCAGCTGAAAAGTCAGCTAATAGTCTGATAGGGGTTCCCTTGTATGTAACAAGTGTTCTTTTGCTACTTTTTTATTTAAGAGACGGGGGAGGGGAGGGGCAGAGGAGCAAGAAACACAGGCTCCACATGGGGCTTGATCTCACAACCCTGAGATCATGACTTAAGCCGAAATCTAGAGTCGGACACAACCTACTGAACCACCCAGTAGATTTTAAAACAAAGACTGTAACCCCTCTTGCTGCTTTTTAAGATTCTCTCTTCATCATTAACTTTTGACTTTTTACTTATAATGTGTTTTGGTGTGTGTTTCTTTGAATTCATCTTACTTGGAACTCTGTGCTTCCTGGACATGGGTGTCTGTTTTCTCGCTCACATTAGGGACGTTTCTGGCTATTATTTCTTCAAGAAAGTTTTCTGCCCCTTTCTCTCCTCTTTTTATGGGACTTCTATAGTGCAAACATTATTCCCCTGGTGTCGTACCATGAGTCCCTTAGGCTATTTTCACTTTTTAAAAATTTTTTTTATTATTGCTCCTCTCTTTGGGTGAGCTCCACTTCCCTGGTTTAGGTTACTGTTCTGCTCTTCTGCATCATCTAGTCTGCTTTTGAACCCCATTCATGTATTTTCAGTTCAGTTCTTTTTTTTTTTTTCATGTTTGTATTCTTCTTTCTGTGACTTCTGTTTGATACTTTCTTCTGTTTTCTATCTCTTCGTTGAAATTCTCTCTGCTGGTCCATTCTTCTTCTGAGTTTGGTGAGCATCTTTTTTTTTTTCATGTTCTGTATACTGTTTATTATTTTTTTATTATGTTAATCACCATACATTACATCATTAGTTTTTGATGTAGTGTACCATGATTGATTGTTTGCATATAACACCCAGTGCTCCATGCACTATGTGCCCTCCTTAATACCCATCACCAGGCTAACCCATTCCCCCACCCGCTTCCCCTCTAGAACCCTCAGTTTGTTGGTTTCTCAGAGTCCATACTCTCATGGTTCATCTCCCCCTCCAATTCCCCCCCCTCCCCCCCTCCCTTCTTTCTCCCCCCCCTGTTTTTTTTTTTTTTTTTTTTTTTTTTGACATATAATGTATTTTTTGTTTCAGAGGTACAGGTCTGTGGTTCAACAGTCTTAAACAATTCACAGCACTCACCATAGCACATACCCTCCCCAGCGTCTGTCACCCAGCCACCCCATCCCTCCCACCCCCCAACACTCCAGCAACCCTCAGTTTGTTTCTTGAGATTAAGAATTCCTCATATCAATGAGATCATATGATACATGTCTTTCTCTGACTGACTTATTTCACTTAGCATAATACCCACCAGTTCCATCCACATCGTTGCAAATGGCAAGATTTCATTCCTTTTGATGGCTGCATAATATTCCATTGTATATATATACTACATCTTCTTTATCCATTCATCTGTCGATGGACATCTTGACTCTTTCCATAGTTTAGCTATTGTGGACATTGCTGCTGTAAACATCAGGGTGCACGTACCCCTTCAGATCCCTACAATCGTATCTTTGGAGTAAATACCCAGTAGTGCAGTTGCTGGACGATAGGGTAGCTCTATTTTCAACTTTTTGAGGAACCTCCATACTGTTTTCCAGAGTGGCTGCACCAACTTGCATTCCCACCAACAGCGTAGGAGGGTTCCCCTTTCTCCACATCCCTGCCAACTTCTGTCCTTTCCTGACTTGTTAATTTTAGCCATTCTGACTGGTGTGAGGTGGTATCTCAGTGAGGTTTTGATTTGGATTTCCCTGATGCCGAGCGATGTTGAGCTTTTTTTCATGTGTCTGTTGGCCATTTGGATGTCTTCTTTGGAAAAATGTCTGTTCATGTCTTCTGCCCATTTCTTGATTGGATCATTTGTTCTTTGGGTGTTGAGTTTAAGAAGTTCTTTATAGATTTTGGATACTAGCCCCTTTATCTAATATGTCATTTGCAAATATCTTCTCCCATTCTGTCGGTTGTCATTTGGTTTTGTGGACTGTTTCTTTTGCTGTGCAAAAGCTTTTTATCTTGATGAAGTCCCAATAGTTCATTTTTGCCCTTGCTTCCCTTGCCTTTGGCAATGTTTCTAGGAAGAAGTTGATGAGGCTGAGGTCAAAGAGGTTGCTCCCTGTGTTCTCCTTTAGGATGTTGATGGACTCCTGTCTCACATTTAGGTCTTTCATCCATTTTGAGTCTATTTTTGTGTGTGGTGTAAGGAAATGGTCCAGTTTCATTCTTCTGCATGTGGCTGTCCAATTTTCCCAACACCATTTGTTGAAGAAACTGTCTTTTTTCCATTGGACATTCTTCCCTGCTTTGTTGAAGATTAGTTGACCATAGAGTTGAGAGTCCATTTCTGGGCTCTCTATTCTGTTCCATTGATCTATGTGTCTGTTTTTGTTCCAGTACCATACTGTCTTGATGATTACAGCTTTGTAATAGAGCTTGAAGTCCAGAATTGTGATGCCACCAGCTTTACTTTGCTTTTTCAACATTCCTCTGGCTATTTGGGGTCTTTTCTGGTTCCATACAAATTTTAGGATTATTTGTTCCATTTTTGTGAAAAAAGTGGATGGTATATTGATAGGGATTGCATTGAATGTGTAGATTATTCTAGATAACATAGACATCTTCACAATATTTGTTCTTCCAATCCATGAGCATGGAATATTTTTCCATTTCTTTGTGTCTTCCTCAATTTGTTTCATTTGTATTCTATAGTTTTCTGAGTACAGATCCTTTGCCTCTTTGGTTAGATTTATTCCTACATATCTTATGCTTTTTGGTACAATTGTAAATGGGATCGACTCCTTAATTTCTCTTTCTTCTGTCTCATTGTTGGTGTATAGAAATGCATCTGATTTCTGTGCATTGATTTTGTATCCTGCCACTTTACTGAATTGCTGTATGAGTTCTAGCAGTTTTGGGGTGGAGTCTTTTGGGTTTTCCACATAAAGTATCATATCATCTGCAAACAGTGAGAGTTTGACTTCTTCTCTGCTGTTTTGGATGCCTTTTATTTCTTTTTGTTGTCTGATTGCTGTGGCTAGGACTTCTAAGACGATGTTGAACAGCAGTGGTGATAGTGGACATCCCTGCCATGTTCCTGACCTTAGGGGGAAAGCTGTCAGTTTTTCCCCATTGAGAATGATATTCACTGTGGATTTTTCATAGATGGCTTTTATGATATTGAAGTATGTACCCTCTATCCCTATACTCTGAAGAGTTTTGATCAAGAAAGGATGCTGGACTTTGTCAAATGCTTTTTCTGCATCTATTGAGAGGATCCTATGATTCTTGTTCTTTCTTTCATTAATGTATTGTTACACATTGATTGATTTGTGGATGTTGAACCAACCTTGCAGCCCAGGGATAAATCCCACTTGGTCGTGGTGAATAATCCTTTTAATGTACTGTTGGATCCTATTGGCTAGTGTTTTGGTGAGACTTTTTGCATCCATGTTCATCAAGGATATTGGTCCGTAATTCTCCTTTTTGATGGGGTCTTTGTCTGGTTTGGGATCAAGTAATGGTGGCCTCATAAAATGAGTTTGGAAGTTTTCCTTCCATTTCTATTTTTTGGAACAGTTTCAGAAGAATAGGTATTAATTCTTCTTTAAATGTTTGATAGAATTCCCCTGAGAAACCATCTGGCCCTGGGCTTTTGTTTGTTGGGAGATTTTTGATGACTACTTCAATTTCCTTAGTGGTTATGGGTCTGTTCAGGCTTTCTATTTCTTCCTAGTTCAGTTTTGGTAGTTGATACATCTCTAGGAATGCACCCATTTCTTCCAGATTATCTAATTTGCTGGCACATAGTTGCTCATAATATGTTCTTATAATTGTTTGTATTTCTTTGGTGTTGGTTGTGATCTCTCCTCTTTCTTTCGTGATTTTATTTATTTGGGTCATTTCTCTTTTTTTGATAAGTCTGGCCATGGGTTTATCAATCTGTTCTACTGTTCTTTTGCTTTCTATTTCATTGATTTCTGCTCTGATCTTTATTATTTCTCTTCTTCTGCTGGGTTTAGGCTTTATTTGCTGTTCTTTCTCTAGATCCTTTAGGTGTAGGGTTAGTTTGTGTATTTGAGACCTTTCTTGTTTCTTGAGAAAGCCTTGTATTGCTATATACTTTCCTCTTAGGACTGTCTTTGCTGCATCCCAAGGATTTTGAACAGTTGTGTTTTTATTTTCATTGGTTTCCATGAATTTTTTTAATTCTTCTTTAATTTCCTGGTTGACCCATTCATTCTTTAGTAGGATGCTCTTTAGCCTCCATTTATTTCAGTTCTTTCTGACTTTTCTCTTGTGATTGAATTCTAGTTTCAAAGCATTGTGGTCTGAAAATATGCAGGGAATGATCCCAGTCTTTTGGTATCGGTTGAGATCTGATTTGTGACCTACGATGTGATCTGTTCTGGAGAATGTTCCATGGGCACTAGAGAAGAGTGTGTATTCTGTTGCTTTGGGATGGAATGTTCTGAATATGTCTGTGAAGTCCATTTGGCCCAGTGTGTCATTTAAAGTCTTTATTTCCTTGTTGATCTTTTGCTTAGATGATCTGTCTATTTCAGTGACAGGGGTGTTAAAGTCCCCCACTATTATTGTATTGTTGTCGATGTGTTTCTTTGCTTTTGTTATTAGTTGGCTTATATAAGTGGCTGCTCCCAAGTTAGGGGCATAGATATTTACAATTGTTAGATCTTCTGGTTGAATAGACCCTTTGAGTATGATATAGTGTCCTTCCTCATCTCTTATTATAGTCTTTGGTTTTAAATCTAATTTGTCTGATATAAGGATTGCCACCCCAGCTTTCTTTTGGTGTCCATTAGCATGGTAAATGGTTTTCTACTCCCTTTCAATCTGGGGGTGTCTTTGCGTCTAAAATGAGTCTCTTGCAGACAGCATATCAATGGGTCTTGTTTTTTTATCCAGTCTGATAGCCTGTTCTTTTGATTGGGGCATTTAGCCCATTTACATTCAGGGTAACTATTGAAAGGTATGAATTTAGTGCCATTGTATTGCCTGTAAGGTGACTGTTACTGTATATTGTCTGTGTTCCTTTCTGGTCGATGTTACTTTTAGGCTCTCTCTTTGCTTAGAGGACCCCTTTCAATATTTCTTATAGGGCTGTTTTCGTGTTAGCAAATTCCTTTAGTTTTTGTTTGTCCTGGAAGCTTTTTATCTCTCCTTCTATTTTCAGTGACAGCCTAGCTGGATATAGTATTCTTGGCTGCATATTTTTCTCATTTAGTGCTCTGAATATATCATGCCAGTCCTTTCTGGCCTGCCAGGTCTCTCTGGATAGGTCTGTTGCCAATCTGATGTTTCTACTATTGTAGGTTACAGATCTCTTCTTCCAAGCTGCTTTCAGGATTTTCTCTTTGTCTCTGAGACTCGTTAAGTTTTACTATTGGATGCTGGGGTGTTGACCTATTTTTATTGATTTTGAGAGGGGTTCTCTGTGCCTCCTGGATTTTGATGCCTATTTCCTTCCCCACATTAGGGAAGTTCTCTGCCAATATACCTTCTGCCCCTCTCTCTCTTTCTTCTTCTTCTAGGATCCCAGTTATTCTAATATTGTTTCATCTTATGGTATCACTTATCTCTCGAATTCTGCCCTCGTGATCCACTAGTTGTTTATCTCTCTTTTTCTCAGCTTCTTTATTTTCCATAATTTGGTCTTCTATATCACTAATTCTCTCTTCTGCCTCATCTGTCCTAGCATTTAGAGCCTCCATTTTTTATTGCACCTCATTAATAGCCTTTTTGTTTTCGACTTGGTTAGAGTTTAGTTCTTTAATTTCTCCAGAAAGGGTTTCTCTAATATCTTTCATGCTTTTTTCAAGCCCAGCTCATATCTTTAAAATCATAATTCTGAACTCTAGTTCCGACATGTTACTAATGTCCATATTGATTAGGTTCCTGGCAGCCAGTACTGCCTCTTGTTCTTTTTTTTGAGGTGATTTTTTCCATCTTGTCATTTTGTCCAGAGGAGAATACATGAATGAGAGAACAAAATGTTAACAGGGTAAGAAAGATCCCAGAGAAATATACACTAAAGAAATTAGAAGTGACCTGAAACTGGGGGGAAAGAAAGGGAAAGAAAGGAAAAAGAAAAAGATAAAAACAAACAAACAAAAAACAGAATATGATCAAATATCAGGCTGGTGCATAGATCAGTGCCACACACTAGATTTTGGGTGTATTTTGGTCTGTTAGAAGAAAGTGCCTCCCAAAATTTTAAAAAAAGAAAAACTTATATATGTACAAAAATAAGGGTAAATATGATGAAGGGATGGAATATGACTGTAAAGATTTTATAAAAGGAATTGATAAGATAAGAAGTTGGTTGAAAAAAGAAAGAAGAGGATTTAAAAAAAAAAAAAAGGGAGAGAATGTGATCAGGCAGGAGACCAGAACAAAGCCATACACTAGAGATTTAGGGTATATTTTGGTCTGTTAGAAAAAACTGTATCCCAAAATTTCAAAGAAAGAACAAGTTATATATATATATATATATATACCAAAAATAAGGTTAACTACTGTGAAGGGATAGAATATGACTCTAAAAATGAAAAATAAAAAAGATTTTTTTTAAAAAGGGATTGATAAAATGTTGGAAGGGAAAAAGAAAAATTAAAAAAAAAAGGAAAGTTAAAAAAATTTAACTTTGAAAGACTAAAGAATCATGGGGAAAAACGCCATGAATTCTATGTGCAGTATTCCCCTAGCGCTGGAGTTCTGCCATTCTCATTGATTGGTGAACTTGGTCTTGGCTGGCTGTTCTTGCTGATCTTCCGGGGGAGGGGCCTGTTGCCATGGTTCCCAAATGTCTTTGCTGGAGACGAAATTGCCCCGCCCTTGCCGGGGCCGGGCTAAGGAATCTGCTCTGGTTTGCTCTCGGAAGCGTTAGTTCCCTACAAGCTTTTCGTACAGCTTTGGAGGACAAGAGTGAAAATGGCAGCCTCCCAATCTCCGCCCTGGAGGAGCCGAGAACTTGGGGCCCCACTCTTCAGTGCACCCCCAGAGAAAAGCAGTCAATCACTCCCATCTCCCTGGTCTCCGGCCACATTCCATGCTCACCCGGTCTGTGACTGACCATTTCTATCTCTGGCACCCAACCCTATGTGGAGTCTCCAAACCCAGCAGATCCCTATGGTGCTTTCCCATGCTGCTCCTCCCGGGGCAGGAAGGGGAGTCTCCCCGGATCTGCTGCTTGTTGGGTCCCTGCTGGAAGAGCAGTGGCCCTACTGTGCTGCGGATCACGGTTTATGGCAACCTGGAGCTGATAGCCCACTCGGCTCCATCTCTGCAGCCGGCTTCCCCGCTCCCAATACCTGGGAGCTCTACCACACTCAGGTACCCCTGGTCTTCCTGTGACCCCCAGGGTCCTGAGACCACACTGTCCCAGCGAGGGTTCCACCTCCCACTTAGCCACTGGAGCGACGTCCCCCAGCGGAGCCGACTTCTAAAAGTTCCGATTTTGTGCTCTGTGGCTCTATCACTTGCCAGGAGCGGCCCACAGAGGCCCTCTCCCCCGCCATCTATCTTCCCAAATATCGCCTCGGATTCACTTCTCCGCATGCACATCCTACCTTCCAGTAAGTGATTGCTTTTCTGTTCAGAGAGTTGCTGCTATTCTTTTCTTTGATCTTCTGTTGAGTTCGTAGGTGTTCAGAATGGTTTGATCCCTATCTAGCTGAACTCCTGGGACCAGACAAAATTTAGGTCTCCCACTCCTCTGCCATCTTGCTCCTCCTGACTGATGAGGATCTTTATGACCATTAATTTGAACTTTTTAGCAGATAAATTACTTATATCCGTTTCATTAAGATTTTTTTCTGGGGTTTTATATTGTTCTTTCATTTGGCATATATTCCTCTGTTTCCTCATTTTGCTTTTCTTTCTTTGTTTCTATGTATATTAGTTATAACAGCTTCCTCTGCATCTTGAAGGACTTTCCTTGTGTAGGTGATGAACCTTATTGTTCCATCCTGCCCTATTTTTTGGTTTCCTCTTGTACCTTTGTGATTGTCTAAGCAGCCTGAATTATTCTTGATGGGTCCCACTTTTGATGGTATGCCAAACCCTGTCAGTGTTTGAAAGGGAGAGACCTCAGTCAGCACCTAATTTCAAGCTGACTGGAAGCCATACCCTCAGGCAGCTGATTTTTAAAGTTTGCAAATATATATAGTCCGAAAACAATGAATCGTGGATCACTACTTCAAAAACTAATGATGTATTATATGGTGACTAACATAACATAATAAAATAAAATTTAAAAAAAAATAAAATTAAAAAAAAATAAATATATATATATACAGTCCTGTGGGACTGTACTCATAACCCCTGCTGGCCTCCCAACCAGGTGATTCGGAGGTGTGCCCTGGTGGCAGTTGCACACTGGGGCTCCAGACAAGTGGATACACTCCTTGCTGGAGGATGCCAGCAAGTTGTAGTGAGGCCAAGGGAGAGTACAGCTGGTGTCTCACCGCCTACATTCCCTGAGAGTTCCTCTGTTGCCTCTAGTTGTGGTAAATCTGTAGTCTGTCCCTCAGGATGATGCTCTAGGACACGTAACAAGGCCTTTTTCATAGGAATACTGGAGTTTGTTTCAGTGCGCTTTTTGAGCTATGCCCTGGTGTTAATCATCTGCCAAGATCTGTCTCTCTGATTGTTTTAGTCTCATGGGGCCCTGCAACACAGGCCACCCTGGCCACCAAAGCCAGCTGTCGGAGGGGTTTCCCCTATGTTGAGTATGCACGCCTGCCAGCTTCAGCAGAGCTGTGGGAATCTTGTTGGCTATAGCAGGGCCACAGGAGAGCATGTCGGCTGGACTAGCCCACTGGTTACAGTAGCAGAGCAGGAGCCTTCAGGACCAGGGCAAGCCCACTGGCTTCAGGAAACTGCAGGGGAGCCCGGGGCCAGGGCAGGCCTGCCAGCCTCAGCATGACCATGGGAGAACATTGGGGCAGGGCAAGCCCACTGGTGCTAGCAAGGCCGAGGGAGTGCCAAAGTGGTGCCTGCCGGCATGGCAAGGTAAAGTAAGCAGTCAAAAATGATACCCACCAGTACCTCCTTTCCCAGAGAAGGCCCTACTAGCAGATGCTTGTCACCAGCAGATGCTTGTCTCCAACAGATGCTTAAAGAATAGCTAACGAATCTCCTTTGCATATGGTCCTGGCACTTCTCAAATGTCTGCTTTTGCCCTGGGTCCTAAGATGAGTGAATCTGCACAGGAACCCTTTAAGAACAGACTTTTAATTACCTATAGCCTTTTGGGTCTCCTGGATATAAGCCCCATTGGTTTTCAGAGCAGGACTTTTTGGGGGTTTATCTCTACAGTGTAAATCCCAAGGGTTAGGGTGTCTGATATGGGGCACCAGCACCTTGCTTCTCTGGGAGAAGTGCTGGACTGCTGAGATCCCTCCTTCTGGCAAGGGCAGGGTTCTTGACAAAACCATATCTCTGCCTCTCCTACCCATCTTGATGTAGCCTTCATATCCTTTGTTGTAGATGAGCTCTTCAGCTAGTTTTCCAGTCTTTTTGAGAGAGAATAAATCTGTATGTATCTGTGTATTTGTATACATGGGAAGAGGTAAGTTCAGGATCTTTCTACTCCACCATCTTGAACCACTCTGGCCTCACTATGTGTCTTTATGCACACATGGTTTTCTATAAATTGGAGTTCTATAATGTGGAGACTATTTGTCTTGATTTGCTTTTGCTTTGTTTATATTTGGTTGGGTTTTGGCCAGGATGTGAAATGTGCTTTAAATGAGTTTAGGTGTGCATTGCTACTACCACTTTATCTTTATACCCTCCAGCTTCATGCATTTTAGGAAATACTCAATTTGTTGTAAGGTCCTAAGGATATTTAGTCTGATGAACATATTTTTTTTCTGAATGTTGCCAAAATTTCAGCATTTCCTGTGGGAATTTTTCTATTTATACTAATTTCTTTCTGATCCTTTTTTAAAGCATTTTTTTAATTTCCTACATTTAACATTTTTTTAATATTTCCAGCTTTCTCAATTAATCTTCGCCAAATTAACCAAATTTGCCCATTGTCATCAAAAGCTTATTTATCTGAGAAGTTTATAACAGTTCTAATGGGATGGTTTTTAACAGCTTGTGAATATTTCTGGAGTGTCAGCATTTTAAGAGATGTTCATTTTCTACCTGTCCCGGTGCCCTGTGGCTGCAGCTGGAGGTCTGAGCTGGGGGCAAGAAGAGGGACCTTCCATTGTGGGAAAAACAGATTGTGTATTTTAGCACATGACTCAGCCTGGCCCATCAGCCCTGGTGAACAGGAGACTGAGAGACTCAAAAGAGGAGGGGATCAAGGAGCAGAGAGTGAGCTTGAAGGGCAAAGAAAGGATAAACTGGGGGCAGGAAGAGTCAGGAGGCCCTGACACCTGCATCCCAAGCTCCCCAGTCATCTTAACCCTGTCAATACATCTTGTTCAAAATGCTGTGAACTCTATAAATGAGTTTTAGGAAACCAATAAATTTGGTAAATTTGGCAAGTTGGTCTTCAGGAATTGGGCTTTAGGTCATTTGTCTTTTAGCATATGGGCTTTTGATAAATTGGTTTTCTGTGGATTGCTCTAGAGGCTACTATTAGTATGATTATGTGCTTGGGGGACAGAAAGCGCTATGGTTAGGAAGAAGAGGAGGGGGAGAATGAGAGCAGTGTTCCTGGACAATGTCTTTATCTGAGTGTTGGTATCTCTTGCCATCTCTCTCACCTGGTATTCACTGCCTTTCAGAATGGCATTCTCTGTATCTCCTTCCTCTCTTAATCAGAATTCTCTTTCTGCTAACTATTGGGATAAAAAAAAAATGGTGCTTTACCAGTATATATGTGTATGAGTGTCCTGGTTGTTACAATATTCAATATTTTGGTAATGTTTGGTAAATAGCCACTTCTTCAGTCCCCTTATTGTACTCCCTCACCCCACCAATAGGGCCTTCTGTCCATCCCTATGATCTGGCATAGCATGGGGCCTCTAGGACTCTGCTTCAGTGCAACACTGGTTAATGCTCCTGCTATAGCTGTTGGGAAATATTTGATTAATACCCTGCATGGAATTAATCCCCATAGCTGAATGAGTCACAGTTCTTTACCCATCCTAAATATATTTACATTTTTTAAAGAAATTATTAATCTAAATGTAACTCAAATTGAAGTCCAACTCAATGAAAACATCCCACCACCACAAGGAGAGAGAGCTCTGCACAGCCCAGTTTACTGTTCCTTAAGTAACCAGTACTGTCCTAGAGTCTATCACCAGGGTCACTGCCTCAGATGCCTGTTTCTCAGGCTTCTTCCTTTTTTTCCTACCTCTGCATGTACGTGACATCTAAGTACTGTTTTGATTTTGAGGTGTTTTGATTTTCCCACAGTGGTTTATGTTGAGTGATAAAGTTGGTCATTTATAGGTGGAAGGAGAGAAAGATACGGAGTTTATTATTCTATATTGTCATTTCCAAGTGATTAAAGGCTATTTCTGAATAAAATACACTGAGTGGAGTATTCCAATAGGAAGGCTTCCCCTCTCTGTGATTTTCATTTATGCTCCATCTGAGGGGTATCACTTTCTTTAGCAATAGCTGTGGGATTGGGCCCTTCTCTTAACCTCTACAGAGCCCTTTTCTCTTTTGGCCCTTAATGGATAAACAGTAACATCATAATCCAGCCATTTGAGTCCCTAGATCACTGGATGACTTCTGAGGTCCCTTTCATCTATTTTATGTACACCATAAAGTATCCAAAGAGAAACTTGGTACATTAGTGATTCATAGGTGAGCAAAAGAAGGAACTCTAATTTAGTATGGGTAACAAGTCCAACTCCTGCCTAGGGCAGGTCTTTCTGCTTGGTTTCTCATCAAGTCTCAGGAGGCCAGAGCTTCTTCCATTTTGTTATTTCAAACAGTAGTTCTCTTTCCATTTTGGAACAGGTCTCCAGATCCCAAATTCAGTCTCTGATTTTGAGATCTGTGTTTTACCTTACCAGTTGTTTTCATTTTGTGGGCTCATAATTCAATGTCTCACAGTTTTACTTTCTCCTCATTAGACTCTAACTGGTTGCCTACCTTTCTTACCCTGCCTTAGTACTTGCATCTTTGACCTGGCTCACACCACTGTCTTTTCTCTAGCATACCCATCCTCAAGTCCCCTGGTCTGCTGTCCTCAAAGCCTCAAACATCCTTAACCCAAAGCAGATTTGTATTTTAAACACTCATACTTGCATTAATAATATGTAGGATGGTTGCTGGTTTACTGCAAAAAATATTGTGTATAGTTGGGAAGGAAGTTTCTTTAGCACAATTATGAAATTTAAAAATATGTCCTCAAAATTCAAAAACAAACCTTGCATTTTTTATTAAATACCAACGTTGTATGAAATGTTTGTTTTATTGTGGGCTAAGGAGGGCAATAAGAAATTATCTCATGCAAATTAAAAATAACCTTGTTTTCCACATAGTGTCTAGTTGAAAAAATGGTAACAGCAAAATAAAGTTGACCATAGGAGCTGTGGCATTCATAAAGTCTAAATTTTTCTTACCCAAAATCTCTTGTTTTTGAATATGTGAATATACTGGTTTCTTGACACAAACACATCTTAAATTAGAATATTTATTTATATATATTTTAGAATTCAAACCACTCTGTAAACATTGTATGATTAGTCTGCATAATAGCCTAATAATAAGAACAAGAGGGTAACCTCATTGTCATGGACAGAAACATATAAATATCTCTGTCATGGCTTACATCCCATAGTGCTATTATTAGGCATTTGTCTTTATTTGTCTTTATTACTTCAATTCACTCAGTAATAATTCACTCAGCAGTAATAATTAACATGTATTGAGTGCCTATGCCATGCAGCCACTGTAAGCCCTTAAAACACATAATTTTATTTAACCTTCATAGCTACACCAAGAGGCAGATACTATTACCAGGACCCACGAAAGCTCAGAAAGGTTAAATGATCTACCTAAGGTCATGCAGCCAATAAGTGGCAGAGCTGGGATTGAACTCAGGCCTTTCTTTTCCACAGTCTGCCTTCATGACCTTGCCAGACTATACCAGATGCATTAGAGTTAGCACACTGAGGGCCCTCAGTTATCTGTGGAATGAATAGAACATTGAAACACTTCAATTTGATTTAGTCAGAGTGATGCGATGTGTATTAGTTATGTGATGTGTATTATGTATAGAGCATTTAAAGATCATCCATTACATAAACATATATTAAGGTTATATTAAAACCACAATTAGATTCCACTTCACACCTACTAGGATGTCTAAAATTAAAAAAGACAACATGTATTGGCAAAGATATAGCAAAATTGGAACACTCATACATTGCTATAGGCATATAAAATGATACAGCCATTTTGAAAAACAGTCTGGTGGTTCCTTACAATGTTAAACATAGAATTACCATATGATCCAGCAGATTCCCTTTCAAGGGAATTCAAAATATATGTCCACATAAAAACTTGTGCATTAACGTCACGGTCCAAACATCCATCAGTTGATGAATATCCGGATAAACCAAATGTGGTATAGTCACACATCAGAATATTATTTAGCCATAAAAAGGAATGAAGTTCTGACACATGCTACAACATAGAGGAATCCTGAAAACCTTATGCTAAGTTAAATAAGCCAGACATAAAAGGCCACATATTGTCTGGTTCCATTTATATGAATTGGCTAAAATAGGCAAATCCATTGGGAAATGAGGTAGATTAGTGGCTATAAGAGGTTTGGAGGAGGGAGAGATGGGGAGTGACTGCTTAACTGGTATGGGGTTTCTTTTTGAAGGTGATGAAAATGTTTTACAATTAAACAGTGGTGATGGTTGCATAATTCTGAATACACTAAAAATCACTGAATTAGACACTTTAAAAGAGTGAATTTTATGGTATATAAATAGATTGTATCTCAATAAAGCAATTAATTTTAAAAGACTATATGCTAGGTGCAAAGATAAAACAGCTAACATTCCTTTGCAACTTACTCTTTAATTGGAAGAGACGACTGTAATTAAATCATTTTAATGAGATACAATGCATGTCAAAATAGAGATATGTAAACCAGGCTCTGGTTTACAGGACAGAACAAATAAACCACGTGGGCTTGGGGGAAAGTTGCCCTTTGGAAACACCCGAGCTGGATTATGAAGGATGAGTTCAAAGGGAGTGGGTGCTAGTTCAGCCAGCCCTCTGGAACGCCAAAAGCATGCCTCAAAGCACAGTGATAAGAGCAGTTATCACTTGTTCTGGGAATGGGAATTCCATGTGCATGTATGAGCATAGGGCACACAAGACACAGTTCAAATGGGAAGAACCCCAAAACTTTGGCCCCGATCAGATGGAGAGGAGGCCACACGTGTAATGCCAAGAAGTTGGATTTATCGTGAAAATAGTGTAGTGTCAGTCATCAGAGGCTTTTAAGCGGATGAATGACATGATCAGATTTCTGTTTTCAAAAGATGATCCTAGTAGCAATGTGGGAAATGAATGGGAAGAAGGGACAGAGTTTCTTGGAGGCAGTGGTATTTGGGGAGGGGATTATGTCTGCCATCCCTCCCATCTCATTTTAACCTATGGTAAAGAGATATTCTGTCTCTACTCTGTCTCAGGGTTTTCTCCCCCTATCCCTGAGAGATGATTTTTCAGAGCCTGAGAACTTGGCAGGGCCACACTTGAGGACTAATAAGTTACTGAGCTCCCCCAGAGGCATATCTGTCTTGCACTTGTGTCTCCCTGGCAGGCCCTACTGTCTAGATTCGGGCTGAGAAGTAGGAAGTCCCATTATGACCTTGGGTTTTAGCTGGTTTCTGTAATACACCTTTTACCAAAATTTTACTTGTAATATTAGACACGTACAGGTCTCTTAATAAAGTGAGTTCGTTTTTATTCTTAGGGCTATGACAATATAGAAGGCTGCTTTGTCAGGCATTCCCAGATGGAATTTATTGCCACCCTGAGCTCTAACAGTAGTAGTGGTAATAGGAACAGAAAAATTCCAGACATTGCAGAGGTAGGATCAACATAGTGGGGCCTGGGAGGAATTCTGTCTAATAGCGGCCTGTGCAGGAGGAGGAGAGGGGAGATGCCATAACCAGAGGCATGTGAGTAGGTGATATTCCAGTCACATTCTTCAAGTCACATTCTAGTGACCTGTGTGTTATACAGAGTTTTGCTGTACATTCTAATTATCCTTATTGGAAGAGATGGCCCTTCCCAAAGACATTTGCTTGCACTGCTTTTGATGTCATCTTTAAAGATAAATTAAAACATTTTCCTTTTTTCCACCTTTTTTTTTAAACCAGTGTTGTTTTATATTGTTTGCTTTGTTTTCTTTATGCCCACAGAGGAAAATATATTGTGCCTAAGAGAGGATCACTGTCAGAATTTTATTTAACTACATGAGAATGGACCGTTTTACAAAATCTGAAAAAGTCCCCTTTTAGGAGAACTGAAATTCATTTTTTTACTTAGATGATTAAAACGGTATTTTTGTCTTTCTGTATCCTCTGGCTTGTTTACAAATGTTAGTGAAGGCTCTTTAGTTCCACTTCTGGGCATCATTCGTCTGCCGTTCAGGACCAGTCACCCATTTGTATCAGAGCGGTTTTGTTAATTCTTTTAAGAACTGGAGACGGATGACATGAGACAGTAATGATTCCTACCAGAGCTGCCCTTTGATCAAAGTCTATGAGACCCGACATGGGTGCTTTTGGTGGTGGTATGAGCTGCGCGGGAATAGCACCAGGCTTTGAAGTGCTTTCTTGTTTTTTATGAGTTTTACGAGATTTCCTTTTCCTCTCCTTCAGTTCTCATAACTGACTGACTTTTAATCCTGTCATCATGGCCAAGAAATTCATCTCTAAAGAGCAGGAGTTTACCATGGTGCAAAACAGAGCAACTATATTAGGTCCCTGAACCTTTCAGATAAAAACACACATTTTGCTACCTTGAGCATTTTGTAGTTTTTATTCCCAGCAATTCTCACTGAAAGCAGGATTTTTTCTTTTGTTTTTCAAAAGCAATATTGAACAAAAGTCAGGAACACAATAACTGAGTGTCAGCTATATAACCAAAGAGAGGAGTATCTTCTATTTTCCACATCTTATGACATGGGCATGTTGACTTAACTATATTTTTCCCAAAGCCTTGTGATAAAAATTACTATAAGCTTAGATCATTCCTCCTACTTACAAACACCTACATTTAAGTTCTTTACTTATCACGTATTAAAGGGGTCACTTAATATAGTTCTTTCTTTACAAGGACAGTCATGATGAGTTAGCATATTTGTCAATAATTTGCTAGTAAATCTCTTCTAAATGCAAGAATGTAGTCACAAAAGATAAAAAAAAAAAAACCTTTTTAGCTTAATTGTGCTATTTAAGTAACAAAGCTTTCCTAGGCCATAAAAAATATTTTGTCTTCCTGTGTTCCTGTTTATCTTTACCACTGAGAAATGCTGATAACATTAATAAGGCTGGTAATTTTCCTAATACAGACCTGCCAGAACAGGATGGGTAGTGAGTATTTAACTATCAATGTGGCTATTATAACTTGAGGATTCTGGTCTATTCTGGTAAGACCAATAAAGCTTGCTCCTGTAGGGAGTCTTATTAATATACCGAATATTTTTAGAAAACATGTTTATTTAGGAAGCATTTTGTTTACAGTTATTTCCTACTGCCTTTTTCTCAGATACTTTAATCAGTGTCCACATTCACTTTATAAAAGATTAATTTTAAAAAGCACAAAAGAGACGTAATTAGAAGCATCTCACAGATATAGAAGTTTTGCATTCATGTTTAGTATCTGTGTCTACAAATCTTGTTAAAGATCACTACCTTCTTTCATTAATCAGACATATCCCAGGAACCTGCTGTAGTCTTCATGAGGAGCTGATGGGCATGTGTCCCTGTCTCCAAACATCAAAGATAGTGTGTTTTGTTTTGAGTTGACCGGCCTGACATTACAGCTGTGAGTCCTGTCAGCACAGAATTGTCTGCTCTCTCAGCCCTCACGGTTCCTGTAGGAACTCTCCTCCGCTCACCTCATCAGTAGCTTCCTTCTCTCTGGCCATGTGGGCACTCCCATGTCGTTTGCTCTCTCCTGAAAAGCTGTTCAGAGTCCAGTTACCGTGACAGATGAGCCAAGTGAGCGTGTTTCATGCCTGCACACAAGTATTCTGTTTTGATATTACTCCGTTTTTTTAAATTATTATTTGAGAACAGCTAGAGGGATTCTCATTAAGTATGTAGGGGAATTTATTTCTTTGTATCTCCTTAGAGTTCATTCACCACCCATATGTACACTCACATAGGAACTTTCACTCTGTCTTTACTTATAGACAATGAAGGCAAGAAACGGAGCTCCTCCAACCACAGGCGCATGTTCAGATATTTTATTCTAGTCCAGTGGCTCTTAACCTTTGTTGGTCCTGAATCCCTCTGAGACCATGGAGAGGGTAAAGCTCTCCAAAAATGTACATAGAATACAGACATTTTATAGCCCATTTCAGGGGTTTCTCAGGCTCACAGGCGGGCCATCCTAGGTCTTGTGAAAGGCCCACGGGTCCCACGCTAAGAACGCCTATTCAGTAAACCTGCAGCCTTTATCTGTTCCCAGCCAACATGTATGATTATCGTTAGGATGTGTCATAGAGATTTTTCCACATGTGTTTCTATCACTCCCTAGCTGCCAAGTAGCAAAGAAACCTCATCAACCACCCTCTTGCCTGATTGTTCAGAGGCTACACTCAGAAAACATAACTATTAATGTATATCAGGCTTGTAATTGATTACCCCAGAGGAAGCCTTCATTTCTGTTGGGCCTTACAGCTTCTGGCAGCCCCATGGCCACGTTGCTAAGTTCACTACCTATAGCCACATTCACCATTGTCCAGTGTAGCCATCATAACATTAACTAAAGTCATTGCTACTAATTAATCTTGCCCTCTCTTTTTTCTAAAATTATACTCTAAGAGGATCCTTTGGTTCCCAAAATTATGTAAAATGATTCCCTTTACACCCACACACTCCTTTTCTGGGTTTTACGCACTCAAGTCTCAATTTATTATAACCCAAGCAGCTGATGTTTCAAAATAACACCTATACTGATTACTCTCAAGTATGATAAGTTAGCCCTCAAAGCGGCAGAGGTAGCCATCAATTTCCGATTACTGTCAGTCACTGCTAACCTTAACTGTGACTTGCCTCTGGCATGTAACGAGAATTTCTCAAATGTTAATTTCCTAAATTAGTCATTACTTAAATAGTGAAAGATGTTCATTTAAAAACAGCTTAATTAAATATCTTTTTTTAAAGATTTTATTTATTTATTTGAGACAGAGAGAATGAGAGAGAGAGAGAGAGAGAGAGAGCACATGAGAGGGGGGAGGGTCAGAGGGAGAAGCAGACTCCCTGCCGAGCAGGAAACCCAATGCGGGACTCGATGCGAGACTTGATCCAGGGACTCCAGGATCATGACCCGAGCCGAAGGCAGTCACTTAACCAACTGAGCCACCCGGGCGCCCTTAATTAAATATCTTAATTAAAGAGATCAACTGTAAAAGCTGATGTTTTAAGGCCCTGAGAATACTTTTTTTTTTTTAAAGATTTCTTAGGTTTTTGTGTTGTTGGGAGGGTTGCTTTCTTATAAACAAATCTAAAACTATTTTTTTTTTTTGGTGGGAAGATAGATTGAAATGTTTTTACAGAAATAAATTCCTTACAAGGTAGAATGGGACAAAAGATTCTGATACTATCTAAACATTATTTCATGAGAGAGTGGCCTGTTATAATATATTTTATTCATTTTATTTTTTGTGTTTTGTTTCCTATTTTTTATATTTTATTTATTTAACTGTTTTATTTTCTCCTTTTAAAAAATATGTTTCAGTGATGCCTAGCTGGCTCAGTCAGTGGAGCGTGCAACTCTTAGTCACAGGATTGGGAGTTCAAGACCCATGTCAGGTGTATACATTCTTTAAAAAATGTATTTCAAAACGTATCTAGGAAGAGAGCCACTTGAGAGAGGGGGAAGGCAGTAAATTGAAAACAAGCATATTATGTGCAAAACTCCTTAATTAATGATAGAATCCTTAGCACCCTTCTCCTAATCAGCTCCCAGATTACTGGTAGCCAGCATTGTACCCTTCAGGAAGGAGACTGAAGGACTCCTTTCTGGAGAACCAGACCAGACCACGAAAAGCCTAGGGACACTGATAGGGTTTCTCTGACAGTCACTGGTCACCTCAGTGAAGTCCCCCACATGAAACTTGCCATTGCATTTTACTCTTAATGCTTATTAAGTCTCATTCTTAAATATGAATGGACAGTAAAGGCCGCGAGGCCTGGAGGAAACCCTTTCGCTGGAAAAGCAGAGACTAAAACAAGCATGTAAGCCAAGAAAGGGATCAGAAGAAGCAGAGACAATGGAGAAGATGTTAAAAGGAAACACCAAAACTATTACTAATGTCCATAAAGAAGTGAAAGAAAATACTGTGCCCATGAAACAGAACAAGGAGAGGAAATCAGACAAGTGAAGCTCATAGGAATTGGACCTGTCATATCAGAAAATAGTAATTCAACAAGGATGGGACAGAAGTAATGAACTCACCAAGAAAGAAGAACAAATAGCGATCAGAAAGTATGAGAAAAGTTGAAGAAAATCAAATGATCAATCCAGAAGCTTTTTGCTTAATAGGAACTCCAGAAAGAGAAGACAGAGAAAACAGAGGAAGAAAACATAATATATGAAAATTTCCCAGAACTGAAGGACATGGGTTTTTCAGTTTTAAAGTGCCCAATGAGCACCTAATATGAGTGGAAAACCAAAACACACACACACATATCCAATAAAGCTACCACTCTCCTGATTTTTCTCCCTTTCTTACTATTGCTTGTGTGTTTCTTTGCTTAATATCTCTTCCTCGTTCCACCCTTAATGCTGTTTCTATGCTTTCTGTCCTTGACTTTGACCTTTTCTCGCTACCCTCTCCCTCCATGTATCATGACATCAAGTCCTATACCTTTAACCACCTCTCTCTGTTAGTGGTTCCCAGATGTGTGAATCTAGGTGTTTCTTTCTCTTGAACTCCAGATCTGCTTCCTGGAACTCTCCACCCTGGTACCCATCAGTCTTCCCACGTGTCTAAAAGTGAACTTATTTCCTTATCCTCTTTTTGTCTTTTTATGAGCCCAGTTATTTTCCTATATTCCCTATTACAGGAAAACATCATTCCTACAGTGTTACAAGTCAGAAATGTAGGAGTTTGAGATCACTCTGGGCCCCTCCATCTACCTCACCCCTTGCAGTCAATCATTACATCCTTTTATTTTTTATGTTTTTATTTATTTTTTAAAGATTTTATTTATTTATTTGACAGAGATAGTGAGAGAGCACAAGTAGGCAGAGCAGCAGGCAGAGGGAGAGAGAGAATCAGGCCCTCCGTGGAGCAGGGAGCCCGATGTGGGGCTCGATCCCAGGACCCTGGGATCATGACCTGAGCTGAAGGCAGATGCTTAACCGACCAAGCTACCCAGGTGCCATGTTTTTATTTTTTATTAAGTTCAATTAGCCAACATATAGTACATCTTTAGTTTTTAATGTAGTGTTCAATGATTCATTAGTTGTGTACAACACCCAGTATGTTCTTTTAGAACTTCATGGTGATAAGCCCCATGTGTCCCACATTCCCAGGCTACCCTTCTATTCTTTCATTCATATGCATGCAGGGACAAATAAGGTCATTGGCTATTTGGGGAGGAAATCTGTAGCATGAAAAAGGGGAGCAAAAATAAGCTAATAGAAAAATTAACCCTAAAGATAACATTTTAAAAACTCAAATTAGTAGCCTCACATTTAAGATGATATTGCAAATATAAATAAAATCAGACTACTATGAAAAGGGAACAGGAAACAAAAAGGAACTTTTAGATGTTAAAAATATGGCTGTAAAGGGGCTCCTGGGTGGCTCAGTTGGTTAAACGTCTGCCTTCAACTCAGGTCCTGATCCCGGGGTCCTGGGAACAAGCCCCACATCGGGCTCCCTGCTCAGCGGGGAGTCTGCTTCTCCCTCTCACTCTCCCTCTGTGCTCTCTCTCTCTAAAATAAATAAATAAAATCTTTAAAAAAAAAACACAGCTGTCAAAAAATTCTGTAGTCAGGGTTGCAAGATAAATGAGAGAAAAACTAAGAATTTAGAGAGTAAAAAGAAAAAAAGGAAAATGTGACAATAAAAGGTAAGACATTATGTCTAGTTCCAACGTTCTGCTAACAGTAATTCCAGAAAAAAAAAGAAAAGAAAGGGGAAGAAGCTATCAAAGAATAATGGAAATTTCCAGGAGCTAAAGCTACTGAGTACCATTCAAAATTAAGGTATCCTGGGTGCTGAGCATAAGGCATAGATATAAATGACACAGATATAGAAAGACAGATTATTGTGAAATTTCAGAGCACCAGTGATAAAGAGAAGGTCTTGAAAGCCTCTAAAACAAAGGAAAAGTGCAACCTATGAAGGAACATCGTCAGCATCATCAGGTGTTGGAAGAAGCAGAGCAATGTCTTTAAAGACTTGAAAAGAATTGTACACCCCATGAAACTACTGACTAAGGGTTAGAAACAAAATCAGTTCATTTCCAGACATGGAAGGACTCAGAAGGTCATGCTTTAACTAGAAATAGCTGATAGAATTTGTTCATGTTTGCCGAACATTTGCTAGTATTTTCAAAATCCTGAAAGCCCTCTTGGCTGTCCTATTATATGGAATAGAACATTTTCTTTAAATGTTTAACTATCTTTTTTGCTTTGTTACTTTTTTAAACACCAAACTGTTAGTCTGCTAATCTCTCTGCTTTTCTTCACCCTTTTTTTTTAATGTTTATTTATTCATGAGAGTCAGAGAGAGAGAGAGAGAGGCAGAGGCAGAGGGAGAAGCAGGCTCCCCGCCTAGCAGGGAGCCCAGTATGGGACTCGATCCCAGGACCCTGGGATCATGACTTAGCTGAAGGCAGACGCTTAACCATCTGAGCCACCCAGGCACCCCTCTTCACCCTTTTCTTAGATTTCCCTTGTGCCTTGTTTTAAAAATCTTGTCTCATGGTTAATAATTTCCTTCTTTATATTTTTATCTAAATTCTGTAACTTCCACAACTAATCAGATAACTTTTTATAGTACATGAAGTTGTGTAAATAACAGCCATAGAAAATAGAAGCTGTACATTTTGGGGGGGGGGGCACGTGATTTTTTTTTTCTCACTGCTAAGAAGTGCAGGTAGATGTATTATGTAAAATATTTCTTTACAATATATGGTATTTTGCTGTCATTATCCATAGTGTCTGTTAGTGTTATCTATTGCTGCATAACAAATTACCCCCAAATTTAGGGTCTTCAGACAATAATAGTCATATATTATTTCTTATGATTTCTAGGGGTGAGGAATTCAATCAGGGTGTAGTGGAGATGATGTGTCTTTGCACCACAGTGAATGGGGACTTTGATGGAAGACCCCAAGTCTGAGATCTGGAAACATCTCAAGGCTCATTCACTCACATGTCTAGCAGTTGATGCTGTCTGTAACCTAGGGACCTACGTGGAGTTGTCAACTCAGATATCCACACATGGTTTCTCCCTGTGACCTGGGCTTCCCCACAACATGGTGGCAAGGCTCCAAAGACAAGCAACCCAAGACATAAAGAGAAAGAGATTCAGAATGCCAGCAACCAAGTGGAAGCCACATAATCTTCAACAACCTAGCTTCACAAGTCACACAGTGTCATTTTCACTGCATTCTACTGATTGAGACAGTTACAAAGATTCACCCAGGTTCAAGGGAGAGGAACACAGACCCCACCTCCAAATGTAGGCATGTCATGTCGTATTGGGAGAAAAGCAGGTCAAATAGGATAAGAACTGGTGTGACTATCTTTGGAAATGCAATGTGTATCCATTATGGTACCCCTAACAGGAATTCTCTAAAAATGACTCCTTTGTCTTCCTTCCACAAGCTAATCACTTGTGGAGATATGCATTCCACTTTCTCTAATAAGGAGGTTGAGATTTACACGTTGAAAAGAAGACAAAAAACATGAGATAATGATGGAGATTTTCTTAGAAAAGGGAAATAAATTTCTTGAAAGCAAGATAATTATTAAGATGTGTCTGTTAAAGAAGCCGTTCTAATTAATAGCTTTAATGCTATTTGAAAAAATGCTCCCTAGTCAAGAAAACATTGTAATCTGAAAGACATTGTTTATGAATACTGTATTTATGGTTTGGGCATGAAAACATTTTTGTAGGTTCTTGGTTGACTCGAAATATATAAATATACCATTCTCCTTTCCCTGATATACCCCTAGAGCAGAGAGTTGATGAAGTGTAATTTTATTACGTAAATTTGGTAGCCACATTACTTAACATCTCTAAAGCGTTAGTGTCCTCATCTAAAATACAGGAAGAATACTAGTACCTGTCTCACAGAACTGGCATGAGGATTAAATGAGTTAATATATGTAAAGTGCTTGGCACACTATAAGTGCTAAAAAAAAAATGTTAGACACAGGAAGTATATAGATGTGTTAATGATATTCTGCATATATGTATATATGAAGAGTCATAGCGTAACTGAATTCATTTCCAACAAGGTATTCAAAAGATAAAGAAATATGGTTACTGAAAATAGTTGGTTAATCTCTTTCATTTAAGAAGAACATATTAGATTGCTTCTTAATCTGTAACTGTTTTTCCTAGTTTGAGAAAGAAAAACAGCATGATATTCGATCATTCTTTTTACCGAAACCTAAGAAAAGACAGTTGGTGACCTCCTGTGATGAATCAGGGATATTCCAAGAGAAAAATACCGTTGTGCCAGCAGACCCTGGAAAAAGAGCCACAAGACATATTGAGTATGAAAGCAATGTTGAACCTGAAGCTAAAAGAGTGAAGTCAGTCACCACCAATGACCACTGCAGTGCCCCAGAGGAGAAACCATCCCGGCCCAGGCAGACCTCGGCTCTAGCCCAGGCAACCAGCCCAGTCCTTCCTGGAAAGGGCTGGCAGTGTGTATTCTGCACCTATATCAATAACTCAGTGTTACCTTGTTGTGAAATGTGTGAGAATCCTCCAGGCAGAGCTGGTGAGTACATGGAGTGTGGCCCTGGAGGGGGCTGGCGGTGTTGTCTTCACATAGTCTGTGTTTTTAGAGGCAACTGCTGTTAGCACGGGTTAGTGGGACTCGACACTGACTTTAGCTTTTAAGCTAGAGTAAGAACTTTACATAGTGAAGACTGAATTTATCCCCCAGTAGAATGTGGAAAGCTCCCAGTTCTGTCAAGAATGTATATCCCTGAGCGTCTGTGACATGGCATTAATTTGGCACAAATGGACACTTCTCATTAATGCCAGCAGGATGTGAATTCAGTGGGCAGGAATAGAAGCTCTGTTGCTATGGCAGCAAATATGCCTTATAGTCATAGACCTGCTGTTTTCTTTCTCCTGTAGATAATACTTGTTTTTAAAGAAATTATAGATTATTTTTGCTTAAATAGCAAAATAATCCAGGGTAGCTTCTTTGCCTGGTAAAATATACATTGTGTCCTGTTTCTTGCATGACAAATCATAAAAATTCCTGTATAGATCGTCCTTTAAGAGCCAGTTTGGTATCTGTTTTATGAGTTTATTCTTTTCCAAAACATGCTATTTTAAAAGTAGAAATTATAAATATACCTCAGAGTATGTTTTTATAGCATGGTATTACATTTTCTGATGTTTTGTTTTTGAAATTAATACTGAGGTTGTCTTAAGAAAAAATATCATTAGTATTTCTTTTGTTTCCAGTTTTAGAGACCATTTTCATGGCAACTCAGAAGGCCAACTTGACGGTTTTTAGAAGCTGGAAGAAATCATTTTATTTTATCAGTTGTAATAATTGTTACACATCTCCTTTTCCATCATATGTGAACTCTTTAGAGAAGTGACAGTAACAGTCAGCTAAGATAAAGGCTCTGCTACTGCAGTTCCTTCCTGCCTTTCTTGTTCTCCTATGTCTTAGTTTTAATCTGAAAGAAAATGTAATCAGTAGCTGAGTCTTTCCTCTTTCAATTCTGGGTGTTCCTACAAAAATGACAAGTCTGCCATCTGGGTGGTTATATTTGTAATGTGGACACCTGTTGTCTGTGAACTAAATTGGAACCACAAGCTTATTACATATAATATCTCTCACAATTTGCATTATCTCATTCAATTTCCAACTACTCTAGACCATAAAAATAAAATATCTCATGACTACAGAATAATGCCAGTTCACATTAAGTATAAGTTGAGTGATTTAGCAATGAAAATCATAGTTTAATAGGGTTTGTAGTTCTGATTTTTCTTTGTGACACCAAGAGCAACAGCAAAAGTTTCTAGACCCCTGATTTAATAAGCAAACTCTCAAGCAACCTGAAGAAAAATAAAACTCCTTTTGTGACTATGAAAGTCTGACTAAACAGAAATACATATAAGTAACAGTGATACTACTGTGTATAAAAGGTTATAATTGTTAGATTAATATTATTGTACTTGGCATAATGATTTCCCACACTAATTTGGATATACCCTCAAAAGTACTGAAAAGCAGAATTAATTCTAATTCATCCAAAATTTTCAATCAGTGTTTGCCATACAACACTTTGAGGAAACAGAATCCAAAAAACTAAAGGAGAGGGGCGCCTGGGTGGCTCAGTCAGTTAAGCATCTGCCTTCAGCTCAGGTCATGATCCCAGGGTCCTGGGATCGAGCCCCTCATTGGGCTTCTTGCTCAGCGGGGAGCCTGTTTCCCCCTCTCCCTCTCCCTGCCACTCCCCATGCCTGTGCTTTCTCTCTCTCTCTCTCTCTCTCTCTCTCTCTCTCTGTCAAATAAATAAAATCTTAAAAAAAAAAAACTAAAGGAGCAATATTATGAAATTACAGTCCTATAAAGGTTGCTAATGCAGTCTCCAGGACATTCAGTACAATTTGGTATAGTATATACTGAACACTAATATTTGTCAATAAATAACCCTTCTCTTGTGCTTTGTTTTGTTTTTTGTTTTCTTAAGTAATCTCTATGCCCAACATGGGGCTTGAACTCATGAACCTAAGATCTAGAGTCGTATGCTTTACTGAGCCAGCCAGATACCCCTCTTGCACTTTGTTGCTAATATCCATATAGTTCATACTTGCCATCTTACAGCTCATAGGCCCACACTTCTGTCTCCCGCTTGAACTGCGGCTCGTCCATATGCCTCTGCCTCATCTGCACCTGCTCGTGTGATGGGTACCTCAAGGTGAACATGGCCCAAGGTGGAGTTCTTGATTCACCACCACCATACCTAACACCTAAATCTCTTCCCTCATCATCCCTCCATGATGCTAGAAATGCAGGCAGCATCCTTGATTCCTTTCTGTTCTCCCACACTTGATTTGTCAGGTTCTGCTGGCATAACTTCAAAGTCTATCTTGATTCTGGCCACATCTTCCTTGCTGCTACCATCCTACCAGAAGCTACCATTTTCTCTCCCAGACCTCAGTGGCCTCCCAGCTAGCCTCCCTGTGGCCCTTCAATACAAGCAACCAGAGTGAGCCTTTAAAAACTCAGATGATTCCATTCCTTTACCTAAAACCCTCAATGGCTTCTGTTTACATTTACAGTCGGGTTTGAGAATTCAGGCCCTCGGGCTGGGACTCCTAGATTCCCGAACAGCCCTCAGCTCAGATGGAACTCGACCCAGAGCTTTGCCCTGCCGACATTTGCTCCCCACTGTCCCCCGATTACAAAACCTTGTTTTATTCTCTTGTTTTATTTCTCTTTTTCTTTATTCATTGGCCTTTATTCTCTTTCTCTGATTTTTTTTGTTTCCTTGGTGATTGTCTGACATTTAGAATGGAAACTCTAGGAAGCGGGGATTTGTCTGTCTCATTCCTCACTGCCTGTCCAGCACCCCATCGTTTGCACATGGGGCATTTAGTGACTCCCAACAGGTCTTTCCAGAGAATGAACAAACATTGTTGACCGTGTTTCTTTTTATAAAACCTAGCTGTGACTTTTTTAAAAACTGACCTTAGGGGCACCTGGGTGGCTCAGTTGTTAAGCATCTGCCTTTGGCTCAAGTCATGATCCCAGGGTCCTGGGATCAAGCCCCACATCGGGCTCCCTGCTCAGCAGGAAGCCTGCTTCTCCCTGACCCTCCCCCTGCTTGTGTTCCCTCTCTCTCTGTGTCTCTGTCTGTCAAATAAATAAATAAAATCTTTTTTAAAAAAATAAATAAAACTGACCTTAGAGTAAATAATGATTTTACCTAAATTTGTGTGTAAATTGTTTGTTTGATTTTCATAATTCTACAACTAGATAGCCTCAGCTCTACCCAGGATAAAAATGAAAATGAGAAAGGTGATCCTCAGAAAGACACTTCCAAAAACGTTTGGACTAGTTCTGACTCTGAAAAACGAGTCCTTGCACCCTCAGAACCTAACCCGTTGGCTGAAAGCAAGGAAGAAATATCAGAAATCAAGAGAGAAGATGGACTCACACCCCAGCCAGGTGATGGTAAGTCTGGTTTCCACTTCCAGTGTCCAGATGCTAACCATGCACGTAGATAGATAATACTATTGATAGATTTGCTGCTACTACCCCATTCCAGGTTCCTTGCATTACCATTTTTGTATTAAACATTTGGAACCACACACTGAAATACCAGATGGCTGGAAGAGCAGAACGGTGGGCATTCAGACATGACACAGAGAGCAGAACTGACACGTAGCTCTGCCTGTGCTGCCCCCAGGCCGCTCGCCCAACCTCATCCGGGTCAGGCGCATCTACGAATGAGGGTGTGGTTTTGATATTTGGGAGGTTCTTTTGGATAAAACAGTGAGATGGACATACTATTAACAGCTACTTAACAGATCATTAATCATTTGCACATGAATTTCTTTTAAATGGCTACAACTAATTCGCCTATTTTAAATTTAGGATTTGGGTTTTTTTTTTTTTTAAGAAAACGTTTTCAAGGTACATAATTTCAAGACTATATGAATCATGACTGCACTTGGAGCCAACCATGTAGTGTTTGGATTTATTTACTCTTTGGTTGATTCCATTCATTACTTCAGGCTGTGATGGTGGGTGCTTACCAGCCCACATGTCTCACATCACTATTGTTATGGGCCGGCTGGCCAGAGTTGGTGAGTACTTTGGGGTTATTTTCTTTGTTAACCCGTTAGTGACCATAGTAACCCACAGACTGATGTTCTCATTATAACAACACGAAAACTGTTGAGATGGGACAGTTGACGTTTTCCTTCTAAATCAGTTGCTATTAAACACATATAATTCAGAGTCAGATTCATAGTTTTAAAATGAAACGTTCATTTAAGAATTTCTGAGCTCAGGGCATTCTCCTTTCTTTTTCCCTCGCCTTCCTTCCCTCTAATGCCTCAAAGTCTTCTCAAATAATGTCTTGGAATGGACCCTGTCTTAGGTGTGTTAATTTTAACGGTATTTAGGTAGACGGTGTAGTCTCAGGTGGGGCATTCCCCTCATAACTCTGGTGTCCTTCCTTCTGCTCTGCAATCCCCCAAGTGCTGAGGAAGCCCTTGTTGTAGGACAGCGTGTGGTTCACTGGACTAAACATCAGACCAAGAACAAACAACTCATGGACCATGAGTCTCTTCATCTGTGGCAGGGCAATTCTGGTTTGTTAATTGGAAATTGGTCCCTTGATGAAGGCACATGCTAGGTTTACTTACACATACTTTTCAAAAATCACTAGACCTTTAGAAATTCTATTCTGCCAGTGAAATTTGCCTTGGCCTCATCCACTCCAGACAATGCCAACTTTTCCCCCATTCCTGTCCCCTCTTCCTTTGACTCCTCAGATCACTGGACTGAGAATTCCATACAAGCGATATGTTTCACCTCTCCCCACTAACATGGATTTCCATGAAAAACAAACAGAAGGATG
The DNA here is from genome assembly GCF_003265705.2 of Callorhinus ursinus. Lineage (NCBI taxonomy): Eukaryota > Metazoa > Chordata > Mammalia > Carnivora > Otariidae > Callorhinus > Callorhinus ursinus. The sequence continues at coordinate 91,812,555 of NW_027397064.1, forward strand.
ACAGAGGGGGCACACTATGTGAAAATGTTTATTCTATGCACATAAGCTCTTCTAGAACTGGAGTGGTATGTGCTTTGCGGGGACTGTGGTTTTGTTCTAACTGGAATTCTAAGGGTCTGGAAGGATGGCTGTGTCTTCACAAGATGCATCATCTCTAGTCTTGAGCCATTAAATTATACTTCATGAAAACAATGACAAGAGGAATATGTTCCCCAGTGTAGCTGCTAACTACCAAGAATATCAACTGATTTAGAATCAATCCTATAATGCTTTTTATCAGAGAATGACTTCTGATCTTTAAACATTAATACATTAACTATGGTTCTTCAAAAAATCTGAAGACACAGTGATTATAGGATGCACTTATTTTATGTACATTAAAAAAGAAAGAAACTCTAAAAATTAAGCTGTATCTTAATACCTGAGTGAGAGTCCAGACCAGGTCAAACCACCCTCTGTTGCTTTGATATGTCTTTCATTTGTCCTGAGGGATTCGGCAGTCCTTCTGCCTCCATTGCTGTGCTTGGCATGTACTAGGGCAACCCTTCTGCACATCTCAGGATCCAGATGTGAGAGAGCTTTCTCTCTCTGCAGGGATCTCCTTTCCTTAGGTTCCATGAAGCACTTAGTTATTCCTTTGCAAGAATATAAAAAAATTTTGGTTCTTCCTCCAACGATACATATTTACTTCTTTAATATCAAATTTATGCTCTCCCGCCTTATATGCAAAAATTTTTGGTGCGCATAACTTTTCATTTCAATACCAAATCATAGTGGAACATTTTGAAGACATTGTAGAGGTAATTAAACTGAACTCATGTAGTAACAGACAATGCATTTGACTCAAGTGTGGTGTTGAAGTAACAATAGTATTGTAGTTATGACTAAGCTCACACGTGCTCGGGCAGTGACAACCACTTCGCACCTGCCACCGGGCCAGCAATGATTGTAAAACGGCACAGTTACTGGCTGTACAACATGCCAATCTCAGAGATGTTAAAGTGTGGAAAAAGCTGACATTTTTGAATTTATGAAATATGGGAATACTCCCAAGTTTGTAAAATGACCAGTGGCTTGATTTAAAAAAATTAAATATGATGACATTGCCAAGTAGAATGACAAATCATAGACTTCTAGATCTGGGGAAGCACTTTAAAAGGTCACCGAGGAAAAAATAAAATAAGAATAAATTAATAATGATGATGATGAAAATCGTTCAGAAACTGTGGCAGAGGTTAAGGGCATAGGCTCTGTAGCCACATTACTGGTCTTAAGTCCTCTTACTGGTGGTGTGACCTTGGGCAAGTTAATGTGCCTCAGTTTTCTCCTCTGTAAAATGCACTACTTATTTCTGAGATGTTAATATATGTACTGAGAACAGTGCCTGGCACATTGTAAGTACTTGATAAGTGTTAACCATAATTATTATTTAGATCCACTGTGATAACCCTATCTCTCCTATATATATATATTGGTCAGTGAAACTGAGAAGTGGTAAATAAGAGAAGATAATCAGAAAAAAAGCTTGTCCACATATCCCCTTTTTCTGAATGTGAAGTACTGGATCATAGGGAGTCTGGCATTTAAGTGGTCTTTTACAGAGCTGGATTGCTGCTGGCAACCAAAATGGTGCTCCTTCAGTCCCAGCTTAAAACCACTCTGGGAGAAGTCCAGATTCTAGACTCCTTTAAGACCAGTAAAACTCTCGGTGGAGGAAATTCTCTCTCATATCTAACGCATGTCTTTTCAGCTAATTCTGAATTTGTTTCTCTCTTATGGGGTCATTAGCAAAAGTGCAAAGCAACTGGTTTCCATATAAGCCAGTGTGGTCTTAGATGGCCTACCATCGTAGTTTTATTTCAAGTACAGACACATGTTCTTTGTCAAATATGTTGATATATTTTATATAGCTCTTTCATCATTCTAACCCATAGAAGATTAAAATAAGCTGTTTTGGTTAGAGGAGAGGTAAGCCTTAAGGTTCTTTTTTATCTTCTTAACTAGAACAGTTGAAGAGTTCAGACAACTTGCCAGTGTATGATACCTTAATGTTCTGTGCAAGTAAGAATACTGACCGGATTCACCTCTATACTAAGGTAAGCATCATGCAGATTCTGTAGCTTGAAACATACAAAAGGCTTCCTTTTTTTCATGCTCAGTGGAGATATTTAATTTTATTAACAATGATATAGGTATCTGTTTCTTTTTCTCTTTAAAGCTAATTCTAAAATTCTTTTGTTAAATCTAAAGACAATGAGAAGCAAAACAGCATAGTAGTTAAGAGCACAGACTTCAGGGCCAAACTGCTTCAATTCATATCTGTTACTGAGCGTGGAATCTTAAACATATTACTTAACTGCTTTGTGCCTCGGTTTCCTCAACTGGAAAACGTGGAGAGGAGTTGTTGCAAGGGTAACATGAGCCAATTCCTGTAAATCACTTAGCACTGTGCCTAGCCGTAAGGAACTCTCAGTAAGAGCTCCTAGATGTGGTATACACACACACCCCACATCTACACAATGGCATATTACGCGGCCATAAAGAACGAGATCCTGCCATTTGCAACAACATGGATGGACATAGAGGGTATGATGCTAAGTGAAATAAGTGAGACAGAGAAAGACAAGTACCACATGATTTCACTTATGTGTGGAATCTAAAAAAACAAAACAAATGAACAAACAAAGCAGAAAAAGACCCATAAATCAGAGAACAAACTAGTGGTTGCCAGAGGGGACAGGGTGGGGGCATGGGCAAAATGGGGGAAGGGGAGTGGAAGTTACAGGCTTCCAGTTATGGAGGGAGTAAGTCACAGGGATGAAAGGTACAGCGCAGAGAATACAGTGAATGATATTGTGATAGTGTTGTGTGGTGACAGATGGCAGCTACACTGGTGTGAGCACAGCATAACTTATAGACTTGTCAAATCACCATGTTGTACACCTGAAACTTACGTAACGTCATGTCAACTGTACTTGGAAAAAAAGTTAGCTCCTTCACAGATCCTTTGTAGCAGCCTCAGCACCTTTGCCGAAGCCTGACCCTGCCCATCCATGTCGAATAAAGTCTAGGAAGCTTTAAAAATATGATTGCTTGGATTCATGCCATAGCCTAGGTTAGTGGTGCTCAAACTTTTTAGTCTCAGGAGCTCTTTGTACTTTTATAATTTGCTGAGAACCCCAAGGAGCTTTTGGTCAGGTGGGTTATATCTGTTGATATTTACTCTATTTGAAATTAAGCTGGAAACACTTAAAAGTATTTATTAACTAAAGATAGTAATAACCCATTGTTGATATTCATGTCAACAGCTTATTTTTATGAAACATGTTTTATAAAACAAAGATAACATTTAGTGAAGAGAGTTGGCATTGTTCTACATTGTTTTTAGGATTTTTTTTTTTAATTATTTATTCTAGAGAGACACAGAGAGAGCGGGGGGCAGGGGGAGTAGCAGAGGGGAGGGACAAGCAGGCGCCACGTTCAGCAGGAGCTTGACGAAGGCTGGACCCCAGGACCCTGAGACCATGGCCTGAGCCGAAATCAAGAGTCGGACGCTTAACTGACTGAGCCCCCCAGGCACCCCTTCATCGTTTTATATTTTTACCCGTTTCTCTAGAGTCTTAATGAAGACCTTGGGATTCTCGTACCGGTCTGTCCCTGGGAAACATCACTGTGCATTTGTGAGAGGATGAGATGAAAAAGGCAAATGTTGTTTTCCTGTTATTAAGAAAACACTCTTGCCTTTGTGGAGCCCCTAAAGTGGCCTCAGGGGCCTGTAAGAATCTTTGGCCTAGGTAAACTCGTGTGAGTATTTGAGGAAAAACTTGTTGAGACGATGAATACTTTGGTCTACAGTATCAAATTCCTAGTCTTTATAAGGAAAATAAAATATTTGTAACTTCTTATATTCATGAGAGCCTACTGAAAGAATGCCTTTTTTTTTTTTAAAGATTTTATTTATTTATTTGAGAGAGAGAGAATGAGAGACAGCACAAGAGGGAAGAGGGTCAGAGGGACTCGATCCCGGGACTCCAGGATCATGACCTGAGCCGAAGGCAGTCGCTCAACCAACTGAGCCACCCAGGCGCCCGAAAGAATGCCTTTTTCAAGATAACTTAGGTTACAGGTTTTACACTAAACCAAATAGAAATATAGATAGATGGCAGGCCGTGTAATAATCTCCAGTGCCAACTAATAATTAGAAGGGATTGCTAGCAGATTAGGAGATGACTAGGATCGTGAATGCCAGGAGCCCCACACTGCTTCTGTCGTGGGACCACAGCCAAGAGAGGGACACCGGGAACGAAGCCAGGCAGTGAACAATGCTTCTCTTTAAGGCTTGGACCTCCGCCCACCATGTGGAAGCTCTGGGTGTGGAGGGAGCACCAAGGCCGCCTCAGCTCACGTAGAGGCAGGTCTGAGTGCCTGAGCACCCTCATCTGCAGTGTGGGGAGAGCTCCAGGCCATGGTTCCCAGACCACCAGGTGAGAATAATAGAGAACTGGTCCCCAGAGGAGATTGAAGTTCAAGAACCCAAAAGGCAGACACCAGGCAGAGCACAACACAGAATTCAGAAGCCCTTAAACTCCTTAGACTTTTTATTCTGTACAGTGAAAGCTCTGCATCCTGCATCATCTGATCAGTGTTTTCACCCCTTTGGGTGGAGATAGGAGAGAAACTGCAAAGTCCTGGTGCAGCAGCCTCGCTGACCCACCTTCTAGTTCCAGCACCCAGCCTGCATCGAGTGGGCCACCTCACCTTCTTGACATCTCTCTTAATAGTCTCAAGTGCATTTTTATGAATGAGCTAAATACTTGCATGTCCCTTTACCATAAAATGTTATTCAATTAATCTTCTGAATATGAGACACTAAGCAGAGGACACATGAACAGGTCTTTTCACAGCTGTAAGGTGAGCTGAGGTGAATCTCGAAGTAGGAATTTGGATAAAAACCCCTTTAAAAGGAAGATCAGTAACAGCTCTTTAGCATCCTATGCTGCAGTAACGGTGGCCCTCTAAAGAGCTATCCATTTTAGCCAGAATCCCAAGTCTAATTCAGAGTTTATTGGAACCGTTACATGTCTAAACTTTGAATCAGTTTGTTAAGTATTTTTTGTGTGTTTTTTTCCAAAGTGATTGTGGAAACTGTAACTTTCTTTTCAGCTGAGAGAATTCAATATGGGTTCAGCTTTTATTGATACAATAGATTTTCATATGCAGAAGTTTTTCTTCCCCTTTATAAAAGAAATACTCATATTTAAACCTCATGTTTAACTGACTACAGCCCTCTACATGGTATTTTTATCCTTAAGAGGAAAGCAGTGGAGGCATTCAGAGCGCCTGGGGGCCTGGCCCCTCCACCGAGCATCCACGCAGGGCAGCTGTGTGTGTGGAATCTTGTTAGAATGTGCCGCCTCCATTTATCTTTTAGGAATATTGTGCCATAATATAATTCTTTACTTTTTAAAATAATTAGTAGTGCCTACAGACCAGATAGATTAATAATGCCTTCCTAATCTATAATCAGGATGGAAACCAGATGAACTGTAACTTCATTCCTTTGGATATAAAATTAGACCTTTGGGAAGACTTACCAGCAAGCTTTCAGCTGAAACAGAATCGCTCCCTGGTAAGACTAGTCCTGTGCATTTGTTTTAAGTTAAAATCTGTTGAGTAATTTAAGACCATTTTCAGTTCAATAACAATAAAGTTACCTCGTGGCCTGGTGCAGAGTCAGATCACTGGTCGCATTTTCGTCAGTCCAGGGACTGCCTATGATTTACCTTGGTGCTGAGAATAAACGTGAGATCTGTTTCCTTGGTGAGTGATCACACCTAGATTGCTGTTTCTGTGGATAGAATTATCCTCACATCGTTTAATTTCTCCTTCACAGAATTAGCAACTGTTATATTTGTATCTTACAGAATCTCATTTTATCTCTGACGGTTAAGTTCTAACAATGGCCAGTTCTGAGAGCAGGGACGATGCCATACTGGGGGACTCTGGCATCCTCGGAAGCGTCGGCATACAGCCACAGACCAAGTACTTGCTCAGAGGCCTTAAGCCTGATCTGTGGCCGATTGACCTTCACTGCTGAGAAGGATCAACACAGGTGGGGCTGACAGCATGCAGCGTACCACTTTTTACAAGAGAATAGTGATTACGTTTCTGCCCTTTGAGTGGAAAGCAAACATTGCCCATGGGTCAGCCATACCCGTCTTAAAGGAAGAGGTAGCAGTGAGCTATTTTCTCTGGGATCATTGAATCCTGATTCTCAGATTCCCAGAAAATAGCCAGTTACATATAATTGACTAATAAGCAAGATTAATAGCAACCCTGGTAAAAATGTGCCAGATTTATTGCTGGCTGTTTGCCTATGAGAAGTCAGGCAGTCGGGTACAAAGCGATGCTCAGATGTGGCGCTGAAACCTGCCGCCACTGGAAGACCCGCTCTCCCCAAGACCACTTTTGCCTCTGCCACCGCTGGCTTTGTGCTTCTAACAGCTGGGCCTCTTTTGGTCTCGCTGAGCACATTGTTGCCATTGGTCCCTATGTGCATTAAGGACATATGCTGGATATCCTGAAATGTGTCTTTGGGTTGAAAGAGACCTCTGCAGAACTGGCCACAGTTATTTTACAATAAAGATATGAAGATGCATCAAACTGAAGAAAGCCTTAAATTGTGACATTCAGAAGCCTATTTGGGGATATAATAAAACAGCAGTTTTCTGATGTGATAAGGGGCTTACTTTCAAAGGAAGATGCCTGGTGAGCTGGTTAACTCTTTTCATTACCTCATTTTCTGCCAGATTTTGAGGTTTGTTCGAGAATGGAATAGTCTAACTGCCATGAAGCAAAAGATAATCAGGAAAAGCGGGCAGCTCTTCTGCAGCCCAATTCTCGCTTTGGAAGAAATCATAAAGCAACAAACCAAGCAAAATAGTACTAAAAGGTATGCATTGTCTTTCTTTTTTATTTTGTAGTTCATTATTTGTCATGGTTATTTCTACGGGGCGGGGAGACATTTTATGTAACCACTAATGAAATCCTGATGAGTTAAGAGAAAATTATACATAAAATAACAGCTTACTTTATAGCAACATAATTAGATATTTTGTGAATTTGATCAAATCTGCTGGAAAAGATCAGGTTTTCTGGGTCTTGGTCCCATGAGTCCCCACTCATCAGGAGAGAGGCCAGAGTGACAGGCGGGTGTGACCTGTGACCTGCCAAGCCTGGGACACAATTTACAACAGGAATACAGGTCCCTGTTAGAAGAGCTGCTGCCCTGCGCTCCTGGAGCGTGAATCTGGGTGCCATGCAGCAGGGGGGCTAGTTCTGCTGGACACACCAGCACCCCGAGGATGGCGGGGAACTAGTCTCGTGCCCACGGCCAGAAGCAAAATAAAAGGAAAGGTCAGGTGTGTCCTGTCTGTGTTTTACCTTAATCATTACAGGTTTCTTTCTGATCTCTGTACACTTACTTTCCTTTCTTGGCTTCATAATAATCTCTGCCCAGCCCAGGTATCCCCTGCGGGACTTTACTCCCCCTTCTCTGTAGACGCTTTCTTCAGCATGAAGTAGTGACATGCAGTCCGCTGTTCTGTTGCCTAGCTCCCGTGTGGGGAGAGATCACAAAGCACCAAACTGAACAGCCCCTGTCGCTCTTGCCGTCTCCATACACCAAGATTGTGTCCTCATCCTCAGTTTATGATCTCTAGACTTGTCCGTGCACACAGGTGAAAAACATCCGTCAATGATATGTGAGAGGGTGCAGTTGATCATATCGCTTGTATCCCTATACAGTGAAAAATCCCTTCAGCTGTTGCAAAATGTGGCATATGGTATATTCATATGTGAGAATAAGGAATGATACTTGTGATATATTATTAAGAGTAAAAATAAGTATAAAAAAAGGATGGAGAGGGCGCCTGGGTGGCTCAGTTGGTTAAGCGACTGCCTTTGGCTCAGGTCATGATCCTGGAGTCCCGGGATCGAGTCCCACATCGGGCTCCCTGCTCAGCAGGGAGTCTGCTTCTCCCTCTGACCCTCTTCCCTCTCGTGCTCTCTATCTCTCATTCTCTCTCTCTCTCAAATAAATAAATAAAATCTTAAAAAAAAAAAAAGGATGGCGATACCGATATATGTAATTGCTCTTATGACACAGAAAGTATCTAGAAGGGTACCCTAGGAACTCTTACCAGAGGTTTCTCTAAGACAGTAACTCTCAGCTGGGGGCAATTTTACCCCCCAGGGTGGCAATGTTAGGAGACATTTTAGTTTATTATGATTAGGGGAAACAACTGGGGAACATGTAGTGGCTAGAGGCCTGGGATACTGCTGAAAATCCTACAGTGAACAGGACTGCACTCCCAAGCAGTTATCTGTTTCAAAATGTCCATAGTGCCCCTGATGAGGACTCTTGCCCATATAATAGGGGAGTTGTGGAGATAGTAGGAACTTTATACTTTAGGCCTGGATCGCAAACTCCTATGACTAAAAGCAAAGCAGGAACCAGAAATGAACACATGAGATCAAGTGTAAAGCCAGAGAAGGTTGAGGTAGGGGGGAGAAGTATAGCAAATTGGAAAGTGCATAACCCATCTGAAGTCATTCAAATTCAGATTAAAAATAAAATACTCTATGAATCAATTAAAGCCCCTTGCCTAGTTGGATTTGTGCACAAGCTGCCAGTTTTGGACTCACCTAAACTCTTCTGTAGTGCTTAAATATTTCCCACGAATGTTGGTTACTTTATACAAAAAATACATTTAAAATACCTGTGTGTATTACTATGTATATGTACACACACATGCACACCACCCCTACACATACAGATACTCACGTGTAACAAAAAGCATGATGCCTATGCTGTTTCTCTCGATCCTTCTTCCAGTCCCCTACATTTTCTCATTGCCATCACCACCGTCTTAGTTGCAGTATTGGTCTTCTCTTTGCATGACCTTAATTTCCTTCTTAACTAAATTTATAGCCTACTCCAGCCATTTCTAGACTTGTCACATTGTTTCCTCCCCATCAGACATGGCTGACCACCTAAATAACCACCTGAGAAAGGTGGCCAATCAGGTGTAAAAGCAAAAGTCATGAAATCAATACAAACTAAAGTCAGACACACGGTGTTATCTATACAGTTTTATGGAGATGATACATGAAAGCTAAAACATGTATTAGGCAACAGAGTCAGCAATTGGGTTTGTGTTTTTCAGAGCTCCCTCTGGCAGCAGTTGGGAAATGAGATCAAAAGGGAGAACTTGAAGTAAGGAAACAGGCTGCATTGGCTGTCTCTGCTTTAACAAACCACCACAAACTTAGCAGCTCAAAGCAACAGAAATGTATTATCTCACAGTTCTGTACGTCAGAGGTCTGAGATGGCTCTACTGGTTTCTCTGCTCTGGATTTTCTAAGGCTGAATTCAAGGTGTCAGCTGGATGGACTCTCACTGAGAGTCTGGGAAGAGTCCATTTCCACGTTCAGTCAGGTTGTTGACAGAGTTCAGTTCCTCGTGATTGTAGGACTTAGGTTTTCTTGCTGGCTGTCAGGGTGGGGGTTGCCCTTAGCTTCTAGAGGCTTCTTTCTAGTTCTCGCACATGGGCTCCTATGTCTCAGGGCCAGCAATAGTGTGTCAAATCCTTCTCATGCTTGGAATTGCTCCCTTTCTTAAGGTCAGCTGATTAGTAACCCGAATTACATGTGCAAAGTCCCTTTACCCTAGATGAGTGATTGCCTGAATACCAGAGACAGGAGTCCTATGGAGAGATGGTTAAGATACTGCCTCCCACACAAGTTGAGACATTAGGAGCAATGGAAATGGAGGAAAGAGGATGAAGAGAGGTGTTAGGAGATCTGGAGACCTTGGTCACTGATCAGAGAGAGGAGGAGAGAGGGAAGGCTCTAGGGAAGTGGACTTAGCAGAGCCATGAAAATAAAACCTGTGTGCCTGCAGAGGGGTGTGCTTTGGGAAAGTGTGCCGGTTCTTGCTGGACAACCTCAGCACGTCCCAGTGACTTGGCATAACTCTCTCTCTGAAAGCAGGTGTGAGAGATCACGCTGTACAACAGCACTGATTGGAAGTCTGTATGAGGAGCAGGTGTACACTGGATGCCTTGCCCTCCCACTGTCCTACCAGTTTACTTTCTACTGAAACTGAACCAGAGAGGCACCAGCCTTGGAAACACCAAGCTTAGTGGAGATAAAGGGAGAGGCATTATATTGGAAACCAGCACTCCCCGGGCCCCTTTCTTCACTTCCAGGATACTAGAAGCCACATTTTACTTGCTAGCAGAAAATTAGAGAATTCCTCTCTGAAAAAAATGGAATGACCTTAGAATAAAGACACATAGACACTAATTATAAGCAATGGCTAGATCTCCACCAGTTCTTGGGACCCATCCAAACTCAGAGTTTGCAGTTAGCTTTTGAGTAGCTCCATCTTAAATGTGAATGGAAGCCAAGATCACCAGCTATTGTTTCAGTTGCTGAGTTCCCATTTGTTGAGGCCGGCCTGCTTCCCTTGGAGCCCTGTTATGTTTAGGATGCCAGCGATTTATTTATTTATTTTTTTTTTAATTTTTTTTTTTTTTAAATTTTGTTTATTTATTTGAGAGAGAGAGAATGAGAGATAGAGAGCACGAGAGGGAAGAGGGTCAGAGGGAGAAGCAGACTCCCCACTGAGCGGGGAGCCCGATGCGGGACTCGATCCCGGGACTCCAGGATCATGACCTGAGCCGAAGGCAGTCGCTTAACCAACTGAGCCACCCAGGCGCCCGATTTATTTTGACCCCCAAAGCAGGTCAGCATCCTAGAGCCCAGCACTGTTTTCCCTGTTGTGGGCCACTTTCCAACACACTCTTCTCTTTTTGCAAAATTTGCCATCTTCTACTGCCATGCCCATCCAGGAATTACTTTAGTAGACAATGTTCTCCCTTCCCTATTTTTGAAAATAGGGATTTACCATAATCCTTTTGAGAGGTGGTATACTTACATCAACTTCCCAGCAAACCTCAATGGAAAATTAAATGGTGGTAACACAACCATGTTTGAGAAGTTGCCAACCTCCCGCTTTGTGGGTTGATTGATCTGTTTCTTGTGGTTTCCAGAATTTTGTGCTTAAATCTCTTGTAGGAAAGGTTATTTTTAGTTCTTAAGTCTCTGAATAGATTTCTCAGCATCTTTTAAAGTTACTGAATTAGGTCTCTAAGCTTTTAAACATTGAATAATACCTGAGGCAAGGCTTAATATCCCCTTGCCCCTCAAAGCCAGGAAGTGTTTGAGTTCATTAGAATCCACTGAAATACTTTAGTGAAGTGCTTTTGTCAAGGGAATAAAATGGTTGAAGAATTGGGGGATGGAGGGACGTGGGAAATTTAGGAACCAAAAGGGCAAGTTAGAGAATTCTAAAAGAATTCACTGTGATTCTTTTTTCTTCCTTTGCTTTCAGAATAACACACCAGTAGAAATGCAAATATATGAAAAGACAATCACTCTTCATAGGAGAAATGCAGGTTTAAAGCTATAAGGAGATGTGTATCACCATTAGCAGAGATGTTTTTAACTGACATATCTTGTGCTAGTTTAAGTGTGAGGAAACAGGTCCTCTCCTGCATTGCTGGTGGACCCATGTATTGGTTGGTACAAACCCAAAGGAGAGAGCAATGTGTCAAAATCCGTCCAGATTTAAAGCACCCAAGACCTTTGACCCAGCAGTTCTGCTTCCGGAAAATGTATTCTACATATATTTAATGTGTAGAAATATGTGTAGGGATATTACAGCATTTTTTATGATAGCAGAGACTAGAACAACAACCTAAATGCCATTAATTGGAAACTGGTTAAACATATGATTTATTCAAATAATGGAATAACATGCCATCATTAAAAAATAGGGCAGCCTGTGTGTACTAATCTGGAAAGGTCTCTGAGATGTATGTGTAGGTAAAAAGAGCAAGGTGGAGATTAGTGTGTATATTGTGCTACCATTTGTTTTTAAAAATAAAAAGTATAATGAGGAGTGACTGCTAATGAGTACAGGTTTCTTTTTGCGGTGATGGAAATGTCCTGGAATTAGTGGTGATGTTTGGACATCCTTGTGAATGAACTAGAATGCACTGAAATGTAAACTTTAAAATGGTAAATTTTATGGTTTGTGAGTTATATGTCAATAAAAATACAGAGAAAATGAAAGGTATAACCTCTACACAGAAAAAAATTCTTTCTGAAAGTATGTATTAAGAACTGGTCATAGAGATAGCTCTGGAGGAGGGAATGGGAATGTATGGTAAACTTGCTCTTCACCATATACACCACTGCATGCCTTTTGAGTTTTGAAATACGTGCGTGTATCAGCTAGTCAAAAAATTAACAGTTTATAAAAAGAAGCAAATCTGTTAATTATTAAATCTACTTTAACAGAAAAGCAGATTTCTAAGATCTTACCTACAATTACACAATTCCATCGTGATTTAACTTTAATTTTATTGTCAAGATACCAAATTAAGAAGTACTTGGAAGTATGAAGAAATTCATGTTTAAACTAATTAAAAAGGAAAAAAATCTACAATAAGTGTAAACTACCAGAGAAAGTGGGCCATGCTAATTAGAAGGAATTAATTGGGTAATTGCATTTTACCTACTTAAAATCCCCCGTCACCTTTAATTGGAATAACTTTCCTCTTTACTTCCAGTCCCTAAACCATTGTGTGGTACCGATAGTGTTGTGTAATAAGGTTCTGAATCCCCATCAAGAGTAGCTTTATTTCAGTGGAAGGATTCCATAAACCCTGTATGGCTGAAAATAATGGAAACAGCCTTAAGATTATAGAAGATGTGATGGCACCTGGTTAACTAAAAAGAGAATCACTTTACCCAAGTACGCTGATACACTGTTATAACTGACCGAGGTGATTGGAGGAACCTTAAAGGAAAGGCCAAGAGGTAGGTAAACGTGCAGCGGGAGATTCTCTGTGCGGTGTGGCAAGCTGTCCGCGCCCGGCTGTTAGCTGTGCATGGATTTGGTGGTTTCTTACTCCTACACCCACTCCACTTGGCCCCTAAGTGAAAACTGGTCCAGAGGATACTGAAGGACTCTTGAATGTCTTAGAAAAATAAATCTTGAAAAAACCCCTTTGGAACAGAGATGTGCTTCCCACACGTGGAGTCCACTGTAAAGGTAGGAAATATTCCCTAATGTGAATAGGGAATTCGTGTTAGCACCATGAAGACTCCTGTCTTGCCTTTTCTCCTCTTGCTTTTACAAGGAGGAATGTGAGCATGAAGTAGTGAAACTCTTAGAGGAGAGACAGGAAATCTTCTTAACATGTAATTGTTTTAGATACATTACCAAAGAAGATGTTGCTGTAGCCTCACTGGACAAGGTGAAGAAGAATGGGGGCCATGTCCGTCTGATCACGAAGGAGTCTGGGCCACGGGAACCTTCTACACAGTAAGGTTTCATTTATGAGAAGGACATAGTAGTACTACGTGTACTCCTTTAAATTTCTGTATTCATATTTGTAATCATACTTGACCTTGATGTGGCCACTTATAAGTTAGAAAGAGCTTTCACAATATGGTAACTCCTCCATCCTCCTAGCAACCCTGTGAGGAATAGGAAGACCTCACCTTAGAAATGAGAAGGACCCTGAGACCAGGTGGACCAAGTGACCCACCCAAAGATACTAGATGTTCCCAGTCATGAGCTCTTTCTATCACAAGGAGCTTTTCTTTTAACACTTCTAACAAATAGCCATGGAAAATAGAAAATGGGCAAGCAGTTGTAGTAATTCCGTGTAGGACCTTTCAACATAATTGAGGAATGTACCTTTTCGTTTTATTTTAACAAATTGAGTGCATGTCCTGTCATGTTCATTTCTCATTTTAATTCAGTCAAATCTGAGTTTACCTGTAGGAGGCACTTAACTGTTCCAGCTCCTAAAAGCAGTATTAGCACCTTGGCTGTGTCACTCCGTGGGCGTGACTGTCTGCTGGTGGTCAGCAGGGGCTCCCAGAGGGTGTCATGGAAGCCTTAGTAAATGGCCTCTCTGTCCTGCTACGGTGTGTGGTCCAACACAGAGCACGGGAGCCCCAACTTCAGGTGGGGTTTCACATTAGTCTGTCCTTTCCCAGCCTGAAGAAGCATTTTCTAACTTCTCATTTGCCAATTTCTTCAGATGTGTCCAAGTCTGATTGTTTAACTTGAAGATATCTAAATTCCCAAGAGAGGCAGCATATTTGTATTCAAATTAATTTTTTAACACCCCATTCTGTGCTTTATTTGGCACGGAGCATCAAGTGCTGACTATAACTATTGTTTCCACACTGAATCACAGAATCTGTGGGTCCTGCATTTACTGTTTATCAGTATAGAAACTTTGAAAACCATTCATTATATGAAGTAGTGACTAGTGTTAAGTGTTCATTAGTTACTTATTGCATGTTTTGCTCAATTCTAGAAAGTTCCTTGATGATGGAGTGTGTGTCCCATTTCTAAATCCCTGCATAGCCCAAGCTGATCTCACTGGGAAGCCTTCTATATCCAAAGGCTATCTGCAAGCTGTGGATAATGAAGGAAACCCACTTTGCCTTCGCTGTCAGCAACCCACTTGCCAAACTAAGCAAGAGTGTAAAGTGAACGCTTGGGATTCACGGTTTTGCTCTCTGAAATGTCAGGAAGAGTTTTGGATTCGATCTAATAACAGTTACCTGCGAGCCAAAGTATTTGAAATTGAACATGGTGTGTGTCAGCTATGTAATCTGAATGCACAGGAACTCTTTTTACGTCTGAGAGATGCCCCCAAAAGTCAGAGGAAGAATCTTCTGGACATTACCTGGATCTCAAAGCTCCCATTGGAACAGGTAAATTATAATCATGTGGCAGACAGAAGGCCGCATTGTACTGAGTGATGAATATTGACTTACTTTTTTTAACTTTTTAATATGGCAGTTTTTCAAAATATACATACAGAAGTAGAATAATCAACCCATAGACCCATCGCCCAACTTGAACAGTTATCAACATTTTGCCTTCATTTTCATTTGTCCCTCACCTCAATCCTTTTTTCTCCTGGAATTATTTTAAAGCAAATTCCAGACATTTCATTTCATTTCCTTTTTTTTTAAAGATTTTATTTATTTACTTGACAGAGAGAGACAGCAAGAGAGGGAACACAAGCAGGGGAAGAGGGAGAAGCAGGCCTCCCGCTGAGCAGGGAGCCCGATGCGGGGCTCGATCCCAGGACCCTGGGATCATGACCTGAGCCGAAGGCAGATGCTCAACGACTGAGCCACCCAGGCACTCCCCCCCCCCGCCTTTTTTTTAAGTAATCTCTACATCCATTGTGGCGCTTGAACTCATGACCCTGAGATCAAGTCGCATGCTCTACCAACTAAGCCGCCAGGTGCCCCTCATTTCCTCTTGAAATACTCTCATTATGGGGGTGCCTTGGTGGCTTCTCCCTCTCCTGCTCCCCCTGCTTGTGCTCACTCACTCTGTCAAATAAATAAAAATATTTTAAAAAATACTTTCATTACGTACCTCTCACAGAGATTTCCTTCCACCCTCCTTTCTTTCTGTCTCTTTCTAAAATATAATCCTATGCCCCAGTACCCATTATTACACTCAACACAATTATGATTCCTTAATAAATCCAGGCTTAGTTTCCCAGATTGTCTCAAAAATGCCTTTTTGCAGTTGCTTTGTTCAAATTAGGATCACAATATGACCCACACACTGCATTTATTCATTTAACTCTTATGTTCCAGTTAATCTGTAATATCACCTCCTTCCTTTTTTACACCATTGATTGTTCAAGAAACTGGATCATTTGCCTGTAGGATTTCCTACAGTATGGATTTGTCTCCCTCTAGCCTCATGGTATTATTTGACATGTTTCCCTATCCCCCTGATTTCAGAATAATAGTTATAGATATAGTGGCTTAATTAGATTCTGATTAAATTATTTTGGGAAGAGAGCTTAACAGATGATACATCCCATCAAGAAGTACCTATGGTCTGATTGTTCCACTTTTCATGATGTTAGGATTGAATGACAAGAGGCAAACAGATAACCCCCACAAAACAGTTCATTACAATGTGAAGAAAATATCTGTTCATCCCATTGATTTTACAATGGGATTTTTTTATTTTATGGAATTTTAGCAGAGCAATTTACAGAAAAAATATTATTCTTAGAAAACAATCACCAGGATTCACTTTTATTTCACATTAGAAACGCAACTGGTTTCTAATGGGATCTAATTAGTTCTAAGTTTCAAACTAGAGCAAAATGTATAATTTTGTAGTGTGCTTAATTTAAAAAAAATCACTCCTGAGCCATTCTCTCCCCACTAAAATAATGGATAAATTCCTGCCAGTTGGTCAAATCAGACATTTTTATTTACCTAGTATCACCGAATTATTTCTGCAAAGATGAATTAGCATGACTTTGAGACCTAGGGAAATACACTGTTTCCTTCATGATAACCAGAGTTCCTGAAATATCCTTTTGTCTAACTGGTGAGGGACACACTGCACCCATCCCAGGGGTGTCAGCCAGATGGCAGTCAGTGTCTGCTGCCTCAGAGCCGAGTCTTCTAGAAGACACGCAATGAAAGGACTCAAGGGTATCATGAAAGCAGCCTGTCCAGGAACGCAGAAGTTATTACATAGTGTACTACTAAAACAAAAGTGCTCCAAGGCTAGGGAGCACCATACGGCTCATATTGGGGAGGATCAGTCAGAG
This sequence comes from Callorhinus ursinus, assembly GCF_003265705.2. Classification (NCBI taxonomy): domain Eukaryota; kingdom Metazoa; phylum Chordata; class Mammalia; order Carnivora; family Otariidae; genus Callorhinus; species Callorhinus ursinus. The sequence goes on from NW_027397064.1 coordinate 91,829,312, forward strand.
AGGGAGTGATTGTTTTAAGAGTTAAATTTAGGATGCTGAACAGTGACCCCGGGTGATTGGCCAGGGAATTACTAGGAGGAATAAAGAAGCACATCTGGAGTAGAAAGTCCATCCGAGGAGAGACTGTTGAGAGCAAAAGAATTGGTTACAAAAGCAGACGAAATGGATTTTTTTCCCTCAGAACACGTCATGTGCTTGATGCACAAGACTGCCATTTGTAACTGCTTCTAACAATGCCGGCCTCAGCTGGACAGAGTTTACCGCTCCAGCTCGCTGCCTCTTGGGGCTCCTCTGGGGCTGGGGTCCCTCTGCCTCCACGTGTCTGACAGAGTGCTTTAGAACGATGACACAGGTTCCCCTGGCCAGCAGCATGCAGCCGATTTTAATTTCGTCCTTGTCCAAGACCAAGCTTCATGCTCATCTTTATCACATTGAAAAAACTGTAATGCTGAGCTGGTTTTACTGCCTCAGGCAAAATGTTAAAATACATCCCATTTTAAGGTAGGTCGTCACAGATAAAATGTAAAGTGTATATATGTGAGCTGGCCTAAATAGTGCTGCCTTACGTGGACAACTTTGTTTATTCCAGATACGCCAGTGATAGAGATGTTGTGGAAACTTCCTTCCAGTCCATGGAACTGAGGAGGCTCCCAAATGAATGGCATAAATGTTCCCGCTGACAGCTGTTAATATTAATCTTTCACTGTTTATAATAACAGATGAATTTAGGTCAATAACTAAAGATTATTTGACTCCGTAATATACAGAAGTTTTTTTCTAATCTGATCTTACTCTTTTCACAGTTTTCTTTTAGTGACTATCTAAACTAGCTCAAAGGTGCAGAAGCAAGTAATTTTCCCCAATGTGTCAGGAGTCTTGGTATTTTATACTTGCTTATAATTTTTTCAAAATGGGTTAGGTAAGGGAAAAAAAACTTTTTCAGAAACATATTTTATTGCTTTCAAATTGCTAACCTAGAGGCTTTTTCCTACTCACAATAAAAGCTATAAAAAGCCATCCTAATGTGTTTTTCGCTGTGATTTTGCTGTATAAACATGATTGCACAAGGCAAAACCAACAGTTCCCACAGTGTATGGTGAAAAGTGCTGATCTTATGCTCTTACTGCAGCTTAATGAAATGATAAGAAAGCCAGGAGAGGGGCATTTCTGGCAGGTGGACCACATCAAGCCCGTGTCCGGTGGAGGAGGACAGTGCTCTCTGGACAACCTGCAGACGCTGTGCACAGTGTGTCACAGAGAGGTGAGTGAGGCTCTACAGACCCAGGTGACTTCTTCTGGGACAGCAAACAGAAAATTGACAGGCGTGGGAGACTGAGTGGGTGAATCCGTATCCCTTGTCTGGGTTCCGAGATGCCTTTATTCCCTTCATCACCTGAGTTTCCTCTCGGGGCCGATGTAAGTTCTCAGTCCCAGACAGAAGAGAAGCTGCTGTCCTTTGCATTCATTCTAGGACAGGAGATTGTCACCACCACCTAGAAGAAAATGAATGTAACTTACACAGTGTTGAAGAGACCCATCAACCTAGAAGACTGCTGAACTGGAACAGTGACGTGTGTTTGCATTTGCAGCTAAGGCTGTCCTGACATGTCAGAGAACATTAATAAATTCCTTCTAGGACCAACTCCGTTCAACATGCAGACATTACACTCTTGGCCAAAGTGCAAAATCTGTTATCCTTGGCACGTTTTTGAGCAGTTACCTGTTGCTTAAAACAGGAGGGAAAAATATGACAACATTATTTACCAACTAGGATGAATTTTTAACAGGCCGTCTAGCAAAAGGATCTACTGATTAAAATTTTCTTAGAAAGAAGCATACGTTCAATATGCAACTTTGGATCTAACTTTTTTTCCAATTGTGGCAGGATTTAAGCATTTCCCCATGTTCCCATGATAAGCATTCATGTTTATCATCCCAAATGGCTACACATTATTGAGTCTATGTCTGTCATAGTTTATTTAGCCAGTCCCATACTGATGAACATTGAAGTGGTTTTCATTTCCTGTTTACATACTGTTCTTTCCATTTTGAAGTTGTTCCTTAAGATAGATCCTCAGATGTAAAAATCACGGAGTCAAGTGTTTGACTGTAGGAATTTATCTCCGAGGAGTTTTCCAAAGGACAGTGTTCTGCTCCTCTCCCCCCGGGGGACAAGAGTGCCCATTTAACTGAGCTCATCAGTGCTCATGTGCCAGGAGAAGGGCCTGCCACTCTTTTGTTTACCAAAGATACTGAGGTTTTTAAAAATGCTCATCAGTGGTATTTACACTTTCGAAAACTGTTCAGATCCTTTGCCAGTGTTCATATGGTATAAGTACTCTTAGCCTTATTTTAATATTTTAGGTTCCTCAGTTTCTTCACAAATATAATTCTTACATAAATGGGATCCTGTAATAGGGTTTTTTGTTTTCTTTTTAGTTTTAATCCTCTTTTCTCTCCCCACGCCTTCTACCTGGATAACTTCACACATACATGAACTTCAACTGGGAAAAAAAAGTCATCTGATTTCTCTGCTGTGAAAATTACTAGCACATTCAAGACCCATAAGAGAATTAAGATATAACAAAAAGAAAATCCACCCCTTCCGTAATCACTGTTTTAGATTCTCATGAGAAATTCTATTTGTGGAAATAGCAGAAGAATTCAGGTTTGATCTACCTCATTTTGTTTTTCTGCATTGGCTTGGGAGTGGCTTCTGAGCCCACAGATTAGGAAGCTGGTAGGCCTTACATGCACCACACTGTGAGAAATCACGAGACACCTCGTGTAGGCCCTCACTTAGATGAGGAGAATCAGGGCCTACTGTAGTCCCCGAATGAGGCATTCACAGTCTCACTGGGGAGTAAGTCATTCCCCAAAGCATCTGGTCCTAAGTGAACGCAGGACCTCAGGGCACTTACCAGAGCTACTGGGGGTCCTCTGCTTGTGACGTGGTGTCCCCTCTGAGGGCAAAGCACTGGGAAGTAGGCGTGGTGATAATGTAGATTTTTCCAGACTAAAGAAATACAAAAAGTTTTTGAGATTCTGAAACCAGTACTCTTTTCCTAACAGGTGTACATTTGTATATTTTTTAACTTTTAGAGAACTACCAGGCAAGCTAAGGAAAGAAGCCAGGGGAGAAGACAATGTCTAGCGTCAAAGCATGGATCAGACATCACAAGATTTTTGGTGAAGAAATGAAGTGTAAAAAGTTTTGATGGATGACAAATGGTTTACATGTGGAGGAACTGAAACCTTTTTTCTCATGTTTCTCAGATTAAGCGTGAACATTTTTAGAGCAAAAAAATCAAGAATTCAACTTGCCCTTTCACAGTATATGCTCTTAGTGTCTAATACCTTTTGAAAGTACTTAACACAAACTGAGATACAATACTAAATATTTCTGTGATCTTCTTGATTTCAGGCAGGCTCTCAATTATGTTTCAGTGAGGTTTTGTTAAGCTTTCATTTCCCCCTGCAGTACCTTAATCATGGTATTATGCATAGACTGTGTTTTAAAAATATACTCTCAATTACTTGGGAAATGCTTCTGGATTAGTATTGCTTCTGAACTGCTGTGTGGAGATGCAGAACACTGGAAAACTGCATGGGAAATTTCAGAGGCAAATCATTCAGGAATTCGGGATCAAGCATGACCTTCCTGGTTAGTATGCAAGAGAGACTCTTGTTCTCTGACTGCCTCCAAAATGGGCTTCGGGTACACATTTTGAGTGTTGCCCTATTTGTTTTATTTCTTAGCACATTGTCTTTATTGAAAAGATGCTTCTGAAAATAAGCTAATTGGAACTATGGTGTTGGTAGAAGATTTGGAGTTCTAGATAGCAAGTAATTGTTAAAACTATTTAAAAACTGAAAACATAAAATGTAAAATGTCACTAAACTTCATTTTTCAGTTAGTTGGTTAGTTTATGTTAATGCATAAAACTAGGTTCACTGTCCAAGCGCCCTTTGTCTCCTGGTTATCATTTTGTTTTTAAAATCCCAGTCTTATTAGAAGTGTATTCCTGGTACCCCTTTAAAAAGGAGTGAGGATGATAAAACACTTTATACTAAAGCATGATCAGATGGAGATATAGGTTTCAAAAATACAATGGTAATACTAACATGTCACTGACATTCAAAAATAAAAGCATGACAATGAAAACCAGGGTACAGTCCTGCAAAATGTCAAAAGTCATGAGAGGAAAGAGTTAGAACTACACAAAATACAGGTCCAAGCAAGAATTACATTCACGAAAGGCCTATTTGTAAACACTGTTTGGATGTAAATTTCATTTATTTGAGCACTTTACAATTTTCATTAGTAACTGATACTTTACAATGTAGAGGACTTGTTTTTAGAAAGACTATCCAATCATGAGTTATCCTTCCAGAGTTCTTAAGGTTTATAACTATTTTATTGCATGAGATCAAATAGTGTTTATTTTATAAATTAGGCCAGGCTTTCTTTTGCCTCCTTTCTGCTTTGCTCGTCAGGCTCTTTGCAGTTTTCTGCCTCATTGCCAGGGTAACCTAGTATTCCTCACGGCTGAGAGCTGAGAAATCAGCTGAGAGCTGAGAAACCGGCAGGCTGCTTTTCCTCCAGCCTAGGGTGCTTGCAAGTGAGACTTAGGTCTAAGTAGTTCAGGTGTCAGTGGCAGTTACCGCTTTAGATTAAACTAAGGTGGCAGTTCTAAGAATAAAGTTCTCAGATATAATAAAGAAATGATGGTTTGAGATTAAATGACCCATGTGCCCGATTTCAAAATCCCAAACCAAATAAAAATGCCATAAAAGCATCAAAAAAAATAAAATACTTAGGAATATTTAGCTAAAGAGGTGAAAGATATGTACACTGAAACTACCAGACTTTGATGAAAAAAAAAAAACTGAAAAAGATACAAACAAATGGAAAGATATTCCATATTCATGGATGGGAAAAATTTATATTCTAAGAAAGTCCATACTACCCAAAGAAATCTATAGATGCAGTATAATCCCTATCAATATTCCAGTGGCATCTTTCATAGAAATAGAGAAAAAAAAATTCTAAAATTTGCTTGGAACCACAAAACTCAAAATAGCAAAGCAATCTTGAGAGAGAAGAACAAAGCTGGAGGAATCAGGCTTCCGGGTTCAAACTGTATTACAAAGTTGTAGTAATCGAAACATTATGGTATAGCTAAAAACAAACCCATAGATCAATAGAAGAGCATAGAGAGCCCAATAAAACCATATATCTGCAACTGATTTTTTTTAAAAGATTATTTTAAGAGAGCACAAGGGGAAGGGAAGAGAGAGAGAATCCTCAAGCAGACTCCCCACTGAGCTCGAAGCCCAACACCAGGCTGGATCTCACAAACCTGAGCCAAAACCAAGAATCGGCCACTTAACCAACTGAGACACTCAGGTGTGCCCCCCCCTTTTTTAATTTATTTATTTTATTTTAGAGAGAGAGAGTCAACTGATTTTCAACAAACAAGCCAAGAATATATAACGGAAAAAGGATAGTCTCTTCAATAAATGGTCATAGGAAAACTAGACAGCCACATGCAAAAGAATGAAACTGGACCCCCTACTTTGTAGCATATACACAGATCAATTCAAAATTGAATAAAGTCTTGAATGTAAGACCTGAAACAATAAAACTCCTCAAAGAAAACAGGGAAGATTTAGGTCCGAGATGGCGGCTAGGAAGACCTTTAACTTACCTCTTTCCACAGACACACCAAATCTATACCTACATATAGAGCAGTTCCTCCTGAGGAAGAACTGAGGACTGATTGAACAGCTTCTGTACAACAGAGGATAGAGAGACCACATAGAGAAGAGCAAGAGAAACAGAGACAGGGTAACAACAGGAAACCCAACCCTGAGGTAAACTGCAGTGGGAAGGGACGGCACAGAGGGACCCATGCACAGATTCACCCATGCTGGGGTATGGAAAAAAGCATTTCAAAAGGCAACTACACTACCAGTGAACCAACCCTAGAACATTTAACAGTGAAGGAACCGCTGGAATTTTCTCCAGACTCAGAGGTGCTAGTGAGTACCATTGTTTACATTCATCCTTCACCTTGATGGCACAGATGGGCTCAAGGTCCCAGCACTCTAGCCAGCCTGCTGCATTAGCAAACACCAGGGCCCTAGCCCATACCAGCCTGACATCTCCCCAGGGCGGCCCCCACACGCATGCTTCCCCAACCTCCAGTTGTCCCACCAAGGTGAGCCCAACACAGTGCACACCTGGTCACTCCTTTAGTGTGCCCATTACAGCTGCAGCCAACTTACCAAGATAATACAGGCACAAAACACTCCAGGACACCCCAGGCCTCCAACTGTTTTAGCTCCAGCCAACTCACCAGGGCACCCCCTGTGTGAGGCCACACCTACTATAGCTGGAACCATCCCCCCAGGATTCTCCAAGCACAGAATGCCCTGGGACCACCCAACCCATGCTCACTTGAGTTCCAGCTATCCCACTAGGACACCCCTTTGTGGAGTGCCTGTCTATGCCTGCTTCATCTCCAGCCATCTTACCAGAGTGGCCGTAGACTGCCCAAGGAATTCTCAGGCCACACCCCTTACAGCTCTAACCAGCCAGCCAAAACCACGAGACATATAGTCTACACCAGGGATATTCCTATACAAGTCCAGCCATCCAGAATGGGAGAGGTAGCTGTTTTGCCTAAGTAAAAAGAAAGTAAAACAAAATGAAGACAGAGGAATATCCTCCAAACAAAAAAAATGAGACAAAAGTTGAGGAAAAAAACTAATTGGAATGGTGATCACCAATCTATGATAAGGAGTTAAAAGTAATGGTCTAAAAGATGCTTGTCAGACTTGAGAGAAGAGTGGATGAAAGATGGAAGTATCACAATTCCACATTTCAAGATATACTACAAAGCTCTAGTTATCAAAACAATATGGTACTGACACAGAAATAGACACATAAATCAACAGAACAGAGAGCCCAGAAATAAACCTACACATATATGGTCAATTAATCCACGACAAAGGAGGCAAGAATGTGCAATGAGGAAAAGGCAGTCTCTTTAATAAATGGTGCTGGGGAAACTGGACCACTTTCTTACACCATACACAAAAATAAACTCATAATGGATTAAAGTCCGAAATGAGAGATCTGAAACCATTAAAATCCTAGAAGAGAACACAGGCTGTTATTTCTTTGACATTAGCTATAGCAACATTTTTCTAGATCTGTCTCCTAAGGCACGAGAAACAAGCAAAAATAAACTAGTGGGACTACATCAAAATAAAAAAGCTTCTGCACAGCAAAGTAAATCATCAACAAAACTAAAAAGCAAACTATAGAATGGGACAATATTTGCAGATAACCTATCCTGTAGGGGTTAATATCCAAAATATATAAACAACTCCTATAACTCAACATCAAAAGAATGATAATCCAATAAAAAAATTACTTGATTACTTGAATAGACATTTTTCAAAAGAACATATACAGATGGCAAACAGACATATGAAAAGATGCTCATTACTAATCATCAGGGAAATGCAAATCAAATGGCTAATATAAAAAACACACAAAATAACAAGTGTTGACAAGGATGTGGAGAAAAAGGAACTTCATGCTTTGTTGGCAAGAAGGCAAATTGGTACATTCTCTAGGGAAAACTGTATGGAGGTTTTTTTGGAAAATTAAAAATGGAAATAATATATGATTCAGTGATTCCAGTGCTGGGTGTTTACCCAAAGAAAATGAAAACATGAATTTGAAAAGATATATGTACCCCTGTGTTTATTACATTATTTACAATAGCCAAGATATAGAAGCAGCCCAAGTAGCCATCACTATATGAATGGATAAAGAAGATAAATATAGGGGCACCTGGGTGGCTCAGTTGTTAAGCATCTGCCTTCAGCTCAGGTCATGATCCCAGGGTCCTGGGATCAAGCCCCACATTGGGCTCCCTGCTCGGCAGGGAGCCTGCTTCTCCCTCTGCCTCCTGCTCCCCTGGTTGTGCTTGCCCTCTCTCTCTGTCAAATAAATAAATCTTAAAAAAAAAAAAATACACACACACACACACACACACACAATGGAATATTACTCAGACATAAAAGAAGAATGAAACTTTACCATTCCTGACAATATGGATGGACATAGAAGATACTATGCTACATGAAATAAGTCAGAGAAAAAAGACAAATACCATATATTTTCACTTGTATGTGAAATCTAAAAAAACAAAAGCAGAAACAGACTCTTAAATACAAAAAACAAACCGATGGCTGCCTAAGGGGAAGAGAGAGGCAAAACAGGTGAGGGGGTTAAGAAGTACAAACTTCCACTTACAGTAAGTTACAGAGATGGAAAATACAGCACAGGGAATACTGTCAATAATAATGTAATAATTTAGTATAGTGAAAGATAGTGACTACACTTATTGTGAACACTGAATAACGTATTGAACTGATGAATCACTATGTTGTACAGTTCAAACTAATATAACATATGTCAACTATACTTCCAAAAAAGTAGAGAGTGAGCCCCTTGATGGCAGTCTTTTGGATTTGACATCAATAGCAACAAAAGCAAAAATAAACAGGTGGGACTATATTAAACTTAAAAGCTTCTATAAAGTAAGGAAACTATAAGCAAAATGAAAAGACAACCTCCAAAAAGGAAGAAAATATTTGCAAACATACTCAAGAGGTTAATATTCAAAATATATAAGGAACTCATATGACTCAATAGTAAAAAAACAACCCAATTTAAAAATGGGCAAAGGACCTGAATAGACATTTTTCTAAAGAATGCATAAAATGGCCAGTATCACTAATCATCAAGGAAATGCAAATCAAGACCACAATGAGATATCACCTTGCACTGGTCAGACTGACTACTATCAAGACAAGAGATAATAAATGCTGGTGAAGATATGGAGAAAAAGGAACCCTTAGGCACTACTGGTGGGGATGTAAATTGGTAAATTTCCACTATGGAAAATGTGTTGGGGGCGCCTGGGTGGCTAAGTGGCTGCCTTCGGCTCAGGTCATGATCCCAGGTTCCTGGGATCGAGCCCTGTATCCAGCTCCCTGCTCCTCAGGAAGGCTGCTTCTCCCTCTCCCACTCCCCCTGCTTGTGTTCCCTCTCTTGTTGTGTCTTTCTCTGTCAAATATATAAAATCTTAAAAAAAAAAAAAAAAAAAAGTGTTGGTTCCTCAAGAAATTTAAAACGGAACTACCATATGAGACCACAATCACACTACTCCATATATATCCAAAGTGAATAAAACCACTATCTCAAAGAGGTATCTGTACACATTCCTTGCAGCTTTATTCACAATAGTCAAGGTATGGAAACAACCTAAGTGTCTGTGACAGATGGATAAAGAAAGTGTAGTAGGTGTCTACAATCAATATTATTCAGTTTTTAAAAAGACAGAAATCCTGGTGGGGTTCCAAGATGGCAGCATAGGAAGATATCCTGAGCTCACCTCCTCCCATGGACACACCAAAGTCACAGATACATAAAGACTAATTCTCTCTGAAAAAGACCTCTAAAGACTTACAGAACAGCTGTTCTACAACACAGGGCAGAAAAGAGAGAGAGAAACCCACCTACAAAATGATGGGAGGGGCAGAGAAGTGCTCTTGCCAGGACTCCTACCTCCAGTACATCAACCCACAAGAGGGAGAGAGATCGCAAACTCACAGGTCCTCTCTGAGGAACAAGGGGTTTGAGCTCCACATCAGACCCCCCACCCATGGGACTTGCACTGAAAAGAAAAGCCCCCAAAACAGCCGCCATTGACATCAGCAGAGCTAACATCCAGGAGAGCCAGAGGACTATAGGAAACTGAGGTTCTGCTTTTCAAGGGCTGACACACAGACTCCCTTGCTACAAGTCCCAATGCAGAGGCAGTAGTTTGAGGAGCTGGACTCTGTGTGAGGGAGGTTCATTTATTAGTCTTAGGGAGTATACCAGAAGGGCGGGGGGTTGAGTATAGATCTCTACAGAGAGAGGTGCTGACAGGTGATCTTTAATTTTCTCTCCTTCCTTGCTAGCCCTGTGCTGGACAATGCCAATTTTGGGGCTCATAATCTTCCTCATTAGTGCCACTTCCTCATTAATGTGGTCCCCCCAATGTCCTGCAGCCCTGCCCTACCAGACCCAGCCCCGTGCTTATCCACCATGCCTCCATCCTGTGAGATCTGACATGTGGACTCCAACCACAACAGTGCCCCCAGCCCACCAGATCCAGTAGAAGGCTTATCCAAGTCCCACACAACTCCATGGTGACCCTTGCCTTACCATATCCAGTGGATATACACTCCCCAGTCTGGTGCTTATCCACCGTGGCCTACAGCTGGCAAGACCCAAAAAGTGAACACACTCTGCACAGGCAATACTCCTTGAACATCTGGCAGTGGCTCAGGGTGCGGGGTGGGGTTGTATTTCTGAGCTCCACAGGACTCAAACATTCAAGAGAGACAGAGCTTGGCAGGCTTCCACCCAGGATATTACACAAACAACAGAATGCAACACATCCCCAGTCTTCCAATGAGTAACCCTTCAAGTCTGGGAGAGAGAACTGCTTCCCTGAATATATAGAAATAAATGCAGAGAGCCAGACACAATTAGGAGGCAGGGGAAGATGATCCGAATGAAAGAAACAAGACAAAACCTCAGAAAAATACATTAACGAAATGGAGATAAGCAATCTACCTGATAAAGACTTCAAAGGAATGGGCATAAAAGTTGTTCACTAAACTCAGGAGAAAAATGAATGAACACCATGAAATCTTCAACAAGACAGAAATATAAGAAACGTACACACATATAAGTTACAGAGCTAAAGAATATAATACCCAAACTAGAGGGGTTCAACAACAGACTGGATGAAGCAGAACTGATTGGCAAACCGGAAGAAAAAGCAATGGAAATCATACTGGACAGAGCAGCAAAAAGAAAAATAATTTTTTTTCCGAAGTTTCAACAGGACATTTATATAGCAAGTTGCTAGGCATACACCATGAAATGAACAAATAATATAAAAAGTTTATGTAGATAGGAGATTCATTTTTATTTCTCCAGTGACAATATTCACAGTTGAATATAAATTAAAGTCCTGCTTGGACACCAAAGCCAGGTCCTTTGGGTGGTTCAGTCAAAGAGGTAAGACCTCCAGCTGGCTCACAAGAGAAGCGTCCACTCCTTGGCCCGGGTTTTGGAATTTTGCCAGCTTTGAGCTCATCAATAATTTCTTTGATATCCTTAGGTGTCAGATCCTTATAGTAGTTGTCATTTATTTGAACCATTGGTGCATTTACACAGGCCCCTAAACATTCCACCTCTATAAGAGTGAAAAGTTTATCAGGTGTAGTCTCCCCAACCTCTATTCCAAGCTTTTTCTGAATGGCCTCCAGTATGCTGTCAGAGTTTCAAAGCATGCAAGGTGTAGTAGTGCAGACCTGAATGTGATACTTTCCAACTGGCTTTCGATTATACATTGTATAAAAAGCTGCTACTTCATATACTCTCATTGGAGGTACTTGTAAAACTTCTGCAACCTTGTTCATAGCAGAGATGGGCAGCCATCCATTCTGTCTTTGGGCTAAATCCAGGACTGGAAGCACAGCTGCTGCTTTATGTCCTTCTGGATAGTTTTTTACAATTGCCTCTATCCTCTTACAGTTTTCTGGTGTGAAATCAAATGGAGTATCTGGGTTATTCTCAGGAGTATCTCTGTGCACAAATAAGGCTCCTCCAGCTCCATTTTGCACAGCTGTCTTATGTAAATTCCTTGTATGTCTCCCGCACTGGGCAGTGAGACCAGCCACCTTGGCCCAGAGCACTGCAGAAAAGAACACGGTGGACCAAGAAAAATAATTTTTTAAAAAGGAATGGGAACATTAGGACAACATCAAGTAGAATACACACTCACATTAGGGTTCCCAGAGGGAGAAGAGAGAATGGACCAAAAAATTTTGAAGAAAGCTGAAAAGTTTCCTAATTTGGGGAATGAAGCAGGCATCCAGGTCCAAGAAGTCCAAAGACTCCTAAATAAAATGAACCCCAAGAGATCCACACCGAGACACATAATTGTAACAGCAAAAGGTAAAGACAACCTGAAAAGCAGCAAGAGGAAAACAAGTTATCACATATAAGGCTTTCAACATATTTCTCAACAAAAACTTGGAGGCCAGAAGACAGTGGCATGACATAGTCAAAGTGCTGAAAGGAAAATATTTCCAGTCAAGAACTCTAACCCAGCATGGTTATTCAGAATTGAAGGAGAGATCAAGAGTTTTCCAGGGGCGCCTGGGTGGCTCAGTCAGTTGAGTATCCAACTCTTCATCTCAGCTCAGGTCTTGATCACGGATGGGGTCCTGAGTTCAAGCCTTACGTTGGGCTCCATGCCAGGCGTGGAGCCTACTTTAAAAAGAAAACTTTTTCCAGAAAAGCAAAAGCTGAAGGGGTTTATCACCACTAAACTGGCCTTACAAGAAATGTTACAGGGAATTCTTTGAGCTGAAAAGAAATACAAAACATACAAAAGTAAAAATCTCACTGGAAAAAATAAATATATAGTAAAGGTAATGGATCAATCACTTATAAAGCAAGTGTGAATGCTAAAAACCAAGAGTAGTAAATTTAAACTACAATAATCAGGTAAGGGATACATAAAATAAAAATATATAAAATGTGACATCAAAAATATGAATCATTGGAGTGACTGAGTAAAAATATAATGGTTTGGAATGTATTCAAACTTAAGTTGCTAAAGAATAAAACCAACTGTTATATACATACGATCCTGTGTGAGACTCAGTAACCACAGGCAAAAACTCATAGGTAAATGCAGAAAAGAAAATGAGAATGGATTCTAAACATCACATCACGCTAAAGAAAGCCATCAAACCACAAGGCAAGAAAGAAAAAAAGGAAGAATGAAGAACTATTAAAAAGCCAGAAAACAATTAACAAAATGGCACTTCACAAACTGGCAATAGGTACATACTTACCAATAATTCTTCTAAATGTAAATGGACTAAACTCTCCAATCAAAAGACACAGAATGGCTCAGTGAATAAAATACAAGACCTATCAATATGCTGCCTAAAAGAGACTTCAGAAGACAGACACATTAAGACTGAAAGTGAAGAGATGGAGAAAGATATTCCATGCAAGTGGAAATGAAAAGAAAGCTCATGCAGCTATACTCATATCAGACAAAATAGACTTTAAAACAGACTGTAATAAAGACGCTCATGCAGCTATACTCATATCAGACAAAACAGACTTTAAAACAGACTATAATAAAGACAAGGGTATTTCATAATGATAAAGAGGTCAATCCATCAAGAAGATACAATGTTTACACACACACATACACACACCCCATAGGATCACCAAAATATATCAAGAAGAAATTAACATACCCAAAAGAAATATTGACAACAATGCAAAAATAGTAGGGGATGTTAACATCCCACTTACATGAGTGAATAAATTAACCAGAGAGAAAATCAATAAGGAAATATCAACCATAAATGGCACATAAGAACAAATGTACTTAACAGATATATATAGAACAGTCCATCCAAAAGCAGCAGAATACACATTCTTCTCAAGTGCACATGGAACATTCTCCAGGATAGATCACATATTAGGCCACAAAGAAACATTGCAATAAATTTAGGAAGGTTGAAATCACAAGCACCATCTTCTCTGACCATAGTGGTATGAAACCAATCAAGTACAAAAATAAAATTGGAAAAAAACACCAAAATGTGGGGATTAAACAACACACTACTGAACAACCAGTGAGTCACTGAAAAAAATCAAAGAAGAATTTCTTTTTAAATAATTACAATTTAAAACAGAAATAGGACATGCCAAAATCTATGGGATGTAGCAAAAGCAGATCTAAGAGGGAAGTTCATAGCAATACAGTCTTACCTGAAGAAGAAAAATTAAAAAAAAAACAAAACAAACAAACAAAAAAAAACAATCTAACTGTACACCAAAAAGAACTTGAAAAATAAGAACAAATAAAACTTAAAGTAGTAGAAGGAAGGAATTAAAGATCAGGGTGGAAACAAATGAAATAGAAACTTAAAAAAAATAGAAAATATCAATGAAGGGGCACCTGGATGGCTCAGTTGGTTGGGCGTCTGACCCTTGATTTCGGCTTGTGTCATGATCTCAGGGTCTTGGTGTCAATCCCCGCTTTGGGCTCCATGCTTAGTGAGGCGTCTGCTCTTTCTCCTTCTCCCTCTGCCTCTACCCCTGCTATACTCTCTCTCTCTCTAAAATAAATAACTCTTAAAAAAAAGAAAATATCAATGAAACTAAGAGATGATTCTTTGTAAAGATAAACAAAATTCACAAACCTTTACCTAGAGTAACCAACACAAAAAGAAGGGTCAAGTAAAATCAGAAATGAAAGAGAAGTTATAACTAATACCACAAAATACAAAGGATCATAAAAGACTACTATGAACAATTACATACCATTAAACTGAACAACCTGAAAGAAAGGGAAAAATTCCCAGAAACATGCAATCTTCTAAGACTAAATCATAAATCAAGACTAAATAGAACATTTGAATAGACTGATTACTAGTAATGAAATTGAGTAAGTAATCAAAAACCTCCCACAAAAAACAATAGTCCAGGACCACATGGCTTCACTAGTGAATGCTACCAAACAAAGAAGATTCAATAGCTGTCCTTCTCCAAGTCATCCAAACGACAAAGAGGAGAGGAAGGAATGCTCTCCAACTCATTTTATGAGGCAAGCATTACCCTGATATTAAAACCAGAGAAAAACAACACCAAAAAAAAAAAAATTACATGCCATTATTCTTAATGAACATTAATGCAAAAATACTCAACAAAATATTAGCAAAAAGAATTGAACAATACATTAAAAGGATTATATACCATGATTCAGTGGGATTTATTCCAAGGATGCAAGGCAGGTTCAACATCTGCAAATTTTTTGACATTACACACCACATTAACCAAATGAAGGACAAAAATCATATGATCATCTCAATAGATGCAGAAAAAGCATCTAACAAAATTCAACATTCATTTATGATAAAAACTCAAGAACATGAGGATAGAGGGAATATATCTCAATATAAGAAAGGCTATATGATACAAAACCACAGCTAACTTGACACTCATTGGTGAAAGCTGAAAGATTTTCCTCAAAGATCAGGAATGAGACAAGGATGCTTACTCTTGCCACTTTTATTCAACATATTTTAATTCCTAGCTACAGTGATTAGATAAGAAAAAGAAATAAAAGTCATCCAAATTAGAAAGGAAGAAGTAAAACTGTCAGTATTTGTAGATGACATGATACTCTAAACAGAAAACCCTAAAGACGCCACCAAAATACTGTTATAACTAATGAATGAATACAGTAAAGTTGCAGCATACAAAATCATTATACAGAAATCAGTGGTGTTTCTAAACAATAATAACATACTATCAGAAAGAGAAATTAAGGAAATGATCGCATTTCCAATTTCATCAAAAAGAATAAAATACATAGCAATAAATTTAACCAAGGAGGTGAAAAACCTATACACTGAAAACTATGATACTGAAGAAGAAGGAATAAATTGAAAGATATTCTGTGCTCATGGATTAGAAGAATCAATATTGTTAAAATGTCTATACTACCCAAAGCAATCCCTATAAAAATTCCAGTAGCATTTTTCACAGAACAAATAAATCAAGAATTTGTGGGGAACCACGAAAGATCCCCAATAGCCAAAGCAATCTTGAGAAACAAGAACAAACATGGAGGTATCACACACCCTAACTTGAAACTATATTACAAAGGTATAATAATCAAAACAATATGGTATTGGCATAAAAAAAGACACACAGATCAGCTGAACAGAAGTGATACCCCATAAATAAATATACCCACACATATAAACATAATTTATGACAAAGGTGCCAAGAATATACAATGTAGAAAGGACAATCTCTTCAATAAATGGTGCTGGGGAAAATGGACAGCTACATGTAAAAGAATAGAACTAAACCACTATCTTCTACCAAACACAAAAATTAGCTCAAAATGGATTAAAGACTTGAATGTAAGACCTGAAACCAGAAAATTCCTGGAAGAAAACACAGGCGGTTGGATCCTTGACCTCATTCTTAGTGATGTTTTTCTGGATCTGATGCCAAAGGCAAGGGAAACAAAAGCAAAAATAAATAAATGGGACCACATTAAAGTAAAATGTTTCTGCACAGCGAAGGAAACCATCATCAAACTGAAAAGGCCACCTGCAGAATGGAAGATGTTATTTGCAAATCAAATATCCATCAGGGGGTTAATATCCAAACTAAAAGAGAGCTCATACAGCTTAACCAAAAAAAAACAAAACAAAAACAAAAACAAAAACCAAACAACTTATTTAAAAAAATGGACAGAGGATCTGAACAGACATTTTTCCAAAGAAGACATTCACGTGACCAACAGACACATGAAAAGATGCTCAACATCACTAATTGTTAGGGAAATGCAAAGTAAAGCCACAGTGAGATATTACTTCACAAAGATTAGATTGGCTATTATCAAAAAGAGAAGAAACGACAAATATTGGTAAGACTGTGTAAGAAGAAAACCCTCATACTCTGTTGACAGGAATGTAAATCGGTATAGCTACTATGGAAAACAATATGGAGATTCCTCTAAACATTAACAATGGACTACCATATGATCCAGCTCTCCACTTCTGAGTATTTATCCAAAGAATACAAAAACATTAATTCAAAAAGATGTATTCCAATATTCAGAGCAGCATTATTTATAATAGCCAAGATATGGAAACAACCTAAAATGCCATTGATGGATAAATGCATAAAGACGGTATGGTGTATATATACAATGGAATACTACTCGGCTATTAAAAAAAAAAAAGAGTGATATCTGACCATTTGCAACAACATGGATGGGCCTTGAGGGTATGATGTTAAATAAGTCAGAAGGGGAAAGAGAAAAAAACAGTACAGTGTCATTCATATGTGGAATCTCAAACAACACAGAACAAATAAAGAAACAAAATAAACGCAAAGACACAGACACAGAATAGATTGTTGATTACCAGGGGTAAAGGGATTTAGAGGGGAGAAGACATGCGCAAAGGGCTCAGATGAATCATGATGGCTGGTAACTAGACTTTCTAGTGAGTACAGAGGTCAAATTACAATGTATACCTGAAACTTATATGATGTTATATTCTAATTATACCTCAATGAAGAAAAAAAGAAATCTTGCCATTTGCAACAACATTAACTTGGAGGGCACTGTGCTAAGTGAAATAAGCCAAAGAAAGACAAATACTGCATAGTATCACTTGTATGTGGAGTCTAAAAAACAAAATTTTTAAAAGTCTAACTCTTATAAACAGAGGGTTGAAAAATAATTACCATGGACAGGGAGGTGGAGGAAATAGGGAAAGTTTCCTAAAAGGGTGCAAATTTTCAGTTATAAGATAAAGAAAATCTGGAGCACCTGGGTGGCTCAGTCGGTTAGGCGTCTGCCTTTGGCTCAGGTCATGGTCCAAGGTCCTGGGATCGAGCCCCGCATCAGGCTCCCTGCTCAGCAGGAAGCCTGCTTCTCCCTCTGCCTGCCACTTCCCCTGCTTGTGTTCCTGCTCTTGCTATCTCTCTCTCTCTGTCAAATAAACAAATAAAATCTTAAAAAAAAAAAAAGATAAAGAAAATCTGAGCATGTAATCTATAACATGGTGACTATAACTGGTAACACTGTACTACGCAATGGAATTTTGCTGATAGTAGAACTTCAACATTATCACCAAAAAAAGAAGATAAATACACAAGGTGACGATGTGTTAGTTAACTAGATGGTAGTCATCCTTTTACAACGTATAGGTCCATCAAATCACCATGTTGTGCACTTTAAGTATCTCACAATTTTGTCAATCATATATCAATACAGAAAAACAAAAATGCTATAAGGAACAACAAACATTTGCCACACAGGATGTTGACTGGCCCGTCCCCTCCCTTCCTGCCATGTCTCAGGTCTGTGTACCCTGCCTTCCTGATTGTTTTCTACTTTACAGCTGTGGGGCACACTGAGGGAAAGCATTCTGGGACTGAATGTAACACTAGAAATCCATCGAACAGCAACGACCTGAGAAGGTAAGTCCTGCAGGGCCATTTTAGAGAGTCCTTTTGTCTTCACAATGGGAAAGAGAAGCTGCCCTCTGTTGTGCAAATGGAAGGTTCCAATGGAAGGCAAGTGTCAGGGCAAGTGGTGGCCCCTGTGTGTGGAAAGAAGTGCAGAGGGGCCTCCGAGGAAGAGGGCGGCAGCTCCCACAGGAGATGGTGACTAAATGGAAAACAGCGGGGCGCGGTGGATATGAAGAAGGGAGGGCCCAGCTCGGAAAAGTCTAGAAGTTACACAGCACAGTTTAGGCTTAGAAAAGATTAGGCGCCGGATCTGCAGAACAAAAATGGGAATTAACAGCTAAACAATAAACCAGTTTACAATGTGGGAGCTGAGAGAATATGGTTGCCCAGAGAAATGTGGTGCCCCCATCAGTGAGGCTGTGCCCTTGCCCTGGCCTGGGAAGTACAGCTAAGGCCACCAGGCTGCTGGCTGCGGGGGGCGAGGACCCCCTGAGCAGGGTGGTTCACGCACCCAAACTACGCACAGCCGATGTCAGGTTGAGTGACCTCGATCTCCAATGATGGACAGAGTTGCTTCTGGTAGTCCCAGAGCCATGGAGATCTTACTTGGAATCTCTGAAGAAATCATCGCTCAGCATTAATCACAGCCTAATGTACATTTCTTGGGGAGATTTTCCTGTGACAAATGAATACCTTTCTGTATTTACTTAACTGTTCATGGGAAAAGGATTTGCTGCCCACATGTCTTACGAATAAACCTTCAGATGCTTGGATGATACATTTAAAAAACACAGTTTCTTTGGAAATAAAAGTATGAAACACTTTAAATTATATGTCTAAGAAGTCAGCACTCTTGAGCTCTTCAGAGTAAAATGGAAAAATTGTGTTTACTTAAAGGATACAGAACCATGGAGACTGAACATCAGAAATAGGCTGTGGAAATAAAATCTCATTTTCTGTTGCATGTTATTAACCTGTCTCTCATTCCACCTTTTATTCTTTGAAACTGGAAAATGTGAGCTCTTCATCCTTGCACAAATCTATTTGAATTATCCAACCACCAGAAAAATGTCCCATCGCCTCTCCAGTTTGTCAGTGGCTTTATAGTGGTGAGGGTGCTTTGCCACTGTGCTTGTGTTTATATTTACTACTGAGAAATGTTACTGGTACTGAAATGAACTCTGGGCTCTGTACCGCCTCTGTTTCAACAGCTTCTCTCGTAGCTCTTTGAAATTACTGACTTACTCTGTCTCATTAGTAGATACCAGTTTTTTTTAAACAGAAACTGGCATATGGAACACCTTAAAAATACTGTTAATTGTTCTGCATGTCCCAAAGTGTTCATATTTACAGTCTCTCTGCTTATACATCTGACATCATCTCACAGAAACCCCAAACATCTGTATCTGTGTGACAGCTAAGGTCTGTTTAAGAAGGATCTCAACAAGGTTTTGACTTATTCTACAAAATGAGCTTTCAAAAAACCACTATCCCAGGACCTGACCCTAGCAACTTCTCAACAAGCATTGTTTACACACAGATGCCACACATAAAGCCCAATCTTCTCAGCTGTAGAGCCAGACTACTGCAGTTCACCTGCAAAATGTTTTACCTGCTTTCCATAGAATACTCCCTTGAAGAACCATGTCTTAACTCTAGCTTCAGACTTCATCAAATGGATACTTTAAAAGGCATGAAACCACTGGGACTCCATCAAAATAAAAAGCTTCTGCACAACAAAGGAAACAGTCAACAAAACTAACAGATGGCCTACTGAATGGGAGAAGATAGCAAATCACATCTCTGATAAAGGATCAGTATCCAAAATATATAAAGAACTTATAGAATGCTATACCAAAAAACAATCCAATTAAAAAAATGAGAAGATTTGAATAGACAAACAGATGGCCAACAGACACATGAAAAAGATGCTCAATATCACTCATGATCAGGGAAATGCAAATCAAAACCACAATGAGATATTACCTCACACCTGTCTGAATGGCTAAAATCAAAAACACAAGAAACAAGTTTTAACAAGGATGTGAAGAAAAAGGAACTTCTTGCACTATTGGTGGGAATGCAAACTGTTGTAGCCACTTTGAAGAACAGTATGGAGGTTCCTCAAAAAATTAAAAACAGAACTACCCTATGATCCAGTAATCACACTACTGGTTATTTACCTAAAGAATATAAAAACATTAATTCAAAGGGATACATGCAACCCCATGTTTATTGCAGCATTATTTACAACAGCCAACTTAATGGGAGCAACCTAAGTGTCCATCCACTGAAATGAATATATATACACACACACACATATATATAATGGAAAATTACTTAAAAAGAATGGAATCTTGTTATTTGCTATGACATGGATGGATCTAGAGAGTCTAATGCTAAGCAGAATAAGTCAGTCAGAGAAAGGCAAATAGCATATGATTCCACTCATATGTGGAATTTAAGAAACAAAACCAACAAAATGGGAAAAAAAAAGAGATAAACCAAAAAGCACTCTTAAGTATAGAGAACAAACAGCTGGTTACCAGAGGGAAGGTGGGTGGGGGGTGGGTGAAGCAGGTGAAGGGGATGAAGAGTACACTTACCTTGATGAGCACTGAGCAATATATGGAATGGGTGAATCGCTGTATTTTACACCTGAAACCAATATAACACTGTAGGTTAACTATACTGGAATTAAAATAAAAAATAATAATGAATAAAATAAATAAAGCATGAAACATCACTATGCTGTTATTCTGTTGTTGTTTTAAAAGCTGCCATTAGCTTTGGGGAGGATAATTATTAATACCTCTCCGCCACGTCAAATTGGGAACTGGTTGAGAAATGAGGCACAGGAGTCAGACTGATAGAATTCAAAATATCAGTTTTGAGGCTAATAAAGTAGAACTGGGGATCGTGCATGAATCTGCTCCCCAGTCAAGCTGATAGTCGTGGCCTCCTGTTTGGTTAGTACCCGGGGCAGCCCCCTTGCAGGAAAGTAGGAGCCTCATGTATTTTGGAAGGTAAGCACAACTCCCTGAAACCCTGCCCCACAGCCACTTGGCCTTATCTTGGGGACAAGAGAAGCATCCGTAGGCCTATCTTCAGGGCCTATGTCCTCAGCACATAACAATGGTAGAGCAGAGGGGCACCTGGGTGGCTCAGTCGGTTAAGCATCTGCCTTTGGCTCAGGTCATGATCCCAGGGTCCTGGGATTGAATCCTGTGTCAGGCTCTCTGCTCAGCAGGGGGCCTGCTTCTCCCTCTCACTCTGCCTGCTGCTCACCCACCCCCACCCCCACCCCCCCCCCCGCTTGGGCTCTGTCAAATAAATAAATCAAATCTTTAAAAAAAAAAAAAGTGGTGGAGCAGAAAGACCTAGTCTTACAGACAGGCTGATCAGAGAGAGGAGAAGGGGCAGGCACTTTTCTGCTCTATACCTTCTCCTAAATTCTCCAAAGACATAAGTCACTCTGTCTCCATCAGGGAGGAAGGACTAAGGGAGCAGAGGCCAAACATTTCCCCTTTTAGCAGAATCTGAGGTATGAGGCCTCAGTGTATCATGTCTCCTCACTGTGTGCTGTCTTATGTAGCACAAAATTAGTTCCTAATGAATGTTATCCTGTCTCTGAACCCTGGAAATGTATTCACTAGTTCCTGAATCCCCCTTGGGCTCTGGAAGCCATCTGCCACTCTGAAATTGATTCTTACCCTATGTGCATCTCTGAAAACCATTTTGTTCCCCCATGCCTAGAGCAACTTCTAGGTAAGTATGACTCACTTTAGGTAGTACTGACATCATAACAACATTAACTTTTACGGCTCATGAACACAAAATGTCTTTCCATTTGCTTGTCTACTTTAATTTCTTTCAGCCGTGTTTAAATATTTTAGTTTACAAAATCTTCTTTTCCCTTGGCTAATTCTTATGTATTATTTTTGATGCTATTACAAACGGGATTTTCTTAATTTCCTTTCCAGATTGTTCATTGTTAGTGTGTAGAAATGTAACTGATTTTTACAGGTTGATTTTTTATTCTGCATTTTTGCTGTATTCATTTATTAGTTCTTCACTTTTTTTAAGTTTTAACTTAAATTCCAGTTAGTAAATGTACAGTGTTATATCAGTTTCAGGTGTATAGTATAGTGATTCAACACCTCCATACATCACCCAGTGCTCATCACAAGTGCCTTCTTAATCCCCATCACCTATGACACCCATCCCCCCGCCCACCTCCCCTCTGGTAATGATCAGTTTGTTCTCTATAGCTAAGAGTCTGTTTCCTGGTTTGCCCCCTCTCTTTTTTCCACTGCTCATTTGTTTTGTTTCTTAAACTCCACATATGAGTGAAATCATATGGTATTTGTCTTTCTCTGACTTATTTTGCTTCAGTCATAAAACAGAATGAAATCTTGCCATTTGCAACGACATGGATGGAGCTGGAGAGTATTATGCTGAGTGAAGTAAGTTCTTCATTTGTGTGTGTGTGTGTGTGTGTGTGTAATCTTTAGGGATTTTTTTACATATAACATCATGTCATCTGCAAATAGATCATTTTACTTTTTTCCTTTCCAATACAGATGCCCTTTATTTCTTTTCTTTGCTTACTTGCTCTGGCCAGAGCTTCCAGGACTGTGTTGAATAGATGTGCTAAAATTGGGAATGTGTTGTTCCTGAATTGGAGGGAAGCCTTCACTTTCACCATGAAGAATGGATGTTAGGTGTAGGCTTTTCTATATATGGCCTGTATGATGTTGAGGTGGTTTCCTTTTATTCTGAATCTGTTGAAGCATTCTTATCATGAAAGGGTGCTAAAGTTTGTCAAATACTTTTTCTGCATCAATTGCGATGATCATATAGTTTTGGTCCTTCATTCTGTTAATATGGTGAATTACACTGATTTTTTTTTATGTTGAACCATCCTAGCATTTCAGGGATAAATTCCACTTGGTCATGGTGTATAGTCCTCTTAACATGTGGCTGCATTTGGTTTGCTAGCATTTTGTTGAGAATTTTGCATCGATGTTCGTAAGGGATATTGGTCTGTAGTTTTCTTCTAGTGTCATTGTCTGGCTTTGGTGTCAGGACAGAGGTGGTTCCATAGAATGAGTTAGTAAGTGTTCCTTCCTCTTCAATTTTTTGGAATTGTCTGAGAAGGACTGGTGTCAGTTAACTATTGGGCAGAATTTATCAATGAAAGCATCAGGTTCAAGGTTGTTCTTTGTCAGGAGGTTTTTAATTACAGATTTCATCTCTTTCCTAGTTACATAGGTCTATTCAGATTTTCTTTCTCTTCATTCAGTCTTGGTAGATTTTATTTTTTAAGTAATCTCTGCAACCAATGTGGGGCTCAAACCTATTAACCCGAGATCAAGAATTTCATGCTCTAGACTTGGTAGATTTTCTGTCTCTAACAATTTGCCCATTTCATCTCGATTATCCAGTTTGTTGGTATACAATTATTCACTGTGTGCTCTTATAGACTCTTTTTATCATTGTAGAATCAGTAGTGAATGAACCCACCTTCATGTTCATTTAGTAATTTGAGTCTTCTTTTTTTCTTAGTCCACCTAACTAAAGTTTATCAATTCCATTGTTCTTTTGAATAACCAATTCTAAGTTTTGTTGATTTTTTTTCTCTATTTCCTATTTTTTTAAATCTCTGCTCTAATATTTATTATTTCCTTTCTTCTGCTAGCTTTGGTTTTAGTTTGTTCTTCCTCTTCTAGTTCCTTAAGGTATGAGGTTGTTGACTTGAGAAATTTCTTCTTTTTTTATGTAAGCATTTAGAGCTATAAATTAACCTCTTAGCACTACTTTTGTGGGATCCCATAAGTTCTGACAGGTTATGTTATTTTCAATCTTTAAGTATTTCCTCATTTCCCTTGTGATTTCTTCTTCGACCCTGTGGCTGCTTAAGAGTGTGTTATTTAATTTCCATAATTTTTTGAGTTTTCTAGTTTATGTCTAATAATAATTTCTAACTTCATCCCATTGTGGTCAGAGAAGATACTCTGTGGGACATTCATCTTTTTAAATATATGAAGATTTGATCTGTAGCCTAATTTATAACCTATCTTGAAGAATGTACCATGTGCACTTGAAAAGGATTTGTATTCTGTTAATGTCTGGTGGAACATATTTTTCTGTTAGATCTAGTTGCTTTACAGTATTTTTTTTTATTTCTCCTAACAAAGTAAATGAGTCTTCTCTTTCCATACTCATCTTCTATCTGGTTGTTCTATCTACTGTGGAGAACCGGATAGTGAGGTCTCCAACTATTAAAACTGTCCATTTTCCCCTTCAATTCATTTTGCTTCATGTTAATAATGTTTATAATTGATATATCTTATTGATTTACTGAAACTTTTATTAATATATAATGTCCTTCTTTGTCTCCTGTAACCATTTTTGACTTAAATAATATTAATTTTCTGTGACACTATTTGTATTAGGTATTAGTATGGCCACCCCTATCTTTGGTTACTAGGTATAAAAAATATCCTTTTTTGTCATTTCACTTTCAACCTATGTGTCTTTGGATCTAAAGTGAGTCTCCTGAAAACACTATAAAATTGATCTTTTTTTTTTATCCTTTCCACCAATCTCTTTTGATTGAAGATTTTGATCCACTTATATTTACAGCAATTAATGATGGGGAAGGACTTCTCTGACATTTTGTTATGCCTTTTCTATATGCCTTATAGCTTTTTTGTTCCTCATTCTTGCATTACTGTATTCTTTTGTGTTCAGTTGATTTGTTCTAGTGAGACTTTTTTTTTTTTAATTAGGCTTTACATCCAGCGTGGGGCTTGAACTCACAACCCTGAGATCAAGACCTGAGCTGAGATCGAGTCAGACACTCAACCAACTGAGCCATCCAGGCACCCCTCTAGTGAGACATTTTAATTCCTTTCTCCTTTCCTTTTGGGTATATTCTGTAGCTATTTTCCTTGTGGATACCTAAGGGTTACATTTTATATCCTAAGGTTATAACACTCTAATTTGACTCTATAACAGCTTAACTTCAATAACATAAAAAAAATACTCTTATACAGTTCCATCCCCAACCCCTTATGTTACAGAATTACATCTTTATGCACTGTGTGTCCAAGAACATAGACTAATAATTATTCTATGTATTAATCTTTTAAGTCATGTAGAAAAAGTGGTGTTACAAACCAAAGGTACAATTTACCAGCTTTTATATTTTCCCATGTATTTATTTTTATTGGAAATATTTATTCCTTCATATGGCTTTGAGTTACTTTCTAGTATCCTTCATTTCAAGCTGAAGGACTCCTTTTAGAATTTCTTATGGGGCAGTTCTAGTGGTAACGAGCTCCTTCAGCTTATGTTTATCTGAGGGTGTCTTAATTTCTCCCTCATTTTTTTAAAAGATTTATTTATTTGAGAGAGAGAGAGACCATGGAGGGGAGGGTCAGAGGGAGAGGGAGAGAGAAACTTAAGCAGACTCTGCACTGAGCCTGATGTGGGGCTTGATCTCATGACCGTGAGATCACAACCTGAGCAGAAACCAAGAGTTGGACGCTTAACCAGCTGCACCACCCAGGTGCTCCTCTCCCTCATTTTTGAAGGACAGCTTTACGCAGTTTGGTTTCTTGGTTGACAAGATGTTTTTGTCATGCAGCACTTTAAATATATCAACCCACTGTCTCCTATCTTTACTGTTTCTGATGAAAAATCTGCTTATAATCTTATTGAGATCCCTTACATGTGATGAGTCACTTCTCTCTTGATGCTTTCAACATTCTCTCATCCTTGGTTTTTGACAGTTTGATTGAATGTGTCTGAATGTGGGTCTCTTTGAATTATCTCTATTTGGAGTTCATTGAGCTCCTTGGGTATTAATATTCATGTCTTTCATCAAATTTGAGGTTTGGGGCCATTATTTCTTCAGATAATCTCCTTGCCCTTTTCTCTGTTCTCGTGAGACCACAGTACATATGTTGGTCTCCTTTATGGTACCCCACATATCCATAGGCTCTATTTACTTTTCTT
Organism: Callorhinus ursinus; assembly: GCF_003265705.2. Lineage (NCBI taxonomy): Eukaryota > Metazoa > Chordata > Mammalia > Carnivora > Otariidae > Callorhinus > Callorhinus ursinus. The sequence goes on from NW_027397064.1 coordinate 91,855,518, forward strand.
CCGGTTCCTCAGCTCAATCATTTCACTCATATTTTCCTCAAGTTTGCGGATTCTTTTTCCAGCTCAAATCTACTTTTGAATTCCTCTAGTCAATTTTTTTCTTTCAGTTATTGTACTTTTCAGCCCCAGAGTCTCTTTTCAGTTCCTTATGTTACCTATCTCTTTATTGATATTCCCATATTGTTAACAGACCATTTTCTCGACTGTGTCCTCATCTTTCTATAGTTCTTTGAGCATCTATAAGATAGTTGTGGTCTCTGTGTAGTACATCCACCTCTGGGCTTTCTTGGGGATGTTTTCTGTTGTTAAATTTCATTACTTTGAATTGGTCATAGTTCTTTTTTTCTTTGTCTTAGGATTTTTTGTTGAAAACCGAACATTTATTTATTTAAGATTTTATTTTTAAGTAATATCTACACCCAACAAGGGGCTCGAACTCACAACCCTGAGATCAAGAGTCACATGTTCTACTGACTCAGCCAGCCAGGTGCCCCAAAACCTGGACATTTAAATCTTATACTGTGTTAACTCTGGAAATCAGCTTTTCCACCTGCCCCAAGGTTTGCTGATTTTGTGGTTGTTACTATGTAGTATCTCTGTGCCTAGAGAAACATAAACTTAAGATCTTCCCAGGTCTTTTCTAAGCCTGCACTTTCCCTAGGTATACACAGTGACTTTCTAAATTCCCTGTCTATGCAATTGCTTTTGAATGACCTAGTCCTTAAATGTCTAGCTGCCAACAAGGGAGAAAGGGGAAAATGAATGGTGAAAGAAAAAATAACTCTGAGTCTTTAAATCACCTGGAAACCACTTTAGATGGTGGGGTTGGAACAATGAGTGCTCACCTCTGTGTCTACACCTCTGTAATCACAAGCAATCATCAGAACACACATCACTGATATCTGGAGAACAAGGTCCTTATTACTCACCCTGGCTCCCACAAGCTGTGCACAAACTGCCAGGTACATGTGCATGGCTGCCTACCTTGGCAGTGGGAATGGGAGATACGTAGCCACTAATGTGCTAAAAGCTGTAATTGACCAAAATTAACCACAATTTACTGTCCAAGACTTGCCCTGGAAGTTTCAAGTTTTTGAATAGTCTGCAGAGCTCTAAAGTAGTTACATCAGACAGACTGTGCTGGTACAATTATCCGGGTAGCGAGATAGATTCCCGGTTCTTCCTACTTCACCATCTTCCCTGATGTCATGCCACGTCTGTACTTTTAAATTTTATAGTAACCACTTTTAAAAGCAGAAAGAAACACACAGAACCTTTAACAATATTTAGCCCAGTGTATCAAAAATACGATCATTCAGGGGCACCTGGGTGGCTCAGTTGGTTAAACCGCTGCCTTCGGCTCAGGTGATGATCCCAGGGTCCTGGGATCGAGCCCCACATCGGGCTCCCTGCTCATGCAGGAAGCCTGCTTCTCCCTCTGCCTGCCGCTCCCCGTGCTTGTGCTCTTTCCCTCTCTCTCTCTCTCGCTATCTCTCTCTCTGTGTCAAATAAATAAATAAAGTCTTTAAAAAAAATACGATTATTCAATGTAATCAACATAAAAATTTTTTCTACTATCTTCAAAAGTGTGTGTTTTATACTCAGAGGAAATATCAACTCAGATGGTAATTTTCAAGGGTTAAAGTGAAGTGTTGTACTGCCACAACAATAACACGTTTAAGAAAAAAAAATTCCACATTGCTTTTGTTTTATGGTTTAACCTCAGTCACAATTAAGCAAAACGTAAAATCCCATTTCCCAGCTGCGGGAGCCACATTTCGCTTGCTCAGTGGCTCCATGTGGCAATGGCAGCTCTAGATGCCCAGCTCCAAAAAAATGAGATTTGGGAGGTGAAGTTTGGTTTGGTTTACCTTCTCTCCTTTACCGAAGGCCCTTCCGTTCCTTGCTTTTCCAGAATGCCCACTGGATTAGGTTAGACATTTACCCTGCCCGGCAGTCAAGTAATCGGCAGAAGGCTGGCAGGTTGCTGTCGCCCTCTTAAAGGTCGCTGCACAGCGTAGGAATGAGTGGCTGTATCTTCCAGGCATGAGTTTCCAGAAGGCGTGAGAGATGTGCGAGTCATTTGGTACTTGTCTTCCATTCTTGAAGCAGAGCATTCACACTCAATCCAGCAAGAACCCACCAGTTCTGAAGAGAATAGCAGGGCTGGCAGCAGCTCCGGCTTCATTTTACAAGCCTGGCGAAGTTCCGCTCTGTGTGTGGGGTCATGCTGTGAACATCCATGTGAAGGATACCAGCTGCTTCAGGGAGAACTGTTCTTAACACCGCTGAATGAGTGTGACAAAAAGAACTTCATCAGCATTTTTCAATTTGGGGTTTTTTAAAAAAAATTTTCCAGGTAACTAACACAGGATGGTGAATGTCAGCAAATGCAGGTTAAAACCGTAAGAAGGTGCCATTTCACACACATCAAATTGGTAGAAAAAATTTATCTCTGTCAGTGTCAAGAGCTGGCAAGAATAGGAAGTAAAACGAACTCTTATCCGGAACTAGTGGGAACGTAAATTATTTCAGCCACTTTGGAAAAACATTTTGCCATTATTAGATCAAGCTGAAGGCACAGATCCCTCACAAGTGTGTGCAGAAGTCCCCACTTATCCCTGGGGGATATTTTCCAAGACCCCCAGTGGATGCCTGAAACTGTGGATGGTACTGAGCCCTATATATACTATGTTTTTTCCTACACATGCATACCCATATAAAGTTTAATTTATAAATTACACACAGTAGATTAGCAACAAGAATAATAAAAGAGAACAATTACTTACAACAACATACTGTAATAGGAGATGTGAATGTGGTCTCTCTCTCATACTCTTTTCTTCCTAAGCAGACATATCTCTGATCAACTTTAATTTATAAATCAGGCAGATTACTAAGTGATTAACAGTAACTAATAATAGAACATTTGTAATAATACACTGTAATAAAAGTTTAGTGAATGTGGTCTCTCTCTCACAGTATTTTATTATACTGTACTCACCCCCCTTCTTGTGATGCTGTGAGGTGATGAAGTGAGGGGAATGACGCAGGTGCTGTGGTGCAGCGTTTGGCGACTACCAACCTTCCGTAGATATACCAGGAGGATCATCTGCTTCTGGACCGCAGCTGACCACAGGTAACTGAAACCACGGAAAGTGGACCTATGGATAAGGGGAGACGATCTAATAATAAATGCACTTTTGTATCAACTCTTCTACTTGTTCACTTAGTAGTCATATGTAGTGTGGGAACTTGATGGATTAGACAAAGATGTAATGGTCCCCACCCTTCAAGACTGTGTGATCTAGCAGATTCGAAGAGCTTGCAAGCCTGTTGCTAATGTATCCAGACAACCACAACTGGCCTCCTTTACGCTAGCATGAAGTAACTCATTAGATTAGCAAAAAGGCTTTGAAGGGTCATGTAAATGTATTGATGGGTGGCTCACAGAGGGGGGTATATAAAGAGTGGGACCAACCAGTGGCAGACTGGATGACTAGTTTAGAGAGGAGGGAAGGATTCTCAAATAGCAGGATTTCAAATATATGTTTCACCCATTCTATGTTTTGCTGAAAATCAGCCCTAAATCTTAGAAATTATATGTCAAGTAAAAGGCAGATATCATCTTCTCATTTTGCCACTGAAAGAATTGACATTTTCCTGCTTGCCCTGTTCAGAAATACACGTGGTATTTAGCCAGACTAGTCAAGAAAAAAAGAGTAGTCAAATAAATGAAATCAGATATGAAAGAGAAGTTACAAATGATAGCACAGAAATACAAAAAATCATAAAACATTACCATGAACAATTATATACCATCAAATTGGACAACCTAGAAGAAATGGATAAATTTCTAGAAACACACAGTCTTCTGAGATTGAATCAGGAAGAAACAGAAACCTGAACAGACTGATTACTAGTAATGAAATTGAATCTATAATCCAAAAACTCCCAACAAACCAGTCTATGACCAGATGGTTTCATAGGTAAAATCTAGCAAACATTTAAGAGTTAATATCTATTCTTCTCAAACTATTCCAAAAAATAGAAGAGGAAGGAATGCTTTCAAAATCATTCTATGAGGCCAGCATTACCTAGATAGGAAAACCAGATGAGGACACTATAAAAAAAGAAAATTACAGACTAATATCCCAGATGGACACTAATGCGAAATTCCTCAAAATTTTAGCAGAGTTCAAAAATATATTAAAATGATCATTCACCATGACCAAGTGGGACTTATTCCAGGGAAACAAGGATGGTTCAATATACACAAATTAATCAATATGATATACTCCATTAACAAAATGAAGGATAAAAATCACACCAGCATCTCAGGAGATGCAGAAAAAGCGGTTCACAAAATTCAAAAACTGTTCATGATTAAAACTCTCAACAAAGTAGGTATAGAGGGAACACACTTCTTTTGCCACATATGACAAATGCACAGCTAGTATCATACTCAGTGGGGCAAAGCTGAAAGCTACTTCTCACGAAACATGGGTCTCCCTGGGTAGCGCTGGCTTCCTGGCTTACTGGAGGCATCATTTTGGAGCTGAGCCCATTATTTTATTGGTAACTTTTTCATCTAGCACCCTACTTCCTATCACCATCCCTGATTCTGAGGGGCTGTGGGCCAGGCCCTTATACCTAACATTTACATCTCAATAGGTATATTGCTGAAAAGGCACATTCCTTCCTTAAAAGGAAACAGGATAACTGAAGAACAAAATACCAATTCCAGTGCTTGGCAAATGCAATTTATAAATTTCCTACTAAGGTATCTGCTACATGGATTGTTCCACTGATCTGAATTAATAGCAACCAAATGAATCATCACAGTTAATTGGCATGATTTGTCTTCTTTTGTTATTTTTATAAATGTTTTACTTAGAAAGCAGCCTATTGTTCCTAGTAAACTTAACGGATGGTGAATATCAACGCAACAACTCGGGATGTTTTCCCAAAGTGTCTTCCAATTGTTCCTTTGAAAACTGAGGGAGCATTTCATTGCTAGTCCCTCTCTTCCTTTCCAGGCTAAGCCACAATAACTATCAGCATAGGTATAAATATCTTTCAGCTGATTAAATGGTGTCCTGGCAAAAGGAGATTTGTTTTGGTATAATTTCTTGGACACTCTTCCAAAGAATGCTTTCTACATGAGAACCCAATGACATTTTCCATTCTTTGAAAGGAGGGTAACAAAGGAATGATCTTCCCGCTGAAATGGGTCAAGAGTTCTTTGCTCTTTGTACCACTATGACAAGCCAGCCTACAGTTCCGGGTTGGAATTGGGCATCTTTTTCATTTTTCAGCAGCATGCTTAAAGCCGTCAGGTCCAGGCAGAAATGAATCTTGAGGTACAATGTGACCTTCAGACTCAAGGCCAGCAATGTAAGGGTCCATTCCCATCCTCTCTCCAAATCAGTAAAAGTGCTCAAAGCTAGATTTTAGGATGGTTTAAACAAACAAATCCTCATTCCTTGCTGAGAACATTCCCATCTGGTGGGCACTGGGTGCTGCGGCAGAGTCGGAGGAAACAGGCTACCGTGTGTGACCCCCTTCACTCTCCCAGCTGCCCTGCTTCTCATCCTGACCCCACACTCAGGTTTGGACGCACAGAACTTTCATGCAATTTTTCTCCTTCCATTGTGACCCTTCTGGGAAAGAATGCCTGGCTGAGGTTTCCCTGAGAAGCCTACTCCTTCCCCAGGGGAAGCCCTCAGCTAGCGGCATGCCTGACTTGTTTGTCAGACAGTGAGATCTGCTAACAGCCCAGTGACATGCTCTCCGACTCATCTCGCGATACTGGAAGGGGATGCTATGGAAGGTCTTTCGGGAGACCTGCTCACCATGGTCCACCCCAGTCCTCACATAAATACTTTCCTTGGATGTTTTCCAGGAAGGATGGATTTATCCTGAAAGGAAGGCAAATTTTGCTGAGCTCTAAAAGACTTCAGCTCATTTACAAACTCCACAGTTTTAATCTGAGCTACAAGCAATCAAATATTCTCCATTAGAAACAAGTCAATTCCACAGATTTTTTGCAACACTTGCTTACCGGTGGTTCTCAGAGACAGGTAGCATCCATTTACTTGGACAGCGACAGCCCCCAGGAAGACACTCCCAGGAGCCATACCACCAGACTTGCCCTCTATCCCACCTACACATGGCCGTCTGAGTGGTCATTATAAAAAACCAGCATGACCTGTTCTCTGTTCTCTGTTAGTAATCATCTTGGGATATTCAATACTAGCTGCCACATCAGAAGAACATCCAATTCTCAATAGCTTCACAGCCCCTCCTGGGCTGTCACGCAGGGAAAAGGGTGGAGGGGGCCTGGGGACCTTGGCCGCCTCCTCACTTAGCTCACAGACCAGTGACCTAAACACCTTCATCACTAGGGGAAGTTTTCATGAGCTCTAACTCCCTGCCTTGCTCATGGAGTATCTTGTCAACTTTTCTACCCTAGTATAGTACCTATAAGGTCAGAGCAAAGTGAACAATTTACTCTCAGGAAGTCTGAGGGGGTACCCTTAAGGGAGTGCCAACCAGGGCACACTTTCCTTAAAGTGTTTTAAACATCATGCATATTTGCACCCTGCTCCTTGTTACATCCATGTTCATTTCCATATGCAAGTCTTTTCTGACATCAGGAAAATACTGCCTCTCAATTTTGCAATCCTACATCTTACAAAATTGAAATGTTCAGTTCCCACTCAATATACTATACTATACATTTTAAAATAGTAAAATGAATAGCAATATACCCACCACCTAGTTTTAAAAAAATAGGATCCCTCCAGTACCTTTAATGCTTGTATGCTGCTTCCCAATTATATGCTCTTGCCTTCCCCACAAACAAAACCACTATTCTGAATTGTGTATAAATCATTCCCTTGCTTTTCTTTAGAGGAGTACTACATATGTAGCTATTCCTGAACAGCTGCTTGTTCAGTTGCCTGGTTTTGACTTTTAAATAAATGAAATCATACTGCATAGATGCCTCTGTGACAAGCTTTTTATCCTGAGTTTTGTGTCATCCGTGCTAATAAGTGTCACAATGGATTGACTATTTTCACTGCTCTATGGACACACTGTAATAGGATTATCCTTTCTACTGCTGAAGGGTATCAGGGCTCCTAGTGTGCGGATTTTATGAAGCGCTACTGTGAACACTTCTGCTCGAGTCTCCTGATACACACACGCACAAACGTTTCTTGAAAGCAGTGGTTCCAAGCTTGAATGTGCATCAGAATCACGTGCAAGGTTTGCTCAAGCACATACCGCCGGCCCCCCTAGACCAAGAGTCTCTGTTTCGGCAGGTCTGCGTGGCTGGAGAAGGTACATCTTTAACAAGCTCCCAGGAGATGCTGATGCTCCCGGCCTGGGGATCACACCATGAGAACCACTCGCTAAAGGACCCACCCATGGACAAGTTACTATACTGTGGGTTATGTATGTGCTCACATTTTATTAGGAAACGCAAATTGTATTTCCAAAGTTGTACCAATTTACACTGTTGCCAGCAATGGATGAGTCGTGGTGGCTCAAAATCCTTGTCAACACTTGAATATTGTCTAACTTTAAGATGTGTGCCCATTGTGTGAAATGGTACCTCACTATGATTTTAATCTGCATTTCTCAAATTACTAAAGAGGATAAACATCTCATAAATGTTTTGCTCATTCTTTTTTCTCCTTCTATGACCTGTTCATGTCTTTTTCTGCCTATTTTGCTAGTAGGTTTTCAGTCCTTTTTAACTAATTCATGGCAGGCAGGGGCAGGGGGAGGATTTTTAAATCTATTCTGGACACTAATTCATGTTGGTTGTCTGTGTGCAAATACCATTTTCCAGCCTGCGGTTTCTCTTCTCATAGTCTTTATGATGTTTGTTGAAAAGAGGTTAATAGTAATGTAGCCAAATTTATCTTTTGCTTTACGGTGAGTATTCTTTGTGTTTTTTTTTTTTAAGATTTTATTTATTTATTTGAGAGAGAGAGACAGAGAGAGAGAGCATGAGTGAGGAGGAGAAGCAGGCTCCCCGCTGAACAGGGAGCCTGACATGGGGGCTCAGTCCCAGGACCCTGGGATCATGACCTGAGCCAAAGGCAGACACTTAACTGACTGAGCCACCCAGGGGCCCCTCTTTGTGTCTTATTAAGAAGATCTCCTTCCTGGGGCACCTGGGTGGCTCAGTCAGTTAAGTGTCTGCCTTCGGCTCAGGTCATGATCCCAGGGTCCTGGGATTGAGCCCCACATCGGGCTCCCTGCCCTGCGGGAAGCCTGCTTCTCCCTCTCCCACTCCCCCTGCTTGTGTTCCCTCTCTCACTGTGTCTCTCTCTGTCAAATAAATAAATATGTAAAAAAAAAAAGATCTCCTTCCACTAAAATTTTAAAGCTACTTTCCCCCATAGTAGTCTAAACATTTTATGTGGGGGTTTTTTGTTTCTTGTTCTTTGTATTTACGTAAGAGTCTTTCATCTGCCAGGAAGTGATTTTTGAGTAGGGAGTGATATAATAAGCAACCAATTTTTTTTTACTGAACTATTATGAGTCATAAATTATTACAGCATTATAATGTTTTAATATCTCATAAAGCAAGACCTCCTAATTTATTGTTCTTTACCAAGAATAGTTTGGCTGTTTATGGCTGTTTGCTCTTCCATATACATTTCAGATTCAACTAGTCTAGTTCCCACCAAAACTCAAAAAAAAAAAAAGAAAAGAAAGAAAGAAAGAAAAGAAAACCAATTTGGGATTTTATTAGCCATGGCATAGGTAGGTCATTGTGGAGAGAATTGACATCTTTGTGATACCAACTCCTTATATGCAAGAACAAGGGCCTATCTCTCAATTTATGCCTTTGAATTTGTTTCAATAAAGTTTTATGATTTTCTCCTTTAGAAGGTTTGCATATCTTACCTGAACAGACACTTGTCCAAAGAAGACATCCAGATGGCCAACAGACACATGAAAAGATGCTCAATATAACTCATCATCAGGGAAATGCAAATCAAAACTACAATGAGATACCACCTCACACCCGTCAGAACGGCTAAAATCAAGAACACAAGAAACAACAGGTGTTGGCGAGGATGTGGAGAAAGGGGAACCCTCTTGCACTGTTGGTGGGAATGCAAACTGGTGCAGCCACTCTGGAAAACAGTGGGAGTTTCCTCAAAAAGTTGAAAATAGAGCTACACTCTGTCCATAAATTACACTACTATGTATTTACTAAAAGAATACAAAAACATTATTTCAAGGGAAACATGCGTCCCTATGCTTATAGCCAGCATTGTTTACAATAGCCAAATTATGGAAGCAGCCCACGTGTCCATCAATTAATAAATGGATAAAGATGTGGTGTGTGTATATATACACAATGGAATATTACTCGGCCATAAAAAAAGAATGAATCTCACCATTTACAACAACATGGATGGATCTATAAAGTAAAATGCTACACGAAATGTCAGAGAAAGACTAATACCACATGATTTCACTCATATGTGGAATTTAAGAAACAAAACAAATAAGCAAAGAGAGGGAAAGAAAGGGGACAAATTATGAAAGACTCTTAACTACAGAGAACACACTGGTGGTTACCAGAGGGAAGGGGGTGGGGGATGGGGGAAATAGGTGAAGGGGACTAAGGAGTGCATGAGTTATGATAAGCACAGGGTGATGTATGGAACTGCTGAATCGCTATACTGTACACCTGAAACTAATACTGCACCATATGTTAACTAACTGGAATTAAAATTTAAAAACTTTAGGGGCACCTGGGTGGCTCAGTTGGTTGGGCAACTGCCTTCGGCTCAGGTCATAATCCTGGAGTCCCGCATCGGGCTCCCTGCTCGGCGGGGAGTCTGCTTCTCCCTCTGACCCTCCACCCTCTCATGCTCGCTATCATTCTCTCTCTCTCTCAATAAATAAATAAAAAAAAAATCTTTAAAATTTAAAAACTTTAAAAAAAGTCCTTAACATTCTAAAACAACAAAAAAAAGTCTGCATATCTTTTTTTTTTTTTTAAAGATTTTACTTATTTATTTGACAGAGAGAGACACAGTGAGAGAGGGAACACAAGCAGGGGGAGTGGGAGAGGGAGAAGCAGACTCCCTGCTGAGCAGGGAGCCCGATGTGGGGCTCCATCCCAGGACCCTGGGATCATGACCTGAGCCGAAGGCAGACGCTTAACCGACTGAGCCACCCAGGTGCCCCAAGTTTGCGTATCTTTTGCCAAATTCACTGCTAGGTAAATTTTTTGTTGTTACTGTAAATTGCGTCTTTAAAAAAATAAAATCTGTATAATATACATTTTAAAAGACATTTGATATTTAGTATTTCAGTTGCTTTGGCTATGGTTTTTCAGAGAATCTATGTCATTTTCTTAAGCTTTAACTTCATGATTTTGTCATACGCAATAAAAATAACAAAAGATCTCCACCATGTCTGATAGGGTTCAAATTTGAAAACATATCTCCTAAATCAGCTCCATACAGTTCTGACAACTTCTTTCAGAAGAATGGACCCAACATAGCTTTTGTCATTTCTCTCCATCACAACACGGGGGGAAGAAAAGCTAAGTGGGCAGAGGGGAGATAGAGACATTCATCATTTCTATTTAACACAGATTTATTAAAAACTAGGCTAGGAAACTAAAATGGCAAAATTATTGATAAGGGGGGAATCTGCATAATGGATTTACAGGATTTCTTTATACTGTACTATTCTTGCAACTTTCTAAGTTTGAAATAATTTCTAAATAAAACATTAAATGAAACTTTGAGGAATACAAAAATCATGACCATACTAGAGTTACTGCCACACCTCCTGCCAAAGGATTCTTTCCTGTTCAAGACCCTCCCCTAAGAGGACAATCCATGGACATCCATGAACATTTCTCAGCTGTAGTTGAAGGGATAACCAAGGAAGTTAATATGTTGGCTGGCTCGTGATCCAAAAATTATGCCTAATGGGCTGGATTAAAAAGATGAACTGGGCTGGTCAGGCACTTTATAGAATTGGAAAAGTGAAAGACTAAACTAGGAAGCAAGAAAAGCTGGTACTGAAAGGTGGTGATGTTGAAGTTAAGAGAAGCTGCCTTGGACTCTGAGCAAGCTCACTCTCCACAGGAACCAAACTATGAACAAGATGAGGCGGCTAGCTGGCACCAGGACAGAAAGATGGTCACTTGGAGCCACATCACGTTCCTGGTCATACACGAGCAGGGGGGAAGCTGTGAATTCCTGCAGCTAAGTTTCTCTAGAGCCAACCCAAATTTTAAAACCTACTCCAGACTCTAGACTCCATGAGGTCAAGTCCTGTGATGGCTCAGTTTCATTTCATGGCCTTCACTGCTCCCCATGAATCCTTACTTTGGGTCTTTATTTGTACAATCGAAAGAACCCAAGTAAATTCCACTAACCAATAAATTTCCCTGTGAAACTGGAAAAATGTACAGCCTTTAATGATTTTGTAAATAGAAGCCCAAAGTCATACACAAAGTTGTGCCACTAAATGCTATTTTATATTCATTGTAGGTAACTATATCACTAACCAAAGCCATTCTACCTTTGTCAGCTAGGGCTGTTATAACAAAATACCATACACAGGAAGCCTTGCCAACAACAGAAATCTGTATCTCATGGCTCTGGAAGCTGGAAGCCTCAGATCATGGAGCCAGCATGGTCAGGCTCTAGTGAAGGCCCTCTTCTGGGCGGCAGACTGCTGATTTATACAGCAGAAAGAACGAGAGAGCTCTCTGGGATCTCTTTTATAAGGACACTAATCCCATTCATGGGGGCTCTATTCTCATGTCCTAATCATGTCCTGAAGGCCCCACCTCCTAAAACCATCACACTAGGGGTTAGGACTTCAACATGAATTCTGGGGGGACATAAACATTCAGTCATCCTTTTATTAACTTTCTCCTTTTCCCCCTCTGGCTTTCTTCCTTTACAGGGCCAATATTTCACAGACCCTATTGAACACAGAGAGTAAGGCAGATGCTGGCTAGACAGCCAGAGTTATTCACTAGCCTTCTTGCCTCTAGGCAGGATTCAAACCCTCCGCCAGTCAAATGACAAGTAACCGCATGTCATGGCTACCACATGCTACATTGAGACCCACGAGTGAACTGAACCTCTGACCTTCCCGTGCATCTGGCAGGCCCTTCTGTATGCGGCTCTTGCAGCCTGGTTGGGCTTCCACCTCCTAGGCTCCTCCCATCACTGACCCTGGAGAGCACATCGGATGGTCACAAACTTAGAATTGTCCTCTGCACAGAGCTGGGAGGAAGGCTAGCAGAACTTACACTCATGGGCCCATGAACATTTCTTCACAGGCAAGGAGCATCTTACATACAGTAAACCCTTGGAACGGACATATGAAGTTTCAGCTCGGTGTTGTCCATTTAATCCAGTATTGTGATTACTACACAAGCTAATGTGCTGTGTCTCTCCCTGGAAATAGCTCTCTATCACATCTGACAGGTTCCGTAGACCTTTCTCCCACCACAGGGTCTAAGGATATAGTCCCCAGGGTCTTTGGAGTTCTGTGATGCTTCTTAAAGTGTTATTGCTTTGTTTTGTTTTCATTTCAGTGATAGGCTGAGGCAATGACAATTAGCTATTCTGACTTACATGAGGACTGGGGTGCCCACATTTACAGGTGAAATTGCTCTCACAGTGCTGCTAAGTGATCTGAAGATAAATGCCAGGGTCTGTAAGAAGCTGTGCCTTTACAATACACCATACATTATTTGTGCTTGAGAAACTCTGGATTAGCTTATTTAATTGTGGGCTAATTACTTGCTCTAAGATCATATATAATTTGGCTATTTGCCAAAGTTTCAGATGAAGTCTTCAGTGATGAGGGTCACCTATATCCTGACTTTCTCATAGGACTTGCTGAGCTGAATTGTCCCTATTAGGACCCGAACAGTTCTTCTTGGGCTGCCCCCAACAGCACCCCTATACTTGGAGGTAGGTCAGCTTTTCCCACAGGTTGGTGGGAAACAGCTTCCAGAAGCAGTTTCCAACTAGGATACTCTTGGGGAATCCCCTAAACCCATGAAGGAAACCTGTCTGGCTCTCCAGCCAGATGGTGTAAGATCTGAAACTCCTGGGCTCTTCGGAAGATACATTTTTATAGGCCTTCTATGGCTCAGCCGAGATGCATCCAGTTGGGATTGAGCAACTTCTGCACAGACCCATTCTAGGGAAGCTGCCTTCTTAGGCCATATCCCCTCAATTAAGCTACACAAGCCTCCTGATGGACGGCTGGGAACAAGCTTTTCAAACTTATTCAAACCACTTTGTCCTCCTGGTTTGACCTCCACAGGGGGTTCAACCTGTCACTAGACTGTTTAAGAAGAGGGTTTCATTTGCTTGTGGTCATTTTTTTCCCCAATTTTTGAGATATCCTGAAGCAACAGAAATGAAAAACACCCATTAAGAGTGTCAGCTGATAAAAATGTAAAACTCTGTGCAGAAAGAAGCTCTTGCCGTTTGACCGGGGAGGGGAGGGCACCAGGAAGTTTCCTGCCAGCTTGCAAGGACCAGGTTTCGGCCTCAGCCTGGGAAGACTGGGCCCTCTCCCCACTGTAGTCCTCCCTCCATGACGTTATGCCTTCAGGCCTGGAATAGTTGAGAACGTTTGGGAAATTCACACTCCAAAAATATTTCCTTTTTTCGTGTAGGCAAGATAACACAGGAGTGACAGTGGGTTACTAAGAATGCAGTTCCCTCATTATGTAACGCGGACAAAAATAAAGTGTGTTCTGGGCCAAAAATAGGGCTGAGAAAGAAGAATGTGAATAAATAGCACCAAGAAGTCACTATTTACTCAAACTGTCAAATGGCTGAAGAACTTAAGAAAAGTTTTGATCTGTGTCCCATCACTTGTTAGTCAGGGTCTGACTAGGCCCTGGAGGGAGGCGATGTCTCTTTCCTGACAAATGCGTAACAGAAGCAAGTGTGTGTGCAGAGGCTGCTGAAGGAAAGGCGAGTACCACCGGGGCTCCCTCCCCTCCCCTGTCATTAGCAAGCTGGTAAGACTGAGGACTCCTGGATGCTGTATGTAATGGGCATACCCCCAGGGACATCGTTCTACCGTGGGTCCTGTAACAGAACGGGTGCAGATCTCACTAGAGTGGGGACAGAGAAGTACTCCTGCGAGGGGTTCCATGGCAAGTGGCTGTACTTAGGCTGATGACGTACCACAAACCTGAGCCAGGCACTGCCTCTCACGACAGAGCAGCTGGCCCCTCGGGTCAGAGCCGGGCATCCAGAACACATCAGCCTTCGCTAAGTAACCACCTCCTCCTGCACTTCACCCAGTGTCACCTGCTGAATCTCTCACCCCATCACCACCACCGCAACTCAAGGCCATGGCCATCCCTTGTGGGGATCACTGTGGCTCCTACGGGTCTGAGTCTAAGCTTGCGCCTCTCTCTCTACTGAAAACCTTTCGAGCTCCTCCACTATCACTTGACAAGTTCCAAGTTCTTACACAGGGAAGGAAGGCTCTGGAACCTACCACCACTTCCTCTGCTACCTTGCCTCTCTTTCCTCTCACTCTTCGCCCCGGCCACACCAACACCGACACCATATCTGCAGGACTCTGCGGATAGGCCCCTCCACCTGGAACGTGCCCCGACTCTTCCCAACTTCCCACCCCGGTCCTCTGACTTGACAGAGTCTATTCGGCTGTTAAATATAGTTTCTTCCAGGAAGCCAGTGACCCAAGAAGGGGAAAAGGGGTCAAAAGAAACCAGTTCATTTGATGAGATGGTAGGCGATTTCGGTCGCTCTTCTGGTGATGGGGCTATCTGGACCGTCAAGTCCTAGGAACACTGGCTAGGTAGGTGTGTCCTCACGTTAAACAATGGCTAACCATTCATTTGCCCACAGCTGTACCACTTTCCAGTACAGTTCCTAGACACAGTTTTTTTTTTATTAAACAACTACCTATGCCATGCTGGGCATTTTTTAGATAGTATCCTGTTTAATTTTGTTACAATGTGTTGGATACTTATTTTTGTCCCCACAGAGGACAAAAATAAGTATTCTTCCTATCCACAGAGAAAGACATTAGGTATAGCCCAGGATCTTGTGGCCAATCAAGGAAGGCAGAGAATGAAACTCCTCTCTCCGGAGGTGGGCCCATGCTTTTACACATCAGGCCCCATGGCCCGCCACCAACTAGACGGGCATCTGTCCAACCGGGTGGCTTCTGAGTGATGCTTGTATGTGTTGATTTATGACCCCTGCTCCCGTCCAAAAAAGAAAGGCATGTTGAAGTCCTAAACCCCTAGTACCTCAGACTGTGATGTCTGAAGCAGGGTCACTGCAGATGTAAGAAGCTCAGATGAGGTCATGCTCGTATCACAGAAGAGAACACAGACAAACAGGAGAGAAGGCCACGTGACAACAGAGGCACAGACTCAAGTTCTGCCCCTGCAAGCCATGAATAGCAAGGACTTCCAGCAACCGCCCGAAGCCAGGAAAAGGTAAGGAAGGCTTCTCCCCGACAGGTTTCAGAGGGAGCATGGGCCTGCCAACACCCAGATTTCACACTTGAAGCCTCCCGAACTGTGAGATAATAAATTTCTGCTGTTTTAAGCCACCCAGTCTGTGATACGTTGTTACAGAAGCCTTAGTAAACAAATACAGTGATTCATTCTCGTTTTCTTCCCTGGGGAGTACTTTTTATCCCACAAGCTTAGGTACTGCAGACAATCAGCTCACCAGCTTTGAACCCGGCGAGCAGCTCCTCCAGCATGAGCCAGCCCAGCCCGCAGGTCCTCCTCACAGGCTATTCATCCACCTTATTCTGGGACAAGAGGAAGACAAATCTGCAAACCCAAACAAAGGATTGCCCATCATGGTTTTACCTGGGGAGAAAATCTACCTGTTTATCAACCGGAGATGGAAGAAATGTAGTTTCCTTAAAAAGGCTCATCCAGCTGGAAAGCATCAGGGGTATGTGTGCCTCTGAGGCAACATCAAGGTCTCTGCCAAGAGCTGCCAGAGGCCCCTGCTGCCGAGGAGGGCCACGCAGAGGGGACAAGGAGTGCTGCCACGGACCAGTCAGAGACTGGCCCACAAAACTGGGGCCAAGTAGGGGCCCTTTGTTCAGCCACCTTCCTTGAGTGGTAAGCTCACCCCAGGAAGGCTCCCTGCAACAGATGAGACTATTCATTTGAGGCAGGTTTATCCACGACCACCTGTCAGACATCACAGGCCACCAGGGGGAAATTGCTGGCAAAGAAGGCATTGCTAAGATGAACTAGCTTTATTCTGTATTTCAAGAATTAGTCACGCCCATTTATATAGGCTGATGCCATGCCCCACTTCTCAGAGCTGGAGAAATGCCGGCAGCACTGCTCTGGCTTCCGGAAGCTCATATTCTGAAATATTCTGCTTTCATGGTGCCCAATGGCCAAAAATTAGAGTCCAGAAGATTCAAACACAACAGTGGGTCCTCCCTTGCCATCAAAAGGCGCTCATCCATTCAGGGTGTGTGGAGTGCCAAGCCCTATCCGTTAACCCTGCGTGCCCAGAAGAAGCGGGCAGCAGGAGTGGGGCTGGGAAGAGGGGTATGATTGGCTCAAAACAGTGGCTTCATGCTCTTGCCCTCTACCATACCCTGCACACGCCCTCCCCCAGAGGCCCCTGCCCTCAAGTTCCTGGCAATGAACAGTGCGCGGCAACCACAACCCCATTTGGCTTGAGCAGAGGTGCACCCAGCCTCCCTCCAGCCTGTCACTTCCCGGCTCTTTCCCAGTAAGAACTGTATTTCCTTTCTGCACGCAGTTGCAACAATCAGTCCTGAGCTCTTGTCTTATTTGATGTCTCAGTAGCATCTGACACAGTTAATCAACTCCCACCTCCTTCAAATATTTTCCTTCCTAGCTTCTGAAACATCACACTTAAGGGTTGTCTTTCCACCTAGCGCCTGCTCCTCCTTAGTCTCCCCTGGCAGTCCTCCTCCTCTTGCTGATCTCTGGTCAATCCCCAGACCTTCTCTTCCCAGTGCCCTCACTCCACAGGGCTCTCCTACTGCCTCTGCCTAAGTACTATCTACACTGAAGTTTCTCAGTTTACTGCACAAGTTCTAACCTTGTCCTGAAACCCCAAACCAACTTAATCACTTGGGTATTGTTATTTTGCTGTGAAACAAACTGTCCCCAAACTTAGTTTAAAATAAAAACATTACTTCACCCCATTTCTGATGGTCCACAATCCAGGAGCAGTGCAGCTGGGTACTTCCGGCTTGGGTGCCTCAGGAGGCTGCAGTCTTCTGAGACCGAGGAGAATCCACTTCCAAGCTCACTCACAAGGCTGTTGGCAGAAGCCCTCAATTCCTCACCATGTGGGCCTCTCCTTAGGGTTGTTTCTGGCATGGAAGTTGACTTCCCCCAGAGCAAGTGATGAGAGGGACAGAGAGAGAGCAAGCAGCCAGAACAGAAGCTGCAACATCTTTTATAACCTAATCTTGGAAGTAACATATCAACACTTTCTCCATGTTCACTGGTCAAAATGTTGGGGGGGGGGGTACGACACAAAGGTGTGAATACCAGGAGGCAGGGATCAGTGGGGGCCATCTTAAAGGCTGGCTACACCATAGGTATCTAAATGCGCTCTCAAAATTAACACATCCTAACTCAGAACCTTACATCACCCCCCAAAATGCTCTTCCCTCAGTCTTCCCACCTGAGTAAATGACAGCATCATTCACTCAGTTACTCAGGCCCCAAACCTTCAAGTCATCCTCGACTTTGTCCTACCCTCATGCATTCCATCAGCAAATTCCGTGCATTCTGCTTTGAAAATATACACCAGATCTGCTCACCTTTTATCTGAGCAGAGACCTGAGGGAAGTGAGCAAATGGGCCTTGTGAGAATCTGGGAGATGGTTCCAGACAGGGAATAGCAAATGTAAAGCCCTGAGGTGGGAGGAAACGTGGGAAGTTGAAGACACAGATGAAAGGCCAGTGTGGTTAGAATAAGTGAAGGGAAGAGAGTGGAGGAAAGGAAGTTGGACAAATGCGCATCTGTCCAAGCCCCAAGGTGCAAGTACTTTTCAAGTCTCCACCTGTGTCACACTTGCTAATACTCCAGTGACTGAAGAGGCATGGCTAAGTCCAGGTTGGAAGACAAATAATGTCCAAATATACAAAGTAAATTCCACTTCATGGGAGCAGCAGCAAAATCACAATAAATTATCAGCAAGTGTACAGGATGTAGTTCTTTGCAAGCAATTTACTCTACTTCCCTAACCCTTCATCAGCTCCTACTCATCTTCTGGTCTCAATCTAGAAATGACCTCTAAAAAGATTTTCCTGATCCCTAAAGCCTGAGTGAAAAACCTCAGGCATAACACCTTATTATTACACACATTACTCTCTTCACTGATACTGCATGTATTACTCTCTGTTGCCACTGAACAAATGAATGTATTTATACAATAAATGTCAGACTTCCAATTCATTCAGATGAGTTGACTGTACTCATCATTTTATGGCAATGTAACATCAACCCTCCCTACACGACAGAAAGGTCACTGAAAAGGAGGGAGTGTTGTGGTGTCTGTTTTACCTTGACTGCCTAGTACAGTACCTGATATAAAGTAGGTACTTAATATCTGTGAAATAAACCAACACATAACTATAATAAAAGTAAACTGGGGTAACTGCCACTAAAAGAAAAGGCACAAAGAGTGTTCTTTGAGACCCCTGCAAGACTCAGCAGGCTGCAGATATTTAAGAAGACGTGAGACAGAATTAAACTAACTGAAATAAGACCAAAGTGCCCACCAGAGGAGAGAAAAGAAAAGTAGTCAGAGAAAGCAAGACTTTCCTTTTTATTAGACTCACAATGCTGTTTTTAAGTCCAACTTCTCTCTGAAAAACGTTTCTTTGCTATTAACTTCCTCACTGGAAAGCAGACAAATCCTGTCCTTGAAGGATACATTTTCTACTTGGTACAGCGCTCAGCACTCAGGCCTGCATCTGTATGGTTTACCAGCAGCAATCAAGTCCAGCATCTCAGAGAGAAGCACTGTGAAGGCTGGGAGGTCACCAACCAGGGCTCCCCTACTTCATATACACATGTATACATATATATGTACACACATTTTTTTTTACAAAAATAATATAATAGGGTTTACACAGCTCTTTTAATTCTTTAAATTACAGAGGCAAGGTCTATGCTTCAGTATAACCATTTTTTGCTTTGGATTAAAATGAGAATTTTAGGCCTAAAAATAGACTTCAGATTACTGAAGAGAGGCCATATAGCAACACAGACTTAATAAATCTTGATCACCATACAACTAGAAATATGCTATTATCCTTATGCTGGGTGCTATATATCTGCAACAATTATTTTCATTTTAGGTAAAACACAAAAGCAAAATAGTTCACTGAAATAATCTTGTATTCATTACATTAGCACATACACCAAATTATACTAAGTGCATGATCTCTATGTTCCAAAGCTATATTTGTAGCATGTGCTCATCTCTACCCCATTAAATATAGTATCTCGCCAGCAATCACAAAAAAAGGAATGCATGCTGTACAGCAGGACAGAACGGTTTGCAGGGTAATGTCTTACTGGCAACCAAAAACAAAATAAGAGAAACAAACCTTACAAGATAAGATACAAAACTAATTTGCAGTGACATTTAATATATAGTTTTATCAGAAGGAATACATTTAGATCATAGTTATATGGAAAAACACAAAAACTATGTGAAATTCTAAGTTTTCTCCTAGAATATTCAAAATACTCATCAAAAGTTAATTAGTACAATCAAGATGGCCAGTAGATGATTGAATAAACAGAATGTCATTTAGTATTTCAAAAACACAGATTCTGGGAAAAGAAGCTACCACCAAAATATCCAGAAACTCAATTAACAGACATTCTGTCTTGCATACCTGATACCAACAAATATAACAAGTGTGTTTACACAGACTATGAATGCAAGGCAATAGCCTAAGGGATAGTCACAGGAAAGAATAAATGAGCACAATCCCACTGGAGTGAGTACAGAGAGCTCCTGCTGTTCTTCTGGTCCCTGCACATCTCCCCACCTCCTGCCCCTGACCCCTGGTCAAACAAGGGCCATTTCTTTGGAGAAACAAATCTTTCAACAGCTCACGCCCATTCTCTCTGACCCAACCAAGATACAACAGAGCCCAAGCATGGTGCTGGGAAGTCTTTCAGATGCTGGTATGATTCCTGATCATTGGACTGGACAGGTCCTCTTCACAGCCTCCTTCAAGTTCTGACTGGCACAACCTCCCTCCTTCAGAAGGGGTCAGCATGGTCTCTGAAGCCATAAATGAGGTGGCTGTAGAAGAATTAGAAGAAGGAGGTATCTGATGAAAAGGCACCTGCAAGTCTGAAATCCTCTTTGGTGAGAACACTGTACATGCGCTGAGGCAGAGCTCGGGAGTACGGAGCCGGGCGTGGCACGGTGGTGCGCAAAATGAGTTCCCGGCCAGCAGGGGGTGGGAAGTCTGACACGGAGTTCTGCCTTCTCTCTTCTGGAGAGCCCATTCTCTTCAGTTCCTCCTCCGGTGGAGCCATGGCTGCAGCCTTGAACAGAATCAAATGCTAAATTCAAGAGCAAGTCCAATGCTAAACTTAGATCATTTTGAAGGACAGATGAATAAACATGACAAATATATAAAAAAATGTTCTACATTACTCAGTAATGCAGTCAGCCATGTTATGATTACTCAAAAACCAACAGGGAAAAAGCAAGAAGCTTGAAACACTGCATGAGCAGCCAGAGATTACAAATAAATTGGTGACAGAGACAAAAGAGATAATGACTGCCAGGCAATCTGCTTTGAAAAGTGAGGGCCATATTCCGACATCTGAAGAGGGAAAATGTAGCACTGGTTTCTACGTGTTTTTTCTAGCAACAACACACGTTCAAGTCTGATGTCCTCAGTCCAGTAAGGAGCTGCTTCTCCCCCAGAGTCTGGAAAGATGGTTTTTATCTCCATTCTTTCATTTCTTTTTAAAGTTCATTTACCAAATTAAAACTGGGGACATTGGTTTTGTTTGCTGAGCAGCTAAGGTGATAAAGAAATTATAGAGGTCCATGTAATGTAGCAACAGCCACAAAAGAGAAGTTCTCAATATTAAAGGCATCTATTTTTTTTGCATTAAAATTACATAAAAAACATTCAATTAGAGCCTTCATTTTAACCGCTTTAATCACTATACTTCTTTCATTTCTCTGATTATTAGATTTCTTTCACAATACCATCGATTTAGAAAAAAAAGTACTGTTTTGGTAATGGAAATATGAAATCATGTTATACTAAACATCAGCATGAAAGGTATGCCAAATCCAGACTGTTAAAGAGGTGGTTAGTCTTAATGACTTTATGACGTTAGAGGGATGGGAAGGAACAAGGAACTATGAGGGACAAAGGCTATTTTGTTACCTCATCAGAAGATTCAGTCAGCTTGAGAAAAGGTGAGAAAAGAAACAGTGATGAAAAGGAAACAAGCAAGATGGTTTAAAAAGAGCTAGACAAGAGATTTCAAGATCATTTCAGAGACGGCATGCATTACATTAAGGAACAGAATCCTATCAAAAGAATATCAAGACAGACACACACCACATAAAACACACCTAGCTGTTAAACTGAGCAGACATATCCTACTTCTCATGCATCTGATGGTTCAACAGGCAACGTACAGTGTCATTTAATGGGCAAAACTGATAAAACTGAAGCAAATCCAATCTGTGGTTTATTTGCTGAATTCCAGTGGAATACACCACTGACACATGTAATCATGATGAAGTTTAAACAGAGAGTTCTAAATACGTAAAACTGCTATATGCTATACAAAATTCTCACTGAAATTTCATTACTTTCTAAAAAAGTGAAAATCTTGATTGGTAAAACTAATATAAAGTGTCAGTTAATTATGAAAAGTTACATAAACTTTAATGGTTTACATCAACCAGATACTTAAGGTCTGAGTTCAAAAATGTACCAACCAGGTACTTGTTTTATGGATTAAGTCTGCCAATTCCCTAAAAACATTCCCCACAAGGTTTACAATTACATAACACAGGAAAAATGTACAATTTCACCCCTTAAAGGGTATTAGCTATACAAGGCCACTGAAAAGATGATACACTCCTATATTTATTAAAGTAATAAGATAATTAAGTGGAACACAATAACAAAGTAAATCACAGAATATAATCCTGTTTTTCTAAAATATATATGTATTTATATATACTACATGTTGAATGTTGACGGTGATCATCAGAGGGTAGTGAGATTAATGTGATTAAGTTTTACTTTATATTTTCTGTATTATCCTACGTTGTTTTTTTTTTTTTTTAAAGATTTTATTTATTTGAGAGAGAGAGAGAATGAGAGATAGAAAGCATGAGAGGGAAGACGGTCAGAGGGAGAAGCATACTCCCCGCTGAGCAGGAAGCGCGATGTGGGACTCGATCCCAGGTCTCCAGGATCATGACCTGAGCCGAAGGCAGTCGCTTAACCAACTGAGCCACCCAGGCGCCCAGTATTATCCTCCGTTTTACAAAAGCCTTCTAGGGGGCGGGGGGAGCTATTCTCATTCTGGGGGACGGGGGGGAGCTATTTCCATTCTGGGAAAAATAATTTTGCTTAAATATTAACAAGTAATACTCAGCATTAAAAATAAAAATGCTTTAGATTTCAAGTCCTCTTAACACACAAGTTTTTAAAAGTGAGGACAGAGGAAAGAAATCAGCAATAGGAGGAAAATTCATATTGGTGTTGACAAGGAAATGTGGTTGTTAGCTTTTGGCTAGTGAGCTAGTGAAAGATATAGGATGCAAAAAACAAACTTGGTTCTTGATTTCATGCCAGAGACAAAAACAAATCAAAGTAAGCATCTATTGTTTTCTAGGACTCTAATTTATAAGGAAATAAAATACTTGGTTTTTAACTTGAAATTCTTAAAGTTAGGGAACAATCCCATAAATAATCACAGGTTTCAATTCTTGCTAAAAATTCAGGTCAGTACATTTGGCTGTGAAACTGAATATATTAACTAGATATACTCCAGACAGACTCAAAGGAGATTATACAGTTTTTATTTCATATGTAAACCCATGAAAATTCTTACTTGATTCTGAGAATTACACTTTCAAAAGTAGGTCATTCTAGAGTCATCACAGTTCCAGATAAAGGGCACCCTTGTACTTATATATCTTCCTTTACTTACAATTGTGTTATATCCTAATAAACCCATCCTAAGTTGAAAATATCCTAAGTTGAAAATACATTTCCTACTCCTAGCCTACCAAACATCACAGCTCAGCCTAGCCTACCTTACCCGAACTCAGAACATTCACTTAAGCCTACAGTTGGGCAAAATCATCTAACACAAAGCCTATTTTATAATAAAGTGTTGACTATCTCATGTAATTTATTAAATACTGTACTGACAGTGAGAAACAGAACGGTTGTCGGGGTAGAGTAGTTGTAAGTATACTGGCTGTCTGCCCTTGGGATCTCAGAGCTGACAGGGATCTGCCACTGCCCCTGCCCAGTACCATGAGAAGATTATGTTGCATATATCACCAGCCCAAAAAAAGACCAAAATCCAAAATTCAAAGTATGGTTTCTACTCAATACAAATTCTTTTCCTCCATAATAAAGTTGAAAATCCTAAGTCAAATTATCATAAGTCAGAGACTGTCTGTAGTACACTCTATAATATTTTTATCATAATCTTTCATATAACAAGCGCTGACATGAAAATCCTCTTAACCAGTAAACAACATCAGTACAGAAAGTGTAACTAGCATCACCTCCATAAAAATTCAAATTTTAAGAGTTTCAGAATGTCAGAAAGTACTACATATCTTTTGAACCTTTACTTTCAGTAGTAGAGGTAATGGCAAAGATAATTTTTCAAACTGGGCTTTCTTTCTGTGCTAAAGCCTGTTTCCATAGTCCTAAACATCTGAAATCTTGCTCTTCCTTAGCTCAATGCACCATGACAAAAATAGACTAACTTCACAAGTGAAACTGTGAATCCATTTGCAGTACATGGAGTTTAAAATTGGTAAAACTGAACTCTATTCTAATATGAAAGTAGTCAACATTTTTTCCTACTGCACAGCACTGGCCATTGCTAACACCGAGTCCCTACTAGATTCTGGAACAATGAATTTCAGACCCTTCTGGGTCCAGAAATTTATATCCTAAAATGTACTTATTATTTTACTTAAACATGTAAGAAAGGAAATGGATTTCAAAGACTCAAAAGTCACTGTTGAAAGTCATTGTTTTTTTTTTAATGTTCAAACCCAATGCCCAGACTTACACTCAGCAGCTATATAATCAGCCAAGTGTGGGAATCAAAACATCATCTTCCTGAGGAGAGGTTTGGAGAGATCATGATCAGTCAGTAAGGGAATTCACATACCCTGTGAGCATTCACGAACAGCTTGTGAATGATTCTGCCAGCATGGCCTCTTCCTGCGCCCACGACTAACACTTCAGGCTGCTCCAAGAGGCAACTCACAAACCTGGGGGAGAGAGGTAATGAAAGGACAGAAAGTGAGCTGCTCAGTTCACACTGTGCCAATCCTCCCAGATTAATTCTGTAGACAAACTCTCAAACCGATACCGGCTAAACCTACTAAGGCTAGAGTGGAACTTTTATAACAGAGGGACATTTGGAATTAAAATAGACTCAAATGACAATCTTACTGCCTTTCAACTGTTTTCATAAAATTTTCCTAAAAGTCTCGTATCTGGGGATTGCTGGGTGGGGCTCAGTTGGTTAAGTGTTGGACTCTTGATTTCAGCTCAGGTCATGGATTTTAGGGTCGTGAGATCAAGCCCTGTGTTGGACTCTGCATTCAGTGGGAATCTGCTTGGATATTCTCTCCCTCTGCCCCCACCCTACTCTCATGCCCCTCTCTCTCTCAAATAAATAAATCTAAAAAGAAAAAAAAACCTCACCTCTGTCAAAGGGTAAAAAGAAATACTGAGTATTTCTTTCAGACTGGAAGCTTACAAAATACTACAGTAAATAAAAGATTAAAACAGTATTTTGGGGGATGCCTGATTGGCTCAGTCAAGTTAAGCATCTGACTCTTGGTTTTACCTCAGGTCATGATCTCAGGGTCATGAGATCGAGCCCCACACTTGGCTCCACGCTGTGTGAGGAGTCTGCTTAAGATTCTTTGCCTCTGCCCCTACCCCCGCTCATGCTTACTCTCTCTCTCTCTCTAAAGTAAATGAATAAATAAAATCTTAAAAACAAAACAAACAGTATTTCTGAACAAAAACCAATTTATACATATACAGCAAAGCAATAATCCATATCTCTCATTTTTGTTCTTTTAAAGTGGGTGTGTATGTGTGTGTGCATGCATGTGTGCTTAAAATACACATTTTTTTCTGGGCAAAGCCTCAACTATACCATTATGTGCTGGAAACACTACACCTCCAAGTACATCCCAGAGAATGTATGTGCAGCTATCAGAGTCAAAGGCACCACGCCTGCACCACTACTTCATACTGCTATTTTAGAAATGATTCCCTTGATTAGTACTTATTCATCTCATTTAAAAAGGAAGGAGTTTTCAAGAGCAAAGAAGGCTGGGAGAAAATTTCACTCAACACAAGATATGAAATTCTAACAAGAACTTGTTAAGAGCTATAGCACATGCCTTGTCATATTATCTTAATTATTTAGCATCAATAATGACATTTCATTTCTGAAAAGGCTGATGAAGAATTTAAAGTTATGATAAATTCAAGTTGCTGAAGTAACAAATTTGGAAACACTTTATCACAATTAAAATAACATTGTTATTTCAAGTACCACAGGCAAAAATGGCAGGGATCATACTGACAGGTAATGGTGTCAAGTCTCTCTCAGGAGGAGGAAAAGATTGACCTGGTGATCTGTATCATCCTGGAGGGGCCATCTGGTCACTCTTTCAAAACATGTTCACAAGGTGCGCAGGATATGCACTTTTGCTTTCAAAAGTCTTGTTTAAAGTTAAATAAATAACTAGGAATACTGAGCAGAAATACAATTTCAGAACACCTCAGACTGTGGTAAAGGAACAGTGAGAGCTAAGCAAAGAGAGAAAGCAAAGGTCTGGGGCATTTCAAGTAACAAAGACTAGCTCTTCCACAGGGAACTGCAGGCACATCTCCAAGAGCAAACAAGGACATTACTAGAAAAAGAGACCTGGTAGACTTGTTTCTAAATGTGGAAGGAATGGAAATGCCTCGCAAATACCCAGAAATACAGGAGAGGTCAAAGTCTATAATAATTAAATATTTTTCTGTCTCTAGCTGATGCTTGTTACAAATAATATAGGGTACCACAAAAGAATCTCAATATTCTATTAAAATGTTCTAAAGAGAGTGGTGGCTTTTCCTACTGCAGACAAAAGTTACTCAAATATCAATTACCTTTCAAGATCTTCTTTCTCCTCCTCTTGTTCACATTTCTCAGTTCCAAACTTGGCTTTCAGTGAGCGGGCTCTGGCAATTATAGCTTCTACATTAGTAATTTGATGGATGATTTCCTAACAGTGGAAAAGGGAGAGACATACATTGGAAAACAGCAAAAAAAAAAAAAAAAAAAGCAGCCTTTTAAAAAATGTATCTTTAAAATAATCATTGCCAACTAGTGAGAACATTTGGCAAGATCCTGACATCATAGCAAACTTACTTCCAATTTCTTGTCTTCTGGATTGGGGAAGTGCAAAACTTTACTGGAATGGGTTATTATCTGCTTTATAATCTTCTTGACTGAAGAAATGTTTTCCAGATTTTCTATTTTTAAGAAGATCAAAGCCATCATTAAATAAGTCAGGCAAAACATACTTTCATTTTGGAAATGAACTAATGACTAATCAAATAAGACATTTACCTTCTTCCTTTACCTTGAGTACAGCTGCATGAATTACACAAGGTAACAGGTGCCGAGCAAGGTCTGCGGGTTTCTGTACCGCCAGATAGTGCAGCACCTGAAGGAGGCACAAAGTTACATGAATGATCAATGTAGCTGTCAAATAAAGTGGCCATTTATGAAAGAAGAAAAAAATCCTCTGCACCACTGAACTCACATCTATAACAAGAGTTGAGAAGAGCTCTCTTCTCTTAGTACTTTGCCCTACTCATCCAGGTAAGTAGCTACTACCCACAATAGTAAGAATAACGTTACTGAAAATTAATAAGGATTTTAGTATTTTATAGTGGTGACTATGCAATTTTCTTCTTTCCAATATGTAATACATGCAAATTAGGAAAATACAAAGAAAACAAGAACCATCTGTAAATTATACCACCTAGAGATAACAACTGTTAATGGTGGAAGATTCTCACTCCGGGATTTTTTAAGACACTGAATACACATATTAGGTAAACAAATTATTAAGTATGTAAAATACTGTTTTGTAACCTGCTTTACTCACTTAACATTTCTAAACATTGATGGAGACCTTCCATTAATTTTTTGGTTTATCATTTTTCCAAAACGCAAATTGTTTTATTACTGTTCTAATTAAAAAATACAGAGAAGTTATGTATAACACATGAACCCTACCTTTAAGCTCCTTATTCAACAGCAGTAAAGATAATAAAAATCTAATCTCATTACGTGAACCTGGATGATAAATGCTCACAGATCTCCAAAATGAATGAATGAACGAATGAATGCATACATCCATACATAGAAGTATAATGCAAAAACCCTCCAGAAATCCTACTTCCTAAGAAGTAACACATTTTTGTGTTTATCTTCTCAGGCTTATTTCTATGTCCATTTAAACACAAAGATATAGGCATATTCAATTTCTTAACAAAAAACTATAATATACATACTATTTTATAACTTGCTTTGTTCATGTAATGACTTATAACCTTTACTTTTTGGCTTGGAGAATTTTGTGTGGTTTGAAAATTTTTTTAAATTAAGAAATACACATACCA
The DNA here is from genome assembly GCF_003265705.2 of Callorhinus ursinus. Classification (NCBI taxonomy): domain Eukaryota; kingdom Metazoa; phylum Chordata; class Mammalia; order Carnivora; family Otariidae; genus Callorhinus; species Callorhinus ursinus. The sequence continues at coordinate 91,883,536 of NW_027397064.1, forward strand.
GAGTATTAATAACTTAAAGACAACATGAACACTTGTTTACACACCACCAACCAGCTTAAGAAACAGAACATCACCAGCACTTTCCAAATCCCCGTGTGCCCCCCTGATCAAGTCTCCCTCCCTCACACACCCCACCATCAGTAAGTGACTACTAATCATTCTTCTGCTTGTCCACAGAGTTTTCTCACATGTGTGAATAGCCCCAAACAATGTAATGCTTAGTTTGGTCTGGTCTGAATCTTTATATAAATGGAATGTTTCTGGTTCTGACCCTCAGTGACTTGTATACAGCATTCTTTTAGAGATGCATATGTTGATACATACTGTAGTTTATTCATTTTCACTGCTATATTAAAATGCTCCTCCACTGATGGAAAACACCCCCCCCATTTTTGGCTATTACAAATAAGGTTCCTGTTTTATTACTGGGTATGTTTCCTGGTGTACATGTAGAGGAATTTCTTGAGGGCATATACCGAAAAACAGAACTGGATATATACCAGATAATGCCAAATGATTACTTTTTTATATTGAAGTCATATTCCAAATTATTTTACAAAGTGTTTCAAAAGAGTTACATCCTTATCTAGAGTAATAATAGTTCCCAGTGTTGTACATCTTTGCTAACACTTACTATTCAACCTTGGTTTTCCTTAACTTAAAACCAAACAAATTTGCAAGAAGACAAAATATATTTATACCCTTTGCCTAGACTCACCTTTTACCTCATTTAATCACACCCATCTCTTTCCTCTGTATGTACATACAATAATTACACACATACATTTTTTTCTGAGTAATGTGAGAGCAAGTTACATACATCATGTCCTTTTACCCCCAAAGATCTGTGTGTATTTCCTGAAATTAAGAATGTTTTCTTATATAATCAAAAGACAAACTATTGTGATTATATAAACTACCTTTAACAATGATCAAATACTTTTATTAATCTAGCCTACTTTCCCTCATTACAATTTCATCAATAGACCAAATAATGATTTTTATAACCTTTTCCCACCACCATACAGGATCTAGTTAAAGATCATACACAGCATTTAGTTTTCATACTTCTTTAATCACAACAAATCTGGAAGTTTTCTAGTCTGTCTTTTATAACATGGACATTTTGAGTACAGTGCCCTTCCCTCCCCTTTCTGAATAACTGAATTCCGTGCTTTATTCATATTTTAATTTTTAAAAATTTAGATAAAATTTACATACCATAAAATTCACCACTTTAAAATATACACTTCAGTGGTCTTTAGCATACTTACAAGTTATACATCACCATTATCTAATTGCAGAACATTTTAATCACACCAAGAAGAAATCCATTACCCGACAGCAGTCACTCCCTCATTTCTCCCAGCTCCTAGCCCCTGGTAACTACTAAACTAACTTTCAGTCTTCATGAATTTGCCTATTCTGGTATTTCATATAAATGGTATCATGTTACATGTAGCCTTCTATTTCTGGTTTCTTTCACTTAACATAATACTTTTAAGGCTCCTTTGTGTTATACCGTGTATCAGAACTTCATTCATTTTTATGGCTTAATAATATTTCATTGTATGAATATGCCATGCTTTACTTATCCATTCATCAGTTGATCGATATTTAGCTTCGTTTCACTTTTTTGCTATTATGAATCATCCTGTCGATATCTGCATATTTAATTTCCTCAGTTTTTATTTAATGTCCTTTTCCTATTCCAGGATCCCATCCAGGATACCACATTATATTTAGTAGTCAGTCATATTTCTAGGCTCCCCTCACATGTGACACTTTCTTAGACTTTCCTTGTGTTTACTGACCTTGACAGGTTTTTTTTTTTTAAGATTTATTCATTTATTTAAGAGAGAGAAAAAGTGAGTGTGGAGCTCAACACAGGGACCCTGAGATCATGACCTGAGCAAAAATCAAGATTTGGGCGCTTAACCAACTGAGCCACCCAGGTGCCCCTGACTTTGACAGTTTTAAGGAATTTTAGTCAGGTATTTTGTAAAAAGTGCCTCAACTGGAACTTACTTAATGTTTTTCTCATGATCAAACTGGGGTTAGGGATTTTGGGGAGAAAGATGAGTTATAAAGTGGTACTTTCATGACCTCCTATCAAGAGTACATGAAACTCATCACTATTGACTTATCCATGTTGCTAATCTTGCTTACCTGGCTAAGACAGTATTTGTCTGGTTTCTGTACTGTAAGGTTACTCATTTTCCCCAATTTGCATACTGCACTCTTTGGAAGGAAGTCACTATGCACAGTCCATGCTTACAAAGTGAGGAGTTCTGCTCCATCTCCTTGTGGGCAGAGCAGGTTTGAAGTTCTTCTTCATCGATTTGTCTCTTCTCGCCAATTTATTCAGTCATTTATTTGTAACAGTATAGACTCAAGGATATTTATTTTATACTTTGAGTTACAGTCCAACAGTATTTTATTTTGTTGCTCAACTGTTCTAGTATTGGCCACTGGGTAATGTTTCAATTGATTCCTGTGTCCCTAAAGGGGACATATACTCCTAGAATTGTGTGTTGTGGATTGTTTTTTTTTCCAGCTCTTTTTTAGAACAGAATGTTTCTCGTTTTGGGTTTACCTAATGCTTCCTCATGTTTAGATGCAGAATATGTACTCATGGGTCAGTGCATAAGTGCTGTTGGATCCTTCAAAGTATCACACCTTGACACAGACAATCTGCATCTACCCCTTATTAGTAATATCAGTTTTGACCATCCACTCAAGGTATTGCCCCATTTCTCTACTCCATAGTTATTATTTCCTTGCAATTCTCCAGTTGTCTTGGAGAGACACTTCAAAATCATGCAAGTATGATGCTCTTCACCCAGATTTCCACCTAGACATCTACTGATGATTCTCACCTGAACCAATCTTTACTATGAATATGGTCGTAAAATGGAAGAGTTTCCTACTCCAGTGTATCCTCCATATTTATCGGTCATCTTTGAGCTGAAACGCCTCCCTTCTCTCCCATTTCTTTATCTGCAAATTGTCAATGTGGACCCACGGGTTCCGATTTTTTCCCAATAGTTTATAATTCATTACTGTCCTTAGTTATTTGCCATTCAAATTGTCCAGATTTGGTGATTAAGAGTCCCTTTAAACTACCTCTGTATGATACACCCCTATCTTCTTTTAAGCAGTTCCTTATTTTCTGGCAACATGTAATGATCCACACTCATACCTTCCTTGTCCCAATTCTGAAATCAGCCATTTCTCTGAGGAAAGCATGGTCCCTTTTAATGAGGAATGTTCTAGAAATCAATATATATGTGTGTTCACTGCTACTGGGATGTCACTGTTTCTAGACCCCTTCAGAAAAAAGCCAGGAAATATATATTATTATGCCTATGTACATACCCACATTATCTATCCATACTTTAGAAACCTATGGGTCCACACCAATACGGCCAATTCCAATGCACTGCCATTTGGTCTTCCTTGCTTTCCTCAATTCCATGTTTGCATCTTACTTCTACAGTGAGGATTCTGGCTTCCAACAACACCAACACATTTAATTACTCATTTACTCAAACAAAAATCCACCTAAAAGTTTCAGAATTCCTTACCCAACACCACTACAAAAGACAAATCTAGAAAATAGAGTTTAGGATTTGTTTGCAGTGCTCTCCCACCTCTCCCCATACCTGGGGGTATACAGTCAAACATATCTTATGTGATCATAAATTACTGAATTAGATCCTCCTCCTAACCCTGACCCCATTTCAGTGTGGTTATGTTATTCATTTAAAATACACCTGGACAGGTGGTTAAGTGTCTGCCTTCAGATCAGGTCATGATCCCAGGGTCCTGGGATTGAGCCCCCCCTTGGGCTCCTTGCTCAGCGGGGAGCCTGCTTCTCCCTCTGCTTGTGCTCTTTCTCTCTGACAAATAAAATCTTAAAAAAAAAAAAATACACCTGAACTAATTTATCTCAGCTTGCTTTCAATTTTGGTCATTTCCCCTCTTTCCACTCTTGTTGATTTAATTTTTGATGTAGACAATTAACATTTTTTCCAGAAGTCAAAAGTATACAGAAAGTATACTCTTTCCTAAATGTCATTCTCTCCCATATTCCTTTTACTCTATTTTTTCCTCCCCTTTCAACCATTTTGGGTAACTAATTTCATTGTTTTCTGTTTGTGAAGATAAATTTCTTTTTATGATGATAGACACATTTTCTTAATCTCCCTTTTTTACACAAAACGAAGCATACTATATATATTCATTTGCACTTTACTTTTCTCTTAAAAACATCCTAGAAATCACTATCAGTTAATATTTTCCTCATTTTTTTAACAGCTGTATAGTCCTCAGTTATGTAGATGAACCACAGTCCTCAATAAAGCTCCTAAGTTTGGGCATATAGAGAGTTTCCACAATTTTCTAATTACAATGAATGCAGCAATGAACAACTTAGTGCATCTTTATTTTTGTACTGTTGAAAATATTAGGGCAAATTCCTAGAAGTGGGATTGCTTTTGGGGTGAAAGGGTAAATGCATATGTAAATTTTATTAAATACTGCCAAGTTCCTCCCCACATGGGGGTTGTATTATCCTGCCTCTCACCAGTAATGTATGAGAGCTGTTGCCTCAGGGCTTCACTGAGTATTAATTAAGCTGTTAAATTTTCACCAGTGTGATGTGTGATAAATGGTTATCTCAGTGAAGTTTTTTAATTTGCATTTCTCTTATTATGAATGAAGTTGAACATCTTTTGAAAAGTTTAAGGGTAATTATCAATTTTGGGGATGAGTTATCTCCTCAGACCTCTTGCCCATATTTCTAGAGTATTTTGGCCCTTTAACTGTAATACATATATTTCTCCCGGTTTACAAATATTTCTCAGTTTATCGTTTGTCTTCTGGCTTTTTTCAGTCCATTCTTGTGTGTGGTATGAGAAACAGATCTAATTTCATCTTTTGCCAAATGGTTATTCAGTTATCCCAAAACAATTTATTAAAAGGGTCACCTAGGGGAGCCTGGGTGGCTCAGTCAGTTAAGTGTCCAACTCTTGATTTTGGCTCAGGTCATGCATGATCTCAGGGTTGTGAGATTAAGCCCCTCGTCAAGCCCCGAGTCCGGCTCCAAGCACAGCATGCTTAAGATTCTCTCTCTCCCTCTCCCTCTGCCCCTCCAGCCCCCTCTAAAAAATAAAGTAAAATAAAGTAAAAGGGCCAGTGATTTGAGATGCCATTTTTATCATATACTAGATTTCTACATGCATCTATGAACTTTCTATTCGGTTTCACTGGACTGTCTATGCACCATTATCACATTATTTAAATAGTGAGGCTATGTACTATGCTTTAGTATCTGGTCGGGTTAGTTGCCCCCCTCCCCACTCTCCCCCCTTCACCTACCTCATAGCTCTTTCTTTTCAATCTATTCTTAGCTACTTTTTAAATATTTTATTTATTTATTTGACAGAGAGAGAGATACAGCGAGAGAGGGAACACAAGCAGGGGGAGCGGGAGAGGGAGAAGCAGGCTTCCTGCCAAGCAGGGATCCCGATGTGGGGCTTGATCCCAGGACCCTGGGATCATGACCTGAGCTGAAGGCAGCCGCCCAACTGACTGAGCCACCCAGGTGCCCCTATTCTTAGCTACTCTTGCATGCTTTTTTAAAATAACAATTTACCCATTTAAAATATACAATCCAATGGTTTTAGGTATATTCAGAGTTGTACAACCAAAACCACAATCAATTTTAGAACATTTCCATCACCCAAAAAAGAAACCCATTAACAGTCACTCTCCAAACCCCTGAGTCCTAAGCCTACATGTTTATTTTTCCAAATAAATTTGAGTATCAACTTGTCTGGCTCTATAGTAAAGACTTTTGGTATTTTATTGGGATTGCATTAAATTTATAAACTAATTTAAAGAGAACTGACCTTAATGATGTTGACAGTTCCTAACCAAGAACAAGTAGTATCTATTGTTCAAGAGAGTTCTACTTTCTTTATTCATATTTCTAACATTTCTGGTTAGCTTTATTTCTAGGTATTTTACCATTTTTTTCTCTTCTAATGAAGAGAAAATGTCATTTACATCTTCAGAATGGTTATTATTTGTGTATATGAATACTACTGGATATTAACTTTATATCCTGCTGCCTTGCTGAATTCCTCTGTATGAATTACTTTTATCATTGATTCTTTAGATTTTTCCAGGTATACTGTCACATCATCTACAAATAAAAAGTTCTTCTTTTCAAGTCCTTTGCTTCTGCTTTCTCTTTTCTAATTATAGTGGGTAATAACTTCAGAATAACATTAAATGGAAGTGGAGATAACAGGCACTACTGCCTTGTTCCTGACCTTAGTGAGAATAACTCTAGGGTCCCCCTCATTAAGGTGCTGTGTTTAGGACTGAGGTCTATACATCAAAAACTAATGATGTAATGTATGGTGATTAACATAATAAAATAAAATAAAAAACAAAAAAAAAAGGATTGAGGTCTATATATATTTTTCATTTTAAGAAAATATCTACCCATTCTTATTTCTCAATTTTATTAGGAATGAGTATTAAATTTTATCAAAGACTTTTTCAGTATATATGGAAATGATATATTTTCTGTTTAAACCTATTAATGAAGTTAATAAGTAAATTTCCAAATAATCATTGTTGAACTCAGTCGACATGTATTATTTTCTTAAAGTGGTGAGAGTCTATTCACTTAGGATTTTGTATTCAATTTCTTAAGTACTACTGGTCTATACTTTTTTTTATATGCTACTTTTATCAGACTTAGAGACCAATGTTATAGTCAACGTTTCTGATAAAAGATTTTGGGAAATTTCCTCCAACTGCTACGTACCAAAACAATAAAGTAGCACTGGGACTATCTGGTCTCTCAACATTTAGATGAATTCACTGTGAAACCATCTAGGCCTGGTGGTTTTTTATGGGGTCATTTCTTGGCAACTGTGTCTATTTCTTCTATGGTAATGTCTGTTTACATTTTTTATCTTTAGTCATTTTTGATATACTGTATTTTCCTAGGAAATCATCCATTTCATCTTCATTTACAAATTTATATACAGAATCATACAAAGTATTGGTTGTTTTTTTTTTTTACTATTTCCTCCATATCAAGTTATTGGCACTTTTTGTCATTTCTTATTTTGTATATGCATGCTTTTCCCTCTCTTGTGATTAAAGCAGTCAACCATGTGTCTATTTTGATTTTTTAAAAATAAAACCAGATTAATTTGATCTGTTTTTCTGTTCTCTATCACTCTTTGCTTTTATCTTTATCACTGCCTTCCTTTCGTTTTCTTTTGGTTTTACTTTGTTCTTCCTCTAACTTCTTAAGTTAGAAATTTATTAATTCAGTAATTTTCATTCTGTTTTTTTTCCTTGATGGAGGTATTTAGGTCTATGGATTTTCCTTTGAGCACTCGTAAAATATATCTTATAGGTTCAGGTGTATAGTGTTTTCATTATTTTTCAAAAATTTGTCTTAGTATTTCTCCTTTACCCAAGAGTTAATATAAGGCTTTTACATTTCCAGGTAGAAGGCCTAGTTTTTTGTTGTTTCATTTTTAATTTCTAGTTTTATTGCAGAGATCATATTTCCATTATGAATCCTGCTGATATTCTCTTTGGGCCCTAATATACTATCAGTTTTTGTGAATTTTCCATGTGCATGTGAAAAAAAGGTACAGTCTCTACTCTCAAGGTGTCATGTTTGGGATATATCTAAAAGATCAACCTTATTACCTTGTTTCGATCTTTCTTTAGTTTTGTCTACTTGACTGTCTTGTGTTAAGAGTAATGTGTTCAACATCCTCTGTTTCAATCTGTTTCTCTTATCTCCTGTGGCTTCCTATTTTTATAGATGGCTACTGTGTTATCTAGTGTATAAACATTAACAAATGTTATATCCTCACTGTCAAATACCACTTTAAGATTATAAAGCATATCTGTGTCATCATTTAATGCTTTTCTGCTTTACTTCTACTTTATTTCGTATCAGGATCATAACCCCTGCTTTCTTTATTGTTCTCATGTACCTGGTAAATCTTTGTCCACTGTTTTCTTTGTAACCTTTTTGTGTATGTGATAAAATAAAATTTAATTATGTAATTAAGCACTGGCAGAAAACTAAAGGAATAATTTGGTTATACCCTTACTCTGATCATATCTCTATGTATTTTATTTTTTATTTCATTAATTTTTTGAAGCATAATATACAGTGTTATATTAGTTTCAGGTGTATGATATAGTGATTCAAGAATTCTATCCACTTCTCAGTGATCATCAAGGTAAGTATTCTTAATCCCCTGTATCTATTTCACTCACATCCCCACAACCCATCTTCCATCTGGCAACCATTAGTTTGTTCTCTATATTTAAGTCCTTTGTTGTTGTTTTTTTTGTCCTTTTTCTTTGTCTTGTTTTTTAAATTCCACTTATGTGCGAAATCATATGGTACTTGTCTTTCTCTAACTTATTTCACTCAGCATTACATTCTCTAGGTCCACCTGTGTTGCTGCAAATGGCAAAATTTCATTCTTCATGGCTGAATAATATTCTACCATAGATAGATAGATCAGATCTTCTTTACTCATTCATCTCTCAATAGACACTTTGGTTGCTTCCATATCTTGGCTGTTGTAAATAATGCTGCAATAAACATAGGGGCGCATGCATCTTTTCAAATTAGTGATTTCATTTCCTTTGGTAAATACCCAGCAGTGGAATTACTGGATCATTGATTGTTACTCTGTGTGTTTCTCTATTTAGTGTGTTCTTTGCTTTTTAAAAAAACTCTGTTGGTACTTAAGAAGTTTATATTTTTATTCTAGTAGAGATTTTTGCAGTTAATTCTTTTTATGCTGTCCTTAATTCCCTCACTTTAAGTGTTTTATAATTTGGTCTGACAATTTTAAATGTTATCCTCTGATTACCATCTTCTTCTACCCATATCCTCACCTAGATTTAGTCTTAGCTCTAAAATTAATGAAATAAAATGCTCACCACTGGCCCTTTGCCAAAGTTTCTCCAGTCATCTCTTGGCTGGATCAAGTTCATCCTCCTACACTATCTTGTTCAATATGAACAAGGCAGAACCTAGCCACATGCAGGCATTTAAAATTCAGTTCCCAAGTTATACTAGCCACATTTCAAGTGTTCATTAGAGCCATAGGTGGCCAGTGGCTGTAATTTCGAACATCACAGCTGTAGAATGTTTCTAAAACTATAGAAAGTTCTATTAGACACGGCAACTCTAGTGGATTCCTCAGAAAGGGGGCATGTGTACAAAAATTTCTATGTGTAAAACCTCAAGAGAAAATTTTCTTAGATCCTTGATTATTTGGACACCTTGGTAGGATATATATCTTTGGTTTGTACTTTTTGCTTCATTTCTTGAAAATGCTGCTCCATGCTGCCTTGCTTTTGAGAAATATGATACCTAATTCTCCCTTGTAAATTATTTTCATCTTTTTGCCTAGAAGTCCTGAGAATCTTTTTTTCTTTAAATATCTAAGTTCCTGGGGCACCTGGGTGGCCCAGTCGTTAAGCGTCTGCCTTCGGCTCAGGTCATGATCCCAGGGTCCTGGGATCGAGCCCCGCATCAGGCTCCCTGCTCGGCGGGAAGCCTGCTTCTCCCTCTCTACCGCTTGTGCTCTCTCTCTCTCTCTCAAATAAATAAATAAAATCTTTTTAAAAAAAAATAAATAAATATTTAAGTTCCAGTAGTTTACAATGATGTATTTTGGAGTTCATTATTTATGGTACATTTTTCCCTGCATCTAGTAAAAGAGCCCTTTCAATATGTAAACTCAGGTTTTCTTTTATTTCCGGAAAGTTTTCTTGATTACAGTTTCAAATACTAGTTCTGTTCCAATGTTTTGGTTTTTCCTCTTAAAGACTCTGATAAAATGAATATTATTCCTACTTTTCCTATCTTTCATTTCTACTAGTTTCTCTTCAACTCCTTTTATTCGTCATCCATTTTCATTCTCTTGACTGTTTTTGCTGCTTTTCCTTGATATCTTTTATTAAATTTAAATGTAAATCCATTCTCCTTTGGGCCCTTTGTAATTTAGCCTTTATTTTTGATATGGTTGTCTTATTCTTCTACTTCTATCCTGAGTTAAACCAGCTGTGGTTTCATTTCTTTGTGGGATTTTTGGTCCATTTCTGCTGTTGGCTTTAATATTTCTGATTAAACATGATTTTTCATATCCCCCATGTTGGTTTGAGGACACCTGACTCCTTTTGGAGTGTTACAATTTTTTTCTGCTTCATGGTCAGTTTTCTGGGAAATGTTTTTATTAGCTCAAATAATCGTATCTGCAGTTTCTGCTTTTTTATAGTAGTTCTGTATGGATATGATCTGCTCTTTACCAATCCTAGTCATGTCACAGTTTAAAAGTGCCCTCTTCTGTACCGTTTCTTTAATGGATTGGGGAGAGAGTGACGGAGGCTGATAGGTCTTATTTCTCTTGCATTTCTGCAGGATCCCTAATTTTCCCCTTACTCCTTTTTTCCCATCATTGCTTTATCTCAAAGCGGTATCATTCCTTCTCTATATATCTGGTTCTTGCCAAGGCAGTGTCTCTCCAAGTGTCTGCTTCTATTCCTGCCCACTTCAAGCCCCTTCTCTATAGCCGTGCTGTGAACTATCAAACCATATTTGCAAAGCTGAGTATTTTGCACTGAGTATTAATGTTAGGTTCTCTCATGCTGGGGGTGACTCTGTGCTCCATCTAAGTCTTCTATATCCCTCAGCTCTTCTTTTTAAGACTCCCTGCCCCCACTCTCTATATACAGGCTTACAGCACTAGGAACTCCATTGAAATGTGGCTTATTTCTCTACTTAAAGTTAATTCAAAGGTCATTATAGTCTCTGTATCTTAGTAATGCTGAAAGCATAGATTTATTTCCTTACTAATTTCATGGAGTTTTGGGGGAGCTGGATGGGAGAGTGTGTAGGACAATTTGTTATCAGGTGGCTGTCACTATTCTCCAGAACTCTAAATGTTTTTTTAATAATTACAAAGCAGTCCACCAAATGATTATACCATATTTATTGAACCAAGCCTTATTTCTGGAAACTTTTGTTGTATCTACCTTTTCACTAGAAAACTTTGTTGAACATCATTCTTGTACATTAGTATTTCTGTATTTATTATTTCCTTAATAAGGTTTTTGATACGAACTGCTAGGTCAAAGGATGTGACCATCTTTAAGGCTTTTGACATATGCTATAAGACAGTTCAATGGTAAGCATTCTATAAAAATATACATGTCTTATTCTCCGGCCTATTTGCAACTAGTTCTAAAATCTTAAATGTGAATAGCAGATATATAAAAGGCCCATTAAATTACAATGCTTTGCTTCTCAATTATGTCCAGAATATCACATCTATTATAGTGAATTTTTAAAATGTTAGAACAATTGTTAGCTTTCTAGTATTAGATACTGAAACCTCAGTTACCTTTTCTGCTTCCCGTGTATCATCAAAAAGTCTCCTTTGCCTTCTAGCAGGAATTGGCTTAGCTGTTTCCCAGGCTTCTACCCACATATTGCTTGGAATCTTCATTCGGGCACTCAGTTCTCCTTTCAGAACCATGTTGCCCTTTTCGTCAATGACCTCCTCTTCAATATAATCCCGGGGTGAATACCACCTCACAAAATCTTCCAGAAAACAACCTGGATTAGCTGCCTAAAATAAGGTAAAAAAAATTCAGCAGAATCAAAAATCAACAGGTAATGATAAAACTGTTTACAAATTCATACTTTCACAAAAAGCTTATCTAATCTTTACAAAATCTAATATGTGACATGAGTCTGGGTGTCACCTTTAAAACAGGTCAGATGTTCAAGTACCAAAAGCATTTTCTTTTGCTGTCCCCATTTTATAGAAAAAGAAAACATTTGATGAATTTAGAAATAAAAAGTTGATGGGAAGTGAAAATAATTCTCTTAAGTGTATTGTTAAGTTACATAAGTTAGTTTAAAATTATAATATAGTAACTACTCAATACTTGGAAAAGTATCAAATAAGCTCAAGTCAAGTAATTAAATAATATACCATGCGATCAGAATAACACAATAACAGAAAAGTTCTACCGTTTTTTCCTTCAATAAATCACTACTGGTACTGCAATAATTATCAGCTAACCTCAGAAATGTTCTACTCAGTCATCAAATTCTTGTGCTTTTATAACAAATTACCATCACATAAACTGCTTTTGTCCTGTTAAGGAACTAGAATTCAAACTATTGCTTCTCAGGTTTCTGAAACCAACTAATTAAACTTTTATTTAGTAGGCAAGTCTGTAGAATTGATGATGATGCATGCTAAAATGCTTTAAGTAATTCTACAGTCAAGCCTGGAAAAAAGGAGAGGCTTCACAGGGTAAGGCATGGAGGTCGTCTTTGCAAGTGTCCAGTGATGTATCAGTAGAGTACTAAAGATGGATACACACACACACACACACTATCTCAAAGGATATGTGTGCACACATTAAACACATACCTTTTTGGTTAAATTCTCTACCACAACATATACTTCCTGCCAAGAGTACTATTTTATTTTCCTGAAACAGTTAAGTGATATAAACATTAACAAGAAAGTGCTAATAAGCAGATCATTTTCTTCCTTTTTAAATTAAATTAACCTCTAACCAAAATGAAAATAGACATGATAAGAATAGTCAGTCTTAAATGTAAAGAGCAAAACTGCCCATTTCTCCTCATTGAGTTCACTGTCTCTCAGCTTCACAATACCCATCAATTGGTATTGTGAGGGATGAGGACTCAGAGGAAGGTCCTTTACTGAGAGTTGCCAACATCAACTTCTAAGGGCTATGGCATCATAGCAACAAAAAAATGCTGTGAAGTGCAGTGGATCAAGACTGCTGCATGACTCAGGATTCATGTACAAAGATCTGGTTATTAACCAGGCAACACCACACCTACACAAAAATATCTTAGGAACTAGAGATAGACCTTGAGAAAAGAGAACGAACTTAAAGAAAATAATACTGAACTCCTGCACTACAGAAATTAAAAAAAAAAAAAAAACACAACAACTTTTAACACAAAAATTCTTCGTCTGCCTGGCCTTACTGTACCAGGCTGAACATACAGCTACCAGGAGAGAGTCATGCCTCACTTCAGCTATGGCTTATCTTTCTTTCTACTGTTAAGGTATGTACTCCAAGGACATGCTTGAGAATAGGCCCTGTCCTATTGAGAGGTGTAGGTACCTCAGGTACGTATCACCATTCATCCAAAGCTCTGCAGATTCTCCTAAGGGCCCCTAATACCCAGTCACCCCTATATAAAAAGGTAAAGGCAACCATGTCTATTTTAGAATGACTACGTTTCCTTAAATATATTAACTGATTCCCACATAGAGACAGATGTGTAAGTTGGCTATCTAAAATACAATCTTTTTATTGAAACCATGTTTTAAGAGATTTGTAGGTACTCAAGTTAGTCTACAACAGTCTACTGAACCCAATCTTGCTGAGGTACAGTGTTGGAATTATACAGAATCTTCCCGTGAGGAGCCAATATGTTTCTTCTATAAGGACAACTTTTACAGTTCCAATTTGGAATTTCATCTGGTAAATGCCTCTGCAAGGAAGCTGTAGCAGGTTAAGGACAGATACTATGAAGGCAGCTAGAAGTCAGGTACAAAAATAGCTGCTGCACACTCCTACTATGTACATACACCCTTTTCTACCTTTTTGATTTAACACATGTCCTGAGAGTCAACTGTTTTCTCACTATACCAACTATTTGTCTTAAAACAATTATGTCTTTCTTTCTTGTCTCATGGCAGAATAAAATGCACAGATTTTCCGTACCTTTTTAGTCTCTAAGAAAAACACATACCTCTCAAGAGGTTTCCTGAATATTTTTTTTTTTGTAAAGATGGGGTAAATACATAGAGAATAAAAGCATTCCCTTTTACTGTCACTAAAATCTGCTAACAGGGAAGATAAAAGTGACATAGGTTTTCATAGGGTATTTATATTGAAAAAAAAATCAATCTCGGGCTGGCATACAGCATGAAAGCAGGACTGACTGGAGGCTATGAAATGAGGAGATGGAGGCCATCACAGGTAGCAGCAGGTCAAGGAGGAAAATCTGGGCATGGGAGACAGTTCAGAGTATCAGCAGGAGGCACAAGAAAGGCCTATGGCCCACCAGACTACCCACTTGGTTGTTTTGTTGCTGTTGTTGTTGTTTTTAATACACATGGCTTCACCTCGGCTTTCAAAAATAAGTAATTCAAAAACAAAAGACCTTTCTTCATCCCTGGGTTTTTAAGCTAATAAGCTAAATGTCACCATTCTCTGAATCTTCTATGTTCTAATATAAGCCTATATCTAAGCTTAAAATCTTCTTCTCCAGGTAGCAAATGCCTACTCATGCTAAATGGTGACTCTTCTGAGAAACCCTCCATGACCCACTCAGCAAAGTCAGTCACCTTTTTGACATTGCCTTCATAAGTGAAGGCATCACCTAATTATTTACATATCTCCCTCCACAACCTTAATAGACTGTAACTGAGGATAAACATTGTATTTCCTACTTATCTAATCACAGTACAAGTCATAAAGTAGGCAATCAAAAAGTTTGTTGAATGAACCAGCCTATGTTAAATCCTAAGGGTTTCCTAAGCCATGCATTAAATTGGCTGAACACACACAAAGAAGAAAAACATCCCAAAGCACATAAAGAAATGATTCAATTCTCAACTTTCGACTACTGTTCAAAGATTGTTCTTTTTTTAAATTTAAGAAGCAAGTCTGGCTACGACGTTTAGGAGATAAATGTAGGTTGTTGTAACTACTAAGAAATCAAAACGTTTAATAAAAAAGACATTCAGGCTTTCACACCACTTTAGAGAGTGACTTTCACAGCTTTATCCCAGAATAGCTCAAAATAGACTCCCAAGCTCTGACAGTGTGACCCACCTTAAAAGATTCCATATCTGAAAGCAGACAGGCACTCTGCATGCGTGCTCGGAGGTGAGCCCCTTCTGCTGATGTACCTAATTTAGCTAGAACCTCCGACTGCTCTTCTAGCAGATCTTCTGTCATAGGCGCTGGTTCCTGTGAAGCACAAAAGGACAAAGCTCATGAACAGCTTTTTTTTAGAAAAAGCAGAACTACAGAAACACAATAAAGACAATTATATCAGCTCTAGCAGTCATAAGATCTGTACTTAAAAAAATTTAGAGAAATTCACAAATTTTTGGAACCTACATAAAAAATTAACAAATTAATAATAAATATGACTTTCAGGACCCCCCCACAACAAATAAGATTATCATGTTTCCCTTGACAAGGATTAATAAAAGACAGAGGAATTTGGGTGCACCGAACATTTTCCTGTCTCTTAATGATAACAAGTGAAGTCCTAATGATATGTTTATATATGCCATCGTTAGTTACAACCAGGTTTTTATTGTAACTCATAAGAGAAAAAAAATGATAAATATGAAAATTAAAATAAAGGCAAATTAATTGAATCCCACCTAAAAGACCACAAATAACTAAGTTTTATGTTGGAAAAGCTGCTTTGAGTTTAGGTTCCAAAGATATTCTAATTACTGATTCCCATAAGAAGTCTTTGGATTTTTGTTTTGAGAATCAGGGACATTATAGAATTCTAATGGTAACCCCAAATAAAAAAGAAGCTAAGGCAAATCTAAAGGAAGGCACAACTAGAGAATCATTATGAACATTCCAAGCTGTTCAAAGGGTCTTAGGAAAGTTCTCTAAGAATTGATTCCATTAGATTTTATATCTGAAATACGAAGCACTCAACAATCCAGAGACTAACCAAACAAAGCTCGCCTGCTTCATTCTTAAAGCCAAAAAAACCCATGGACTTTTCTATTACTAGATAATAAGATAAAGCACAAGAGAAATAATTTTTTAGAGTATCTTGCCAATAAATACATTCCTTCTAGATTTCAACAGCTTACTTTAAAGCAGGTTTTATAGCCTCAGCACTACTGACATTTAGACTGGATAATTCTTTGTGGTGGGCCTGTCTTATGCATTGTAGGATGTTTAGCAGGATCTATGGCCTATTAGATGCCAATAGCACCACTCCACCTCATGATAATCAAACGTGTTTCCAGACATTACCAAATATCCCTGGGGGGCAAAAATCACTCCCCAGTTGAGAACCACTGCCATAAGATAAATAATTTTCACAAATATCTGTCAAAAATAAAGTAGGAACATGATAAACCTATGGCATTCAAAACACAGAGCAACAAACAAAAGAAAATAACTTTTCTTCTATCATCCTCATTTTTGAAACAAACCTAAATGAGGCACTTTCACATACTGCTGAAGAGAACATAATGTATAAGCTTTTCTAGATGACAATCTGGGAATCAATACATGGCATTAATGATCATGCCCTCTGACCCAATAATCCACTTCTAGAAATAGCACTATAGCATTACTTAGAATAGTGTGAGAATTGGAAAGAATCTCAATGTACAATAATAGGAAAATTGATATAGGAAAAATGGAAAGAAACCGCTCTAACAGTGATTATCTGTGGATTATGGAATTATGAATTTTTGTTTTGTTTTCTGTACAATGAACATGCATCACTTTTAAAGTCTCACACCGATACTCAGGGTTGAATAGTAACAGGTAAGGCAATATGACACAGTGGTTAAGAGCTTGGACTCTAGAAAAAACGTGCCTATATTTGAATCCCAGTTCTATGACCTTGGATAATCACTCAAGCTTTCTGTGACTCTTTCTTGTGAAGAAAAAATCCTGGCACATACTCAATAAATGCTAGCAATTAGAGACAAAATAGTTAGGTTTTAATTATAACCTCCCACTGATATCAACATACCACAAATTAAAAAAATTATATGAACCCCCAATGAAGCAGTACTCAAGAGCAGAAGCCTTCAGTCTCTTCATTAGGAAGGAGGAAGGAGCTACTTTTCATTGTCCTACAGCCCTGAAATCTCAGGATGGCAAGAAAGGAACAAGATGTTGAAAAGATACTGATAACCCTCCCACCTGGAAATCTCAGGCCAGTTGTAAGTAAAGAAGAACATGATTAAGAGGAAGAGAAGCAGCAAGTAGCCCAAGGACCATACACTTTCATATCTACCACTTCTAAATATGCTCAAAGCTTCCTCATATACATTATCTCATGTGATCACTGAGAGGAGGTCAGAGCATTTTACAACTGATGAGACTGAGGTACAGAGATAAGTGACCTACCCAAAATCAAGTGGCAAAACTACCAAGTGTCAAACTGAAGGCAGAATCTCGGACATCTATCTGATGCTGACTTTGAGAACTACTAGTTTGGTTCAATCCACCAGTTAAGGACTCTTGCTCCAAGAGATTCTCCACAGGTTTCTCTTCTAGTCCTGGCTCTAGAATATTAGGTAAAGTCTTCAAGCTTTTCCTAGCCATAAATTTTAGGTTGAACTAAGTCTACATGAAAGAAATATTAAAGTGTGCTTGAATTCTTATGAAGCAAGGATCTATATAAAGTCTTATTTTTCTGTGTGTGAAGTGGGCAATTGATTAATGGCACATTTTAAGCTAACTTCTAAAGTGTGAAATTTTAAGTGTTTCAACTGAGATCATTTTGAATTCCAACCATTTTATGTAAGTACATATACAATGATTATAATTCAAGTGAGATTAACTTTTAAGTAAGAAAGTAAAATAGACTAAAAATCTGCCCTGATTTGCCTAAATATAAGATATAAAAATGAATTTTTAAATACATAGGATGCATGTTGAGAAAAAATAAGTTTAAATTATTCCAGATTTATATAATAAATCTGAATGTAGAAAATGAAGCATCTAAAATGAATGAGGGGGGTATATAGCCTTTTGAAAAGAAATAACGCTTGAGCTTCCAGAATAACTTTTTTGGACTCTTCATTATCCCAATCAAACCAAGACAACATAATGTAACTAGCTCATTAAAAATAAGGAATACTGTTAATTAAAATTTGGAAAGGGAAAAGATGTAATAAATTAACCTTTGCTGGATACTTACATGCCAAATGCTTTTAAACATATATGGTTTAATTCTTAACAACCGAGAGTAATACAAACTATTCTTGGCTTTTAAAGGATTTAATATTTGATTATTAAGCAAATAAATAGATAGGGTTTTCAAACTGGAGATATGTTAGAACAGAAATACTTTCCTTTTCTTCCTGTCAATCACTGATCATAGAACCATTTAACTTTAACCGCTTTTGTGAAGTATAATCAACATATAATAATTTAAAGGTTACATCTGATGAGTATACATCCATGAAACAATCACCAAAATCGAGATAACGAATATATCCATCACTCCTCAAAGTTTCCTTATGATCATTTTTGGAATGTTCATCAAAAAAATGAATGGACAAACTGTGGTATATCCATGCAATGGAACACTAGTACTAAGCAATAAAAATGAATGAACTATTGATACACACAACAGTATGTATGAATCTCAAAATAATTATGCTCAAAGAATTCCTACACACACAAAAATAAAAATGAATAAAATTTACACAAAATTCTAAAAAATGCAAACCAACCTATTATTTTTATTAGAGAGCAAAACAAGGCTCAGAAAGAAAACACAGCTTGTACTAGCAATACTGTTAATAAGTGGTAGTGCCAGAATATAAATCTAGCTCTGGTAGATTCCAAAACCAAGGTCTATACCACAAGACCTCAATGCCAACTGCATGCTCCAAGACAAAATTAGATTAACTATACACTCAGTTTTTAGTATTAGAATATTCTGTCCTAAAACTAAAATTTAATAATGAAATACCTAAAAAATATAATTTACTTTTAAAAGGATATAATGAACAAAAAGCATTAAGGCCTGTCAAACAAAAAAACTAACCTTGTAAGTAACAGCCACCTGCCAAAGAAACAGTATAAGCATGGAACAGAATCCATGCTTAAAATTATCAAGCAAACATCCCAATATCTAACTGTATAAATATTAAAATTAATCAACCCATTTCAAAATATAAAAACTGCTTACAAACTTTTAAGTAAATCCTTGCATCTTGAGAAGCAATACTAGCCACTTACATCTTGTAAGAAAAAGTCCTCATAAGAATAATAGCTAAACACTGAGTGCTTATTGTGGACTAGACACTGTATTCACTCATCATGTGCTATTTCACTTAAAATTCACAATTAGCTTAATGAAAACCCCAATATGCAGAAAAGCATTTGATAAAATATAACACCTGTTCATGATAAAAACTCTCAAAAACCAGGAATAAAAGAGAATTTCCTTAATATGATAAATGATAATCAACATCAGATACGCTCAATGATCATTATATGCTTTCCCCCTGAAGTTGAGAGCAAGAGCAGGTATCCATACACTAATCAACACTGTAATGGTGGTCCAGTACAATAAAGTATGAAAAAGAATTAAAAAGTATAAAGGTTAGAAAATCAAAATTCAAATTGTATTAACAGATAACATGACTGTGTATACAGAAAACTCCAAATAATCTACAAACTGCTAGAAATAATAAGTGAATGTACTAAGATTGCTAGATCCAAAGTCCATATAAAAAAATCAACTGTCTCTATGTATCAGGGAAAAAAAATTTCAATGGAATTTTTAAAAATGCCATTTATAACATTTAAGAAATTACAAAAACTATGAATTAAATCTAATAAAAGATATGCAAAACCTCTACACTGAAAACTATAAAACACTGGTAAGGGAAAGTAAAAGAAACCTTAAATAAAATGAAAGGTATTTCACGGTCACGGGACTCAAAATTGTTAAGATGTCAATTCTCCTTAAATTAATTTATAAATTCAATGCAATATGGATTAAAAACCCAGCAGGATTATTTTACATGTGGAAAATGACAAGCTAATTCTTAAATTTACATAAAAATGCAATGAACAGCCAAGATAATCTTGAAGAACAAAGTAAGAAGATTTATACTACAAGACAGAAAGACTGTAAGTTGTAGTAATATAGTATCTTATTGGTACAAGGATAAACAAAGAGACTAATGGATAGAATAAATAGTCTAGAAATAGATGAACACTCATTCGATCATATGATTTACAACAAAGACATCACTGCCATTCTGTGGGAAAAAGCAGTTCTTCTGAATAATGGTGTTGGAACATAATTATATATCCTTACAAAGAAAAGACAGCCTTTTCCTCATACCAAACACAGTCAATTTGAGGTGGGTCACATACATAAATGCAATAGGTAAAACAATGAAGCTTCCAGAAGAAAACATAAGAGACTACACTGGGGCAGAAAAAGATTTCTTAAAAGGGAGACAAAGCACTATCCACATAAGAAAAACACTGATTGCTCAGACTTTATTAAAGTTAAGAATGCCTATTCAACAAAAGGCATCATTAAGAAGGTGACTAGACAGCTATAGATTAGAGAAATTATCTATAATACATATAACTGACTGAAAACTCATATCCAGAATATATGAAGAAACCTGCAAAGCAGTAAGAAAAAAAAAACTACCTTTTTAAAACAGGCAAAGGTTCTGAATAGGTACTTCACCAAGAAGGTAACCAAATGGACAATATATAAAATACAATATATGAAAATGTGTTCAGTAGCATTACTCACCAAGGAAATGTAAAAACATGAGATACTACTACATACCCACCCAAAAGCCACAAATTTAAATAACTGAAATAATCAAGCACGCAGAGAAGACTCAACATAGCGGACTTCAGACTGCTATCCTCTGAAAGGCCTGTTTGCAAAGTTGACCCTTTGCTGGCATCTAGAAACTTGGATTTTGACAGGATCTCCACTGTACTCAGAACTGATAAAAAATGGCACACTGTGCCTAAATTATTTGTGCAAACGATATGGTTTATGCTGAACACCTGCTTTCCTTCTAGGAATCTGGAATTATGGTATGTGCTAGGCAGAGGACGCCAATATGACCAGCCCCCCAGTAAAAACCCTGAGCACTGGACCCTCTAAAAAGTCCCTCTGGTAGACAACATTTCACATGTGATCACAATTCACTGCTGGAGTGAGAATTAGGCATATCCTGTATGGCCACACTAGAAGAGGACTCTTGGAAGCCTGTGTCTGGTATCCTCCAAACTTTGTCCCATAGGCCATTTCCTATTCCTGATTTTGCTTTGTATCCTTTTACTTTAATAAAGTATTGCTATAAGCACGACTATATGCTGAGTCCTGTGAGTCCTCCTAGCAAATCATCAAACCTGGAAGTGGTGACACACCAAATGTTAGGGATTATGTGGCATAAACCCCAATTGTTATATATTGTTGGAGGGAATATAAACTATTCAACCACTCTGGGAGACCATTTGGCAATATCTACTAAGCAAAAACATATTTCTACCATGTGGCAAAAACAATTCTACTCTTAGAAATTTATCCAAAAGAAAATGAGTGCCTATATTCACCAAAAGACACTTAAAAGAATGTTCATGTATTTGTAATAGCTCAAACCATAAACAACTCAAATTCCATCAGCAGGTGAATGGATGAGCAAATTGTGGCATGTTCACGTAACAGAATACTACAAAGTAATAAAACACACACACAAATGATTCATGTAACAACATGGATGAACCTCACACACGGTAGTTTAAAAAAGCTCAATGCAGGCACCTGGGTGGCTCAGTTGGTTAAGCGACTGCCTTCGGCTCAGGTCATGATCCTGGAGTCCCAGGATCGAGTCCCGCATCGGGCTCCCTGCTCGGCGGGGAGTCTGCTTCTCCCTCTGACCCTCCCCCCTCTCATGTGCTCTCTCTCTCTCATTCTTTCTCTCAAATAAATAAAATCTTTAAAAAAAATAAATAAAAATAAAAAAATAAAAAAGCTCAACACAAGAGCAGGAAATGTATGATTGTATTTATACACAAAAGAGTAAGCAGAACATAATTCCATTTATGAGATTCAGAAACTGACAAAATTAACCTGTGGTGATAAAGTCAGGAAAAAACTTACCTGGAGGGGAGTACTGGGCTATGTTATCCAATACACTTTGCTACTTGAAATAAATTTACTAAAATTAAAAAAAAATCAGTTTCTCGGTCGCATTACCACACTTCAAGCACTCAATGGCCACAAATGGGTAATGGCTATAGTACTAGACAGGACAGATAGAATATGTCCATTTCTATTTTCACAGAAAGTTCTATTGATCAGTACTTTTCTAGGATGATGGGAATTTTCCATACCTTGGGATCTGGATGGTAGCTACCTGAGTTTTTAAAAATGAAAAAACTCACCAAGTAGTATACTTAAGATTTGTGCACTTTATATATAGTTTATAAACCAATGAATAAGCAAATGTCTTTTAAATGACAGGAGAAAACATGCACAATATATATAACAAAGGATTTATATCTAAAATATGAAGGACGAATATAAATCAATAAGAACAGGTCAACAACCTAAAGGAAAAATGACAGGCAAGTCAAAGGAAAAGATGGCCAATAAACATACTAAATGATGCTTAATTTCATCAAAAATCAGGGAAAACAATCTAAAACAGTGAGATACTACTTTTGTCCATCATATTCGTAAAAATTTATATGACTGGTAATGTTGTTTATAAAAAAAATAAAATATGAATATAAGTTCCATGAGTACAAGAACCTGTCTACTTTACTGCTAAATCCCCAAGTTCTAGAACAGTGGTTGGCATATATTAGGCCCTCAATACAGATTTGTGCCAGGAAGGAACTGAGAAAGGGAAGTTGAGTAAAGAATAAAAAAAAAAAGAGAGAGAGAGAGAATAGTATTCCCTTATTCCTCTATATGCACCAGTGACCAGAGTATAAAAAAGGTACAGCCTTTTTGAACAGCCATTTTGTAATTTGTGTATCTGCTTATCTAGCAAATCCATTTATTTTCTTCCTTAAGAAACATTCAAACGTGGGAGCACCTGGGTGGCTCAGTTGATTAAGCATTTGCCTTTGGCATAGGTCATCATCCCAGAGTCCTGGGACGGAGCCCCACATCAGACTCTCTGCTCAGCAGGGAGTCTGCTCTCCTATCACTCCTCTGTGCTCTCCCTCTCTCAAATAAATAAATAAAATCTTAAAAAAAAAATTCAAATGTGAACACAATA
Organism: Callorhinus ursinus; assembly: GCF_003265705.2. Lineage (NCBI taxonomy): Eukaryota > Metazoa > Chordata > Mammalia > Carnivora > Otariidae > Callorhinus > Callorhinus ursinus. The sequence goes on from NW_027397064.1 coordinate 91,906,692, forward strand.
TGTGAAAAACTGCAAGAATTTGCACTGTAGCACTATTATAGCAAAAATTAGCAAATAACATATACTGTACATTAAAAGGGGAATGGTTAAATAAACTGTCTCCTCTCTGCCATGGAATATTACACACCAATTAAAAAGGAATAAAGTAGACCTACATGTAATGTCATGGAAAGATCTCCAAGACATACTAGGTTAAAGGGTGCCTGGGTGACTCAGTCGTTAAGCGTCTGCCTTCGGCTCAGGTTATGATCCCAGGGTCCTGGGATCGAGCCCCACATCGGGCCCCCTGCTCCACGGGAAGCCTGCTTCTCCCCCTTCTACTCCCCCTGCTTGTGTTCCTGCTCCCGCTCTGTCAAATAAATAAAATCTTAAAAAAAAAAAAAAAAGACATACTAGGTTAAACAAAAAGTTGTACACCAATGCATACATTTAAAAACAAACAAAAAAGGGGTGCCTGGGTGGCACAGTCAGTTGAGCTTCCAACTCTTGGTTTCAGTTCGGTCGTGATCTCAGGGTCGTAAGATTGAGCTGAGCGCTGAGAGTCTGCTTTCTCCCTCTCCCTCTTCCTCTGCTCCTCCCCACCACTCTCTCTCTCTAAAATAAATAATTAAAATCTTAAAAAGACAAAAACCAAAACCAATAAGTCCACTAAACTATGTATCTTATGTATACACATACATGTACATCAATATATAGGAACAGGTATAAGAAATGATAACCCAAACCAGTAACAGTGGCTACTTCTAGAGATGTGAGTTAAACTAGTGGGTAGTGGTTTTTATTTTTTCTAGATTGAGTTTTTCACAATAAAATGTATTCACATACTTATGCAAAAACAACCCAACAAAACTATTGTTCTTCCTTAGGTGTTGAGTTGTTGCTGTTCTACTTCCTACTGGTGTAAAGTGGCTTTGAACTGTATTTTTGAATAGACAAAACTAATCATATAAATTCAAGGAATTTTACTTTTGTTCTTTCTCCATTTTTGGATTTTGTTTCTATTAGCAATAATCGCGCCTCGGATAAACCTCATTGGCTACGATACTGCCACTGCGCAAAGCTGGATTTTGTTTCTTAAACACCCGTATACTCACCACTCATTTTAAGAAATAACAGATCACCTTAACCATGATGGACTACTTATTTCCCTAACTTCAAAATATTTCTCAATTTCAGAAATGATAATACCTGAAAGCCCCAAAAGTTTATTTAGATTTGAAATCTTAGATCTTTGAACACAGATTGTTTAAAGAATTACTCCTACCCAAAGCAATCATTTCCTACTAGGATGAAGATATAAACAACAAAATAAAAATAAATAAAGCTTAAAGAACCAGTCCGTATCCTACCTGGGTCACTGGAATGTAGAGAGGTTCTCCATTATGTAGCAGTGTGAGTTTTCCATGCTGATATAGTCGTCCCTCTGGTTTTAAGCTTGTCATCTCCTTAGGTCCTCCTTTCTTGCTACTCTCTTGTCCGTTTCCCTTAAGTTCTTCAGTATCACTTAGGCATTCAAAAAATTCTTCTTCACTGTCACTCCAAGAATCCCAAGATTTTCCTACCTCTCCCTTTTCCTTATCCATATCTTTTAGATTATCTGGCCCCAGCTGGTCTCCAGCTCTTCCAGCATCCCCTGGATACATATCTGAAGTATTTGTCTTTCTCCCCTCATCACGGGCCTTCTTTCTTTCAATACAACAATTTAACATCTTAAGAAAACAGAAATAATATTTATATATAAGTTAGTTACAGTAAAATAAAAATCTATCCATTTCTTCAATATTTAATTTGCCTTCTCCACCCATTCCCTGGACCCTGTTGTGAATAACAGTGACTACAAGTAACCTACAGCAGCACAATGAGAATAGCCTATAATCCGTTATTACATTTAGTATTAGAATAAACTCCAATTAAATTAAGACCATATTTAGATACTGTCATTGGGAAATCTTTACCTGTAGTTTCTGATGTAGTAAACAACATCTTAGATCTGGGGGTCCACTGGCTAATCTATCAAATAAAGCAGTGGGAAAAGTTAGTTTTAGTAAAATGGCTTCAGGTACACAAATTTCTTATGCTACCATAAATTTTAGCCATTTGATAAGAAATCAAAACTAGATTTCAACAGGTAAGATAACTGAGATGGAGCAAATAAAGACTAAAAAAAAAAAAATCACAATTTATTTTATCCTCCTAGTCCACCAACAGCAAATATATTTTTCAAAGCATAGTAGCAAACTAGTAATAGTTCTCAAGTTAACAGAAACTTAAAATGAAAAAATGTCTCTAAATCTATCCCAGGGAGTAGCTACCATACAGTATTTCACACCATACAGAACAGGTTAGTTACATATTCAGTTCTCAATTATTATAGTGGATTCTCAATATAAAAAAAAACATTGATTTCCACTTCTCTTTTGCCAAGAGGAGCCTAAACTGCCTCTAGTTCTAAACCACTTAGGTTCCCAAGAATCAGCCAAGAGATAATCCAGCTAAGCAGAGACTGGCAAATGAAATAGAAGTAAATATTTTTGGCTCAATCACCAATTTATACTACTCATATCACAATTCTGCCTTAGTGTATGTAGATGAGCAGTAACCTACGCAATATTGAAATATATGGTAACTAAATTCTTCTACTTTATTAAGTGAAATGTCAACATAAATTCCACAAAAAAATTACAGGTAATAGTGAGTACCTGAACTTATGAACTCTAAGAATGTTTTCTCTTCAACTATAATAATTTATATTCACTACAGAAGACTTAGAAAATACACAAATGTATAAAGGACAAAATAAAAATATAATTGCACACCTGGGAAAAACTACTGTTAACATTTGGCTTTATTTCTTCCCAATTATATTTCTATAAATATAGATCAGCAAAACTGAAAGCACTTAGTATACAAAACACTATATTCTACTTTACTACAAATACTACGATCATTTTCTATGTTATTAGAGATTCTTGAAAAAAAAAAAAACTTGTAATAGATCCATAACTTTCCATTGTAGACATGTATCATGATTTACACCATTCTTTTATGTTTGGTACTGAGGTTGCTTCACCTTTTTTCCCCTATTATAAATTTGCTACAATGAACACCTTTGAGTATAAATCATGTCCAGTTTCTTACCACTTTCTTAGGGCAGATTTCCTAGAAGAGAATTAATGGGCCAAAAGACTAATTATGCTAAGAAACAAAAAACCTACATATACAAACGAAAATTGAAATTCTTACCCTGGAATCAGAAAGTTGTTTTCCCATCTGAAACGCATTTCAAGAACAAATTCCTGCCAGAGATGTGCCACTCCTTTTAATCCTCCATGGTAGAAATTGATCATACAAAGACACAAAGCCAATTTGTATGTTAAACTGTCAGATGGTGCAGATTTGAACTGATTGTAGAGATTCTGAATTTAACAAAATAGAAACAAAACAAAACTTGTTAACAACATATTTGCAGATATAATCAAAAACTGTGTGGGGAGAGATTTTAATACCAAAATTAACCTATCCTACCGAACTACCTTTTATCAAATACTTAGTACATTACTGCCTAAATTGTTCTTAGGCAGTCCCATGTTTTCAAAATTTCTGCAAGGATCGAAAGACTGATGCTACAGTTTAGAAAAGCTAAGTCACAACTTTCAATTTCCTCTGTGGAATCTTCAAGATGTATTCCAAACATGTTGTTTTTAAAATCTTTTATTTTTTTTTTTTTTGAAGATTGTATTTATTTATTTGAGAGAGAGAACACGAGACAGAGCGTGTGTATGCATGAACATGGATGCGGGGTGGGGGGACAGAAGGAGAGGGAGAAGCAGACTCCCCGCTAAGCAGGGAGCTGGATGTGGGGCTCCATCCCAGAACCCCAGGATCATGACCTGAGCCAACGGCAGGCACTTAACCAACTGAGCCACCCAAGAGCCCCTTAAAAATGTTTTAATTACAAATGAGTGTAGATTTATTATCAAAATCAGAAACATAAAATCAGAACTGTATAAACCGAAAATATGAAGCCTCTGCTTTTCCTCATTTCATGAAATCTACTTCCCACAAATAACTACTGAAAATAGTTTATCTCTATGCCTGTCATTTAAACATCTCATTTCTCAACTTATTAAAGACCTCGATAAGGAACACATGAAAATTTTGCTTCATTTTACACATTTTACTTCATTAAAGTGTTCCACTCACTGTTTGGTTTTGAAATACAGAGAAGAATCAATGGCAAAACATCAATTTGATAATTTTATAAAAAGTCTAAAATGAGGGAAATCCTACAATCATGTACAATATACTTATTTTTTTACTGTTTCCAGAAAAGTTCTTGCTACCCAGAATACATATGTATGGCCAATGTATCATAATCTGAACGGAGGCCATGATCTCTACTCAAGCTTTCCTAAGGTGATTTTTAAAATTAAAAAGATCCTTGGGGCGCCTGGGGTGGCTGAGTCGGTAAAGTGGCCAACTCTTTTTTTCTTTTTTTTTTTAGAGAGAGAGAGAGAGAGAGAGTACGAGCAGGGGGAAGGGACAGAGGCAGAGGGTGAAGCAGGCTCCCCGCCGAGCAGGGAGCCCAATGTGGGGCTCGATCCCAGGACTCTGGGATCATGACCTGAGCCAAAGGCAGATACTTAACCAACCGAGCCACCCAGGTGCCCCAAAGTGGCCAACTCTTGATTTCCACTCAGGTCATGACTTCAGGACCCTGGGATGGAGCTCTGACTCAGGCTCCGTGCTCAGCAGGGAGTCTGCTTGAGGATTCTCTCTCCCTCTCCCTCTGCCCCCCGCGCCCCCACCCTGGTCACATGAGTGTGAGCCCACTCTCTCTCTCTCTCAAATAAATATTTTTAAAATAAAATTAAAAAATAAAAAGATCCTTATGCTACTAAACTAGCAATATAGCAACCCCTTAAAAATTCAATGCATTTTAAATATTTTAATATTAAACTCCAACTTACATAACCTTCACTCTCTGATACAGGATTATTGTTGTCTGTGGAAGAACTTCCATCTAATGGTTTCTCAGAAGCAGCATCAGGGAATAAGAACTTAGGGAGAAAAATAAAAATAACCACATTTCAACCAAATTTCCTTTGTTGATATTCATAACTCATATAAACACTACTTTATTTTTTTATGGTTTTGCTATTAAAACAATGGAAATGTGCTTATTGTACTGGCCAGTGGGGTTCTACATTATATCAAACATTTTGTTTTTCTTTAAAAATACAGTTTCAGTGACAAGCCAATTTTAGAAATCAGAGATTTTTCTTAAAACCACCTGGTTGTGTAGACTAAACAACTAAAGATACATTCAGTTACCAAGAGAATAGTATTGAGGACATCATTATTCAGTGGTGACTCTTCTACACCTCTGTGTTTTCGTATTTTCTTCTTTGCACTGTGTACCATATTGGAAACTGATAATTTATGAATTGGAACCGGTGCTGGCTCTGTCAACTTTGACAAAGCATGAGTTATATCAGCAATTTCTATAAAAAGAATAGAAACGAACAGAAATTATATCACCAACCTTAGCAAGTTAAAGTGATGAATAAACTGTTGATTGTATAAAACATTTTAGTCACTATTTTCACTGGTATTATATGGTCTCAGAATTACAAAATTTTAAGACACATATTCAGCTTTATATGCGTCCATAATGACAAAGGTGTAACACAAATTATTTCTCTCCAGAAGTCTTAAAAAAACCTCTAAAACCCTGCTTTTCAAAATATCTTACAGTTTTGGTAGAAAGAACTTATTAAATGTCCTTAATTTTTAAGCTCAGGGTAAAGCCCGTAGAGAAATGGTAGCACTCTAGTCCATCAAAACTTGTTTTTCCAACTTAATTCAAATGTGAAAATAGATGAAAAGTTACTAGAAAAATGCCAAAGAGAAAGGGTTAGATGTCTGAAAGTAACTTAAAAAAAAGAAAGTAGGTCACCTCTCCCTTCTTCCTCAAATGTGGATCGTCCAAGAATTTCATCAGTTGACTCCTTTCGACGGCAAATTTTAAAGAATTCAGTGACAAAATCACCTGCATAGAAAAAATGTTACTCATTTTTGACACTTAACTAAAAGAAATCAGCCCTACAAATTAAAGTACATGTCTTTTCACAAAAGCTGTAAGTAAGATTTGGTAGAAAAAGAAACCATTCACAGTTTTTCCAACCAAGACAAAAACTAATCCTGTTTCAAAGATAGCCTTGTTCTTCCCTTCTCCATGTCACAAGATATTGAAAAAGCTTTTCCTTAGAATCCCTTCTAGAATGAAAGGAAAAGTAACTGTACCTAGTAATATTAATCACTTACTATGTGCCTGAAGAAGACAAATAATTATCTGTTCTCAATGAATTGTGGAAGTAACAAGAATATTACTATATGCACATAGTGCCACCTTAACTGCCACCCTTCTAGAATTCTGGGTCCATTAAAAAAAAATTAAAATTTAAAAAGAACTTCTGGTCTTTTCATGAAGATGGTGCCAAAGGCCAAGAAGGAAGCCCCTGCCCCTCCCAAAGACGAAGATGAAGCAAAAGCTTTGAAGGCCATGAAAGCAGTGCTGAAAGGCGTCCACAGTCACAAAAAAAAAAGAAGATCCACACATGGCCTACATTCCGATGATCCAAGACACTGTGTCTCTGAAGACAGCCCAAATATCCTCAGAAGAGCACCCCCAGGAGAAACAAGCTTGATCACTATGCCATCACCAAGCTCCCCCTGACTACTGAGTCAGCCATAAAGACAACAACACACTTGTGTTCATTGTGGATGTCAAGGCCAACAAGCACCTATCAAACAGGCTGTGAAGGAGCTCTAAGACATTGATGTGGCCAAGGTCAATACCTTGATCAAGCCTGATGGAGAGAAGGCATTTGTCTGACTGGCTCCTATGATGCTTTGGATGTTGCCAACAAAACTGGGATCACCTAAACTGAGTCCAGCTGGCTAAATCTAATTTTTTTCACCACAAAAACAAAAACAAACAAAAACCCTGAAGATACGTTTCTAGAGGATTAAGAAATCATGTAGCATAAAGTTATTTTAGCTTCAGCTGCATTATTAATGGTACACTTCCTGTCATTATTATAAGGGGAAAAGGTTTGATAGTTTCTGAAGACCTGCAATGAAACATTTGTACAAAGAAATTAAAGTTTAACAGGAATCATCAGTACTAAAACTACTAGACAATACAAGATCACAAGTATATCTAAGTTTTAGAATTCATCAACTAGTTCTGAATAAATCTAGAACACTTTCTGGACTTCTTCAGAAAAGTAAGATAATCCTATAATTCAATCATATAAACCATATGACTCTAGTTAATTATATATGACTACATAATCCTTTAATCCCAACATATAAACACATAAAGTCAAAGAGTAAGGTGGGATCATGGAACAATAACTTAAAATGAGAATACTTTAAATTCTAAGGTCCTCTACAATTATCGCAGAAGTCAGTGGATGAGAAACAATAAGGAACTAGGAAACAATTTAAGAGATAAATTTAATAATTTAATAATCCAATGATTTAACAAGAGGAACTATTTATTGAGCATTTACTATACAAAAGGCCATGTATTAAATGTGATACACAAACACACACATAATCTTATTTGATCCTCTCAATAACTCTATGCATATACTGTTGTCTCTATTTTACTGAGACTTGAAGAAATTAATGAAACTTGTTCAAACTGGCAGACCTAGGATTTAGAATACGGTCTAACCGATTCTAAAACTCTTAATACCAACCCTCCACTGTCTCCCTAATACCCCACGACAAATTCACCAATGGCAGGAATTTTACCTTCTACATCTTTGTATTCACCATTATGTAGTTAGCAAAAATGGCAAGTGCTAATTAGCATTTAATGAATAGCATGTGATGAATTTTAAAGAACCCAAGAAAATAATATTTTAGAGAAATGCATCATTACTATCATCAATAAATATTTAGTAACTCCATTAGCTGAATGGTAATATATCAGGTTATATGGAATAAAGGTGGTTTATATAAAAACAGAAATATCTTCATACGTACTAAATGAGAGAAAAAGATGGAAACACACATTGAGGAGGAGACGGGTTCAGAAGACTTCATGAAAGAGACACATCTACAAAAATGATAAAAGAAAGAAATGCCAGACATGGGATACAATAATATTATCCCAAAGGCAAATTAACATTTTTTCAAGTATTTCTATTTATGATATTTCACTTGATCCTTTACACCTCTTTCCCTCTACCAGAAAATAGGTTTGCAGATGTGGTACAACTCTACGGAAGGGCTCGTTCTTCCCCTCACATACAACAGGTCCAGAGGATGGCAAAAGGCAGAAAGTGCTGCACTAACAAGAACGGAAGATGCAAACTGCCAGAAGAAGAAAAAAAGGGAGTGATATAAAAGCCTTAGAAGAATAAAACTCAGATCATGAGAAAATATGTGAGAATTCTGAGATGTAGACTGCTTAAAGCTAAAAGACAAGAAAGAAATCCTGTGGGCGCCTGGGTGGCTCAGTTGTTAAATGTCTGCCTACGGCTCAGGTCATGGTCCCAGGGTCCTTGGGATTGAGCCCCACATCAGGCTCCCTGCTCGGTGGGAAGCCTGCTTCTCCCACTTCCACTCCCCCTGCTTGTGTTCCCTCTCTCACTGTGTCTCTCTCTGTCAAATAAATAAATAAAATCTTTAAAAAAAAATAAAAAATAAAAAAAAGAAAGAAATCCTGCTAGTGCTATTCAAGACTTACTAGGATTCACCGCTGCTGACAAAGATTTCTTTTTTAGTGGTATTAACCGAGAAGATCACAAATGTAAAAAAACAAAAATGTACCCTTTTGATAGGTGAAATAAAGTATAAAGAATACATTCAGTCTTCCTAATCTGGAAGATGGGCAGATTGGTGGGGAAGGAACATAATTTCAGGAAAGGAACATAAGCATGTCTTACCCAGCAAACACTGAGGATTTTCAGCTTTTCGAACTCTTACAGACCAATGGGGAGCCTGAATAGGATCCAAATCACTAAAATACAAAACAAAATAAACAAAGATCCTAATCATGACAATGTACAACTCATTAATTTATCAAAATGCAGCCTAATTAATTATATAAAAGGACAAGCAATCCATTTTGCCTCCCTTAAACTTACTGTTATTCAGATGATAAGGCCATTTGGGTAAGTTTAAAAAAAAAAAAAGAAAAACCAGAATCTTAAGAAATCAAAGTTTGTAGACAAAAAAAGCAAAAAAGAAAAACCATAATCAAAACAGAATAATCAAAACACACATATAAAAATTATTCTGAACAGGCAATGTACACTGATAATCTAATAAAACAATTTTAGAAATAATAAAAAAGAAATGATCTTAATCAGTTTTTTATAACACTAATAGTAAAAACAGAGACTACAAAATTTGCACAAGATCAAGTGTGCCCTGTTTTCTCAGTTAAATAGATTATTATACATCCACTTAATGGATTATGCAGCAATTTTAAAAATAACAACACATCTTTATTTATGGGCATATAATATGTAAAGATACATACTAAATAAGGCAAATATATAAATTTAAACTTTAAAAATATAAGCTCCCATAAAAATACTGAATCATTATGTTGTACATGTGAAATTAATATAGTGTTATATGCCAATTACATCTCAATTAAAAAAAAAAGTATACACCCCAAAATGCTAACTGGCTATTTTTTAAGTAACAGGATTGCATGTAGTCCTTATTTTCTTCTTTATAGCCATCTAAATTATGTGATTAAGAAAGCTCATGTTACTTTTATCATCAACAATACAACCTATTTATTTTATGATTAAGAAAGCTCATGTTACTTTTATCATCAGCAAATACAACCCACTTATTTTAATTACAACAAAAAAGTGTCCTATTTCTCACTGTTCTGCATCATGCATGAGAGATACTGAAATCGTGTTCCTCTTTCTCCACATTCTTCCTAATGTTTGCTATAATTTTTGAGTTGTTTCCATTGCACAGGAGTATATGACTGGGAAGTTTCGTTATTTATGACATTTAATGTTCAAATATTACTCCCACACATTCTAATGACCATCATGTCTTCAAAGTATTTCATGAACCACTTCTAACTAGCTAAGAAAAGTTCAACAGAATTATGCACTATATCCCTCTTGAAGACATCTTTGCTAAAACAAAGTAAGACTGAGATTGTTCAGGGTAGGGGGGATGGGTTAAATAGGTGATAGAAATTAAGGAGTGCACTTGCCATAAGCACAGGGTCATGTATGGAAGTGTGGAATTACTACGTTGTACACTTAAAACTAATATAAGACTATATGTTAACTAACTGGAATAAAAATAAAAACTTAAAAAAAGGGAGACTGTTCATTATCCCTGAACTAAAGATCACATCCCCAAGGTCAACAGCTTAAAATACATCTCTAATACATAATCAGCCTAAAAAGCAACCTTTAAAAGTAAAAAATCAACCAACCTAATCAGAAAAGAAAAAGGAAAGTTGCTAACCACTTGACAGTTAATTTATTCTACTGAAATGTTTCAATCTCAATATACTACTCTTAACATACTTACGAATAAACATCATTATCCACAATGATACCTTCCGTCAGGTGAGGCCATGTAGTTGCTAAATGGAGTTCACTAAAATAAACAAAACATAAAATATATCCAAAAGCTTTAATATTGTATGTATATCCTCTGACTCAGCAATTCTACTTCTAGAAATGTATTCTAAGTAAATAACCAGAAATGTACATACAAGTATGTTAAAAGTGGTGCTATCTATAATACAGTAAAACAAGAAACTAGTTTATTAGCAAATAGTAGCACACCCATATGAAGTTAATGTCTTGCAGACATTAAAAACACATACTATATCTAACAGCCCAAAAGTGTAAATAACCCCAAAATCTATCAGCTGATCAATGGATAAATAAAATGTGGTATTAGCCATATAATGGCATATTCTACACCAATAAAAAGCAATGAAATACTGACCATGCTACAATACAGATGAACCTCAAAAACATTTTGCTAAGTGAAAGCAGTCGGACACAAAAGGCCACATACAGCATAACACAATTCATATGCAATGTCCAGAACAGGCAAATCCATAAGGAAAGAAGGTAGATTACTATTTGCCTAGAGCTGGAGGGCCTGGAGAGATCAATGGGATGACAGCTAAAGGTGAAGGGTTTCTTTTTGGGATAATGAAAGTGTTGTGGAATTAGAAAGAGATGATGATAGCACAACTTTGGAAACACTAAAAACCACTGAATTTTATACTTTATACAGCGAATTTTATGGTACATGAATTATATCTCAATTTTGAAAAAATCATGTTACAGATCAGAGGTTAGCAAACGTTTTCTACAAACGACCACATAGCAAATATTCTAGGCTTTTGGGACCATATAGTCTCTGTTATATTCTTGGTTTTTTCTTTTAAAACTCTAAAAAATGTAAAAGAGATACAGAAACAGGCTACTGGCCAGATTTGGTCCAAGGTCATAGTTCGCTGACCTCTTAATATGGATAAATTTTAAGTTTCAAAAAGTTTGCATGTAAAATAAAGAAAGCAAGCCACAAAACATAGAGGATGACATATATTTATAAAATATACAAACATACCAAGTGAAGAAGAGTTATCACAGCAGGCCTGATACTTAGAAAAGGATAACCTGTGAGGTTCACCCTTGACTTGCCATCTGGAAACTTAGATTTTGTGGGGTTCCTATCATTCCTTCATAGGGGTGGCTCACTGTGCCTAAACTACTGCCTAAACAGTATGGTTTATGCTGAACGCCTGCTTTCCTTCTGGTACATGGAGAGAATGCCTAAGTAACCAGCCTCAGATAAACACACCATGTGCTGAGTTCTCTAATGAGTTTCCCTGGTGAAAGAAAGCCTTTCACACATGTCACAATTCATTGCTAGGAGAATTAAGTGTGTCCTGAGTGACTACACTGGGAAAGGATGCTGGTCCTTGGTTGGCTCTGAACCTCACCCTATATGCCTTTTCTTTCCTGATTTTTGCATTACATCCTTTCAATGTAATACACCATAGCCATGAGCACAATTAAATGCCGTGAATCCTCCTAGCAAATCACTGAACTAGAGAGCCTTGCAGAGACCAAGTTGTCATCAGTGACCATCGATGAGTAATGGGATTATGAATTTAGTGAATATTTTTTTTCCTGTCAAGATTTTGAACCCACTTCTTGGAGAGTTAAGTTTGGAGAGCAAAGAAGGCAAAAGAACCAATTACTTATTTTCTCTAATCTTCAGTGGTGCTCAACTGACTGGCAACTCCAGTCTGGACTCTCTATTTTAGAATTCACTGTGGTAACAGGGCCAGAATCTACAACAATATAGTATAACCTTGGTTAATAACTGGACACTAGCCACCATTGGCTCAACGTATTTTCTGAACTGGGTCCTATAATGGTCCCAATTAAACTTCTGTGTTACCAAATACCTCTTCAGTAAGTTGATTTTTTGACTGAATTAGTCACAGTTGACTACTATAGTTTACAATTAAGAAACTTGACTAGCAAACATGGTTTTTGCCTCTTTTTATGTTTTCTAAATTTCCCTTACTTAGCATAAATTTATTACTTTCATAATAAACAAATTTTTAAGGTAAAAAAATGACTAGACAGTATGTGATATTAAGGGACATGAATGATTACAAGTTTAAAACTCTAAGCTCTGAAATAATTTTAGGTATTAACCTCAGATTCATTTCCTAAGCTTTTATGACTATGTTCTCTCCTCACCCTCTAACTACAGACAGGAGTTTCAGTGTCCTCTGACAAGGAGAGGACACTGAAAAATGCCTCATTCCTTCTTCCACCACCAAAGATTCCTTTTCAAAAGCACTGTGCATGCCCATAGCATTTGCTAATCACCATGCGATTTAAATGGTTTACCATACACACCATCTCATCCCCAAATTATTTTTGTACTCTTCTTTGATCATCTATTTCGCTGCTGATTCCTCATCATGACTTAAAATTAAGAAATATTTAATAACTAATTCCTTCACATTTCTATTACTAGGTCAATTTTATTCTATCTCCCTAAAATTTCCTCTAAGCAAAATCTAATGAATGAACCAGCTGGAGAGCCACAAATATACCATTTCTCCCTTATTTATTATGCCTTGATGGCCACCTTCTTTATCCTCTGGTAAATTTCACCAAACTCTTCCCTGCATCAAGGCCTTTACACAGGCTCTTCATTCCACCTGCACTGGTCATTCTCTCTGCCTGGCTAAATCCTCCCTAACTGAGACACTTCCTTTCAGAACACTTTCCTGATGGCATCCCAATCCAAACTAGTCTCTCATTTTACTGTTATTATAACCTGTACATTTCCTTCAAATTACCCCACAGCTTATAATACTGTTCACTTATTTAGGTGATAATTTTGTCCATTTCCTTCAATCAGATTGTAAATGCCAAGAAGCCAGAAAGTGTTTTATTTACTTCTATAGCTTCCTAATTCAGCATAGTGCCTGGCACATATAATAAATAAGTATCAATTACAAAAGATACTTACTTTATCTTTCCCTTGAGTGATTTTAAGTTAAAACTACTATTATTTCTACCTCTATGTAAGAGTATTAAGAATGTATGTATGCGTGATAATCTCCCCACGACAATATGCCACTCGCAAAGAACCTCCTTCATCCCTCCCTGAAAGAGAAGATTGGGAAGCACAAGAAGAAGTGCCTGGTGCAGAGCTCCAAATCCTACTTCATGAACATGAAGTGCCCACGAGGCTACAAAAATCACCACCATCTTTAGCCATGCACAGTTTTGTGAGTTGGCTGCTCCACTATCCTTTGCCAGCCTATAGGAGGAAAAGCAAGGCTTATAGAAGGATGCTCCTTCAGACAGAAACAGCACTAAAAGCACACTGAATCAAAATGAGTGGGAAACCAACCCAATAAACACATTTTGGATACAAAAAAAAAAGAGAAGGTATGGATGTTTGTGCATATTTTTTAATTAGCCAAATAGTTTAACTAAACAAATAAGACAATTTCTAAATCAGCATTATTTATATTTTCCAAATATTTTGCTCTCAGTGATTAAATTTTCCAAGCCTTACATTTTTTTATAAAGCAAAATTTTCTTAAAGTTCAGTAGCTCTTCTAGAAAAGCAGTTGGGTAATCTAAGAGGTCTGACTTAAGCCTTAATTTGTACATTTGGAAAAAGTGGTCAGGAAAAATGTAAAAACATTTGTTAATTCTCGGTGATGACTACATGAAAGTTTGTTATATGACATTCTCTGTGCTTTTCAATATATAAAATGTTTCCCAAAAAGTAGGCCATGAATCACTTCTATAAAGAATAATAAGTGGCATTATACACATTTTATGTATTATTTGAAAGCTTCTTTTACTTCTAAATTACAGAGGAAAAACAAAACAAACGGACAGACTGTTAGGTATAGGTCTGCTTCTGGTACTATACTCATTCCAGAAGGCTACAAAACACAGTAATTAGTATTAATAGAATTTAAAAAGTAAAGTCCCAGGGCACCTGAGTGGCTCAGTCAGTTAAGCATCTGCCTTTGGCTCAGGTCATGATTTCAGAGTTCTGGAATGGAGCCCCATGCCAGGCTCTCTGCTCAGCAGGGAGTCTGCTTCTCCCTCTGTCCCTCCCCTCTGTGCTCCTGCACATGTGCTCTCTCTCTCTCTCAAATAAATAAAATCTAAAAAAAAAAAAAAAAAAAGTAATCCCATAATTCAAATGATATCCCACCTTATAGGATCTTCACAGGCACCAAATGGTAATTTGCCAAACTCCAGGCCCCCAACTTCTCCTCCTACAAGGGCATCTATATCTAAACAAAAGGAATGTTTTTCCATTATTCAGCAAAAAATGAAGAAATAAGAATTTAATTAGGTTAGCTCTTTGGGCAATCATAGATTTAAATGTGCCTATATCAAGAGCACACACAGAAAGTTAGAAAGCAAACAGTCTTTAACTGGACTGCTTGTAATAAAAGCAGTTATAATAAATAGAATGTTATAATAAAAGAACAATTCCTATCTGTACAGTGTTTCATTCAAGCCATGCATTCTACATTTTACCCTTTTGAAATATTCCTTAAACAATGCTTGAGAGAACATTAATCCTGTAAATTTTTTTGCATTTTCTAAGAATGTGATTAATATCATCTAAAATAAAGATTATCCAAGTATTTAAAAATGTAATCACCAACCTACAGTTCTTCTGTCAATAATTTCTGAATAGCAAATCAGTTATCATTAATAAATTTTTATTTCAGTTGGCAGTACACAGAAATATTTTAAGTTCAACAAAGAATTTCCTGTTATGAATAGTATCTGAGATTAGAGGCGAATGTAGCTGGTAAATCACTCTCCTTAGCTCCACCCCTCTTAAAGAACTAATAAACACTTTTAAAAGACATCAAAAAGATTTATTTCTCTTTGAAATAATTCAAATGGTTATTTTCATTATTTGCACTATACTGGGAATTCCACAAATTAAAATTCCATTGTTGAGTTATGAATATTCCCCAGATTTGCTAAAATCATGTTTGACAATTACCTACAACCTAACTAAATTAAAATTAGTCATTAAATAGGGCTCAATTACTTGATTCAGTAAACTTTCTCAAGTCAATTTCATTCCATTTTTCCAACTAAAGAATGCTTATAATAATAAAGATTACAATGACTAGGTTTATTACAAGATGTGAATTTTTAAGAGCTTCAAAATGTGTAGTAAGCATATTTTATAAATTAATAAGCTAAAAATTATTACTAAACAGTGCAAAAGTTTTAATTCAATTAAAAGTTCCGAAGTGGGGCACAGGGGTGGCTCAGTCAGTTAGGCATCCAACTCTTGATTTCAGCTCAGGTCATGATCTCAGGGTTGTGAGACTGAGCCCTATGGCGAGCTCCACACTGCGAGTGGAGCCTGCTTAAGATTCTCTCTCTTCTCCCTCTCTTTAAAAAAAAAGCAAACACACACACACACACACACACACACACACACACACACACACACACACAAAGTTCAGAAGCAACACTGTGGAATGAAAGTATCCTGGGATTTGGAGTTTGACCAGTGTTTGAAAGCAAACTTTATCATTTGATGACCATGTGACCCTGAGCCAGTTACCTATGTTCTCAAAGACACATATATTCTTTAAGAAACACCACAGATAAATGATAATTACATGAAATAATATATAAAATGCCAAGCACAATGTGTGGCCCATATTACATGTTCAAATCCCTTCCTTCCCTTTATAGGAGAAAATATTAAAAATTTATATGGCCTTCAATTCACTGCAAATGGTTAATATTTTGGTCATCGTTAAAAAAGAATTGGCAAGAGAACATCAATAAAGGTTTTACTGGCAATCAAAATTATAATGCTAACATTCTGCCTCTTGGGCTTCCTCTTAGATCACCACAGACTGTATCATCTTGGGAATATTTAAAATTGACTAATAATAGAGCAGCCTTTGAAAAAAAGGAAAAGGAGGGCAGGAATTGAAACTTTCACAGAGAAGATGGCTACAAATTGTCTAGAGGGTATTGTCTGGAAACTAAAATTACCAAAATGAACATTTGAGTCTTTCTTCTAATTTAATTCACAGCTTAGCTTTTATTTCCCTTTGCTATAGTTTAGTTGCAATTCTTTTATTGTACACTAGAATTTCAAATTATTCTGTGGTACATAAATAAAATACTGATAGCATATATAACTACCAAAGGCTAAGGATGTACTACGTTATTGTAATATCATTCCAAAACTACCTATTTTCCATCCTATAAATAACCAACTACTTGAAATAAAAATAAACAGTAAAGAATGTTGTTTTATTCTAATTTATTTTTCTCTGACTGGGGCAGAGTGAGAAATGTTTCAGGCTAATAAAATCCTTGTAATTGTTTATAAATTTGTATTACATTTCTTATAGATATACTTGAATATAATTACACTTCTATGTGAGAAACACCCAGGAACCAAACCCTCACTTAATTAGGCTATATGTCCAGTAGGGTGAACTTTTCTAGAACTTAGGTTAATATCTTGTTCACACCTGCAGCCCAAACATCCTAAGCTGGCCCATTATAGGTTAACAATTAATGATTACTAAATGAATCAGTTTATCAGTATATACTGCTTTATGGCTAAGTGGGTAAATTGGTTTTAATTACATCAAAAGCAAGTTAAAGTAAAATATTCTAGAGCTCTACCTATCGTAAGTATATGTGTATATACACTTTTTTTTTTCTTTTCTGCTTTCCTTATTTAGCACTCTTCTTCAATCTCTACTTTCCATAAGGTTCTCAGCTTATGAGGGTGGCTTCCGTTATTACATTCTAAAAACAGACATTTTAACCATTCACTACATACTAATTTGCAGCACAGGATCCACAGCAGGGGGATGCTTTATAAATAATGTCAGCTTTCAAAGACAGATTGTCACATACAGAGTAATGCTGTCTCTAGAACAAACTTCAGAGCTTTTTTCAAGAGGAAAAAAAATGATAAAGGCAATGAAATCAGCAATACTGCATTTAGAATGAATTACAAACATTTCAAATTTAAAACATTTGAAACACACTGTTAAATAAGTTTAATTTCTGAATATATTTTCTTTTCCATTTATATTCAGTAAGTTAAGTATACTCTAAATTATCTCACCTGGAGGTTGCTGAGGCCAAAAATACTGCTGCCAATCCTGAAGTACATACGTAAAGCGAATAGCAATACTAACTGGAGGCAAAGGAGTTAAAGGACATCCCTAGGAAATAAATGCAAAGACAATATCATATAGCTTTAAAAAAAGTGTTTTAAAAACAATGCCAGAGAGCAAATTACATGAACATGAAGCTGTTTAAACTACTAACTGGAGGGGCACCTAGGTGGGTGAATGGTTAAGCCTCCAACTCTTGATTTCAGCTCAGGTCATGATCTCAGGATCCTGAGATTGAACCCCTTGTGTTGGGCCCCACATTTGGCCCATGTCAGATCCCTGGGCTCGCCGCTTGACATGGAGACTGCCTGTCCCTCTCCCTCTCCTACTGCCCCTCCCCCAGCTCGTGCTCACTCGCACTCTCACTCTCTCTAAAATAAATAAATCTTTTAAAAATAAACAAATAAACTGCTACCTGGAAACAAATTAAATGCTCCTTCAAAATAGTTTTAACAATTTTAATTATACAAATATAATTTCTTACTATTCTGTTCAGCCATAATGAATGTGAAAAAATCTGATTCATTTTTTAAATAAGTGAAACTATTATAAAGTGTAAGACTAGGATTGAGGAGATGATGTCTTTTCTTTCTTTCAAATGAAAATAAACTCAAGTTAAAGCCAGTCTTGAATATTTAACCATAATTTTAGACTAAGACAAATGGTCACTCATGCAAAATATACTAATGAATCAGTTAACATAAAATTTAGATTCATCTTTGCATTCATTAAAAATCATGAAAATAAATATCACCTAAACATCCTATGATCTCAGCTTGCCTTAATAATGGTTAACCTACATTAATGTGGAGTAGGACTTAATATAAAAGGATTCACCTATGGAACATGTGAAACTATAAATTCAAGAGTATTCTGCATATCTAACCAGTTACCAGGCGTTGCTGATACTGACCAGGAGGAATAAAAGACATTTACCTCAGTAGCCGCATCTATAAATGTCACTAGTAGCTTTAACCAAATACAAACTCAATCTAAAGTCACAATACAAGGTGGTTGCCCAAAAGAAAGATAATTCAGTTTTGGGCTGCTGTGTCCTAAACAAGCAAGGTAAGATTCTGGCTGGTTAGGAATAATAGACTTCTCAGTCAAGTGCAGATATTAAGTGAGTGTTCACCCATAAGATACAAAGAGTCTAAAAACCATAACAAAGTTGCTTTGACACATAACCTCTGCTCCAGTTACACAGCAACATAGATAAATATAGAAGAGATAACCAGAAAGGAATAGCTAGGATCAAACGTGACATAAATATATCTTTTTGGGCCTAGAAAAGGTACACAAAATCCAAAGTTTTAAGTGGGGCTTAAGGCACATGCCTGCTAAGTTCCAGGTGTGGAAGAAGGCAGTGACAGCCTAGTGGAACTGGAAGTTCAACTCTGCCCAGAGTGAGTGCACTATAATACTCTGCTTAAGGCAGACACTGGGACAGGGCACACCAACTTGGTACAGTAGCATTGTTGGAAATTAGGGGCTGGGGAGAGTCACTGAGTGAGGGGGAGAAAACACTCTCATAATCTAAGCAAGCAATCCAATAACTCCAAGACCAGATGATCAATACCCCCAGTATCACCACAGAGCAAGAGCCTCCAAACACCATTTTAAAAGTCAACTCTGAAATTTTCTACAGGTAGGGAGCAACCACAAGATTACAGAGCCACAGGGGAGGATGGGAGAGAAAGTAAAAATTTTAGATAGAACGTTCATTCTAAATGAGCCTGCAAACAAAATTTCCACAAAACATGAAGAAATGTAGTTCTAAGAGAGACAAATATCCAAATCAACATTCAAAAATATAAAACCATGATATATAAAGAGCATCTGAAAGAAGGAAGAATGTCTAGATGAAAAAAGACTAGAGTATGAATTTTCATATATTTAGAGGATTATGGCAGAATTTAAATTTAAATTTTATGTACCTCAAAGGGCAAAACTGACCCCCCCCATCCCCTGCCAGAAGGAAAGCCTTTTCTAACAAATTAGATCTATGCAAAAACGAAATAAACTTCCAGTGAAGGGTGAGTGCTCTGGAACATTGCAAGCAGGTGTTAAAGAGTAATTTTTATAAAGATAGCTTTAGCGGTGCCTGGGTGGCTCAGTCGTTAAGCGTCTGCCTTCAGCTCAGGTCATGATTCCAGGGTCCTGGGATCAAGCACCACGTCAGGCTTGCCACTCAGCAGGGTGTCTGCTTCTCCCTCTGCCCCTCTTCCTGCTCATATGCTCTCTCTCTCTCTCTGATAAATAAAATCTTTAAAATAAATAAATAAATAAGCACATAAGCATCTCCTTGAAACTGAATGGAGAGAAAAACAGATGGATGGCAAGGATGGCCAGGACAGAATGACATTGGGCTGCTCAGCGGGAAGCCTGCTTCTCCGTCTCCCACTCCTCCTGCTTGTGTTCCCTCTCTGTGTCTCTCTCTGTCAAATAAATAAATAAAATCTTTTAAAAAAAAGTAAAATAAAGATAGCTTTAGAGAGATATTACAGAAGAGTCACATACTGGGTAGTTTTAGCTATGTAAAACCCCTAAAGTACCCAAACAACTCTCAATTATTGTAAGTTCAACTCTTATCAAATCAATTTTGAGGGGCGCCTGGCTTGCTCAGTTGGTAGAGAACACGACTCTTGATTTCAGGATCATGAGTTCAAGCTCCAGATAGAGCGTGTAGCCTACTTTTAAAAAAATCAATATTGAGAGGTGTTTGATATCTAGGTGAGTGAGTTTTGTGAAAGTTCTGCCAGATAATGTGATGAACTGATTAAGAACACTTTTTTTAAAAGTACAACTAGCAAACTGTCATAATCTAAGTTAGGCTCCACAGATCAAGGTGGTCCCTAGTTTCAATAAAGAGAAGTTCAGCTACCTAAGGGACATAAAAGATCCATGAAAATAATGTTCACTCATGTTTTTGAAGAAGGAATAAAGTATTAATATTTGCATCTGACCAGAAACCTGATCTGACCAGAAACCTGATCTAAAAATACATAATTGAAAACTTCTGGTGAGAGAGCAAAGGGAAACAATTGGGACAGAAATATATACATACTTACCTTTTTCAAATATTTCTCAAAACACCACATGTAGAATGAAGAAGTACTTAAAGCTTTTCAAAGTTTTTGAAAAAAAAAAATTACATACATACACAGAACTCTTAAAATATATGCTTCTATGATCTTTTGGTGGCGATAAACACAAGAAACTGCTAACAGTAGTTATTTTGAGGAGCGAGATTGAGAAATGAAAGGAAGCTTTTACTTTATTTAAATTTCTTAACATGGTGACATGCATTATTTTTTTAAAAAAATGTCAAATGGATTTATCTGGGTGGTAATAATCCTACCACTACACTATGTAGGGCCTCAACATTGAAAACATTTTTATGAAATTAGTTCTAATCCTAAATAGCTACCATACTTACTAAAAGAGAAACTTCAGCATTTTCCTCATTATTTTTTCCTTTTTAAAATTTCCCAACCATCAGAAAGACTGCAAAACTAGTATAATTAACAAGCAGCTACCTGAAGCACACTCATCTGGGGAGGTTGGCAATAGCTGACCCCTGAACATGGCTCTGAACTATGCAGGTCTGCTTACAGATGAGCTTTTTACAGTACAGTACTATAAATGTGTTTTGTCTTCCTTATGATTTTAATAACATCTTCTTTCCTCCAGCTTACTTTATTGTAAGAATATGATATATAGTACATATAACACACAAAATATGTTAATCAAGTGTTTACGTTACTGGTGTGGCTTCCAGTCAACAGCAGGCTAATGATAATCAAGTTTTGGGGGAGTCAAAAGTTTTAAGTGCATTTTTGACTATGCACAGGGGTGGAATGTCAGGATCCCAATCCCTGTATTGTTCAAGGGCCAACTGTTTTACTATTAGAGAAGAAAGAGTAGAAAGAGATAACACAGTAAATAAATGTTAACAAACTGAACAAAATTAGTTTAATTAGTTGTTCTTTAGTACACTAAAAAATCTAACTGGATACTGTTTCTTTGAACATACATAGTAATTTATATAGTCAATTATATCTTCCACTAATTACATTATCATTATAGAGAAATGTTTCTACATACTCAATAAAATTACCAAACTGCTACTTTCATCTAGATCCCAGATAAGACTGACAATATCAATACAAACTCACAATCTTTGATTTGAAGATATCCAGCAGACCTGATAAATGAGTGTACTGATTTGGCACTTTCCGAAGATGAACCATTTCAAAATCAGTTCGGACACCATGACCCTGACATTCTCCCACATACATTCTTCGCCATTTGTGATGAATTTGCACAAAGAGTGGCACCTGGCTGTAGGACACAATTAAATAGGAACAGATTTTAAGTTCATTAAACACTAATTCCTAAATCTAAAAATTTCCCCATTATTTTAATCTCAAATATTTTAAAACACTAAGCAAGGATCATTTATCAGACTTATATTTATAAGAGACACTCTTAGTTTCTTTTCTCCATACACTAATAAGCTGAAGAAACGATCATCTAGTGGAACTTTATATTCAGAAAATTGTTTTAAAATAGCTGAAAGTAAAAAAGAAAAAGGCACAATGAAAATTTTCTTGAATAAAAATGATCATATTAAGATAGGGACTGAAGGACTCCATAAAAATCTGCTTTTTGCTCCTTTTCCTGCTTCTACTCTTGCTAGGACCTACACCCCCACTTTACACATCCCTCAGTAGTTTATGTCCTCCTTGTAAGAGACAAGGAGTTAATGATTTCTCTAGAAAAGATAACATTTAAGGAAGGACCAGGTGAGAATAACCAGACAAAGCTATCATATGTGCATTCCAGACCACCAGCACTAGACATATCCATGTCAAGATACCCAGGCTCCAAGGAATAACACATGGGCCTTCACCTTTGATCTAACCAGTTCCTGGATGCCTGAGAGGACACATACACCAGACCATGATCCTCAACAAAAACCTCCAGGCCCAAAGCAAAGATGAGACTTCCTTTCCTGAGTCTCTCAGATATTCTTTACCTGCACTCTCTCTATGCCTTTAATAAATACTGCTTTCATCTCTTGCTGGCTCACATTTGACTATATCCTGCATGCATCCAGGGACCCCTTTGGTTGGTCCTGTGGGACCCTCTCTGGGTCCAGATCAGGCTTGCTGGCATCAGTATCCTATCAGCCTTTTAAAGGCAAAATAAAATTTGATTCACAGGTATGAAGCAATACAAATCAAAACAACATTAGTGGTGAAATATTTTTTACTTTATCATTTGAAGATAGAGCCAATCCTTATTATTCACAGATTTGCATGTTTGCAAATAAGCCTACTCCCTAAAATTTATTTGTAACCCCCAAATCAATACTCTCAGCATTTTCAGTCATTTGTGGACATACATGGAACAGCAAAAAGTTTGAGTCATCTGACTTGGGCAATCTCAGTTGAGGTTGAACAATACAACGATCTGTTTTTAAGTTTGAAAATTAGATTTTGTAAAAAAATTTAAATAAACTAAACATTTGAAAGCAAAACACAAAAAGTATAACTTACTCATTTCAAATATTCATTGAATATTTCAGTAAATTTCCCTTTAGAAATGCACTCACTAAAGGTTTTGAGTTTGTCCTTCTATATGATATTCCAATAAATGTACAAGTAGGAATCCTAAGAATTTTTTTTAAATCTAACTTAGAAACCATTTTCCTTCATAAATTATAATTAAAAATATTTTTTAATTCATTGTCTAGGTTTTTTCAAAATGTCCACCTACCAGCCAGTATTTCCCAAAGCAATAGACACAGAACTTAGAAGAAGATTGCACTTAGATTCACTGAGAACTGCATCATGGTTTGCAGCAGGGGCAATCACCACAAACTCCCGCAGTCCATACCTTTAAAAAAAGAACCACTGCCATTAAACAGGGAAAACTTCAGAATACAAAACCATTATTTGAAAAAAATCTCCCTGCATTTTAGCAAGTCATGTCGGAGATACAGGTGTTTCTCTTTTTTTCCAGTGGCAACTGAACTGACAATAACATGAATTTCCTTCATTTAGTAAAACACTTCCATTATTCACCCAATTCCTCTCAATTCTTAACAAATTAAAAGCAATTTGCTGAAATCACAAAAGAAAGGCATGTTTAACAGTTTTGTCTTAAAAATTAAGTGTCCAAGACTGAAATCTTGCTTTTAATTAACTGATAACATTAAGTCCAATGATGTGGAAAGATAGTTTGATAGATTCCCTAAATGGGAGGAAAATAATTATCATCCATCATGTATTTGTGCTGTCTAAATGTGAAAACGTGGTTTACTCAACTAAGGAATTATTCTATTGTTGTTGTTGTTGTTTTAAGAGAGAGAGAGGGTGGGGGGCCAGCAGAGAGAGTGGGAGAGAAGAGAATCTTAAGCAGGCTGCACCCCCAGCACAAAGCCTGAAGGGCTCACTCACAACCTCGAGATCATGACCTGAGCCCAAATCAAGGGTCAGATGCTTAACTGACTGAGCCACGCTGGTGCTCCAACGAATTCTTATATTCTTTTACTCAATAACACATCAGATAGGAGTCACAAAATTATCAGAGAATGGCTTACTCTTGCTACGATATCTTACAAAAATGAAAACTTCTCATTTAGTTGTCAAGTCCTTTAAATAACACAAATTTGTGGCCAAACTTTACAAAAATATAAGATCAAGGGCACCTGGGTGGCTCAGTCATTAAGCGTCTGCCTTTGGCTCAGGTCATGGTCCCAGGGTCCTGGGATCGAGCCCCGCATCAGGCTCCCTGCTTAGCCAGGAGCCTGTTTCTCCCTCTCCCACTCCCTCTGATTGTGTTCCCTCTCTCGCTCTCTCTCTCTCTGTCAAATAAATAAAATCTTTAAAAATATATATATACATATATATAAGATCAAGTTAGTGATTTTGCCTATTGAAAATTCCTGCTCTAGTCACTCCTAAATGTATTTTTATTTAATATTTTTAAAATTAATTATGAAAGGTATTACCCATTTGCCTAATTTATTTTAACGCTGGATATGTAGAGTTGTGAAGGCTTTTATTTATGAACATTCTCAAGAAATCCCACAGTGATAAAGATCAAAAAATAAAAACAGTCCAACCCATAATCTGTTTATTGTTTAGATGACAAAAATTTAGTTCATCTTCTCACCTTGCCTCTATCCTCCTACCCCTGAAATCAAAAATTAGTTATACAGAAATGGCATTAAATACTGGAAAGAATCCAGAGCTATGAATTTTAAGCTCTAAAGGTTTTAAAAACACTTTTCTCTTTTTTTAACGCCCTTGGAAGAAAGAAAACAAAACAAGTGAACATTTTTCCTCATGCCATCGCCCACACTAGAGTGAAACCACAGTCAACAGTTCTTGGTTATTCTGGGGCGCCTGGGTGGCTCAGTTGGTTAAGCGACTGCCTTCAGCTCAGGTCATGATCCTGGAGTCCCAGGATCGAGTCCCGCATTGGGCTCCCTGCTCAGCAGGGAGTCTGCTTCTCCCTCTGACCCTCCCCCCTCTCATGCTCTATCTTATTCTCTCTCTCAAATAAATAAATAAAATCTTAAAAAAAAAACAGTTCTTGGATATTCTTCCAGAAATAATCTACCCATGTACTCATCGTACCCTCAAATAAGATTATAATATTTATGCTTTCTGTACCTCCTTTTCAAAGGGTAATCCCCTACTGATCAGCACTCTGTCTCCAGGGTTATGCCATTCTTTTTTATAAAGATTTTATTTATTTGAGAGAGAGAGAATGAGAGATAGAGAGCACAAGAGGGAAGAGGGTCAGAGGGAGAAGCAGACTCCCCGCCGAGCAGGTGGCCCGATGCGGGACTCGATCCCGGAACCCCAGGATCAATGACCTGAGCCGAAGGCAGTTGTTCAACCAACTGAGTCACCCAGGCACATCCTGTATTAGACCTATTTGAGGCCTGAGACAATGCCTTCAACTAAGCAAACATTAAGTGGAGGCCTTAAAAAATGAGAAAAATCAACAACAAAATCAAGCAGCCTGATTAAAAAGTGAACAAAGAACCTGAATAGACATTAGTCCAAAAAACATATACAATAGGAAAATAAGCACATGAAAAGATGTGGTCAACATCGCTAATTAGGAAAATGTAAATCAAACCCACAGTGAAATATGACTTCACACCCACTACGATGGCTATTGTAACAAGCAAAACAAAATACATAACAAATGTTGGCAAGGATATGGGGAAGTGAGAACCGCTGAGCATGAATGGTGCGATTTAAAATAGTACAGCCACTATGGAAAAACAGTACAGTGATTCATCAAAAACTGAAACATAGAATGACCAGCAGTTTCATATCTGGGTATATACCCAGAAAAATTGAAAGCAGGGACACAAAGAGATACTTGAACATGCGTGCTCACAGCACCTTATCCACACAGCCAAAAGGTGGAAACAACCCAAATGCCTATCAATAGATGAATGGATACACAAATGTGATATATGTACACAGTGAAATATTATTCAGCATTAAAAGGAAAAGAAATTCTGATACATGCTACAACAGAGATGAACCTTGAAGACTTAATGCTAAGTGAAATAAGACAGTAACAAAAGAATGAATACCATATGATTACATTTATATGAGGTACATAGAGTAGTCAAACTTACAGAGACAGAATATAGAATGGTGGCTACAGGGCCTGGTGGGTGAAGGATTGAGGAGCTATCATTTAATGGGTACAGAGTTTCAATATGGGATGATGAAAAGTTCTGGAGATGAATACTGGTGATGGTTGCACAAAAATATGAATGTACTCAACACCAGTGTATACTTAAAAAATGGTTAAAATAGTAAATTTTGTTATGTTTTACCACAACAAAAAAATTTAAACAAATATATGAGCAAAATGGATACATATTTTAAAGAATAAGAAATATCAACAGCTAAGCATTCTATTCAAAGATGTTCAACCTTATTAGTGATTAAGAAAATAAAATTAAAAGAAGATAATTACTATTTACCAATTAAATTGGCAAAAAATATAAAATATTGGTAAGAGCCAGTATTGGCAAGAGTTTGGGACATGCCACAGGTGGTGGTATGAACTTTTAAAACATTTTTGGAGAACAAAAAGGCAGGATATATCAATATTTAAAATTCACAAACTTTGTACTAATTATATTTCTTTTTATCTATTTTACAAAAACATTCATACAAATGAGTATCTTGAAGATACCGTGGGTTCAGTTCCAGACCACCACAATAAAGCAGATATCAAATCAAGCACGTATAAATGATTTTTTTGGTTTCCCAATGCACATAAAAGTTATTTTTATACTATACTGTAGTCTATTAAGTGTGCCAATAGCATCTTGTCAAAAAAAATGTAAATACCTTAAATAAAAAATACTTTATTACTAATAAATGCTAACAATCTTCTGTCAGCAATCACAGATTACAATAAATAGAAAAATAATGAAAAAGTTTGAAATACTGCAGGAATTATAAAAATATGACAGAGACCAGAAGTGAATAAATGCTACTAGAAAAACCGACTTGCAGATAGACTTGCTCAACATAGGGTGCTACAAACCTTCAATTTGTAAAAGATCAGTATCTGCAAAATACAATAAAGCAAAGCACAAAAATGAGGTATGCCTTTATGCATAATGATGTTCATTGTAATAGTTTCATTGTGAAAACTAAAAACAACCTAAATATCCTTCAATGGAAAAAAAAAATGAGTAAATAATTACAGAACCCTCTCATACTACAGGATACTTGTCACTAAAAAAAAAATAAGGTTTTAAAAAAAAGGTTTACTGACATAAAGGCAATCATGAAATGCTAAGACAAATGTATATCAGAAGACGCACAGTAAAATCTAATTTATGAAAAAAAGTCACAAGTCAAAAGCACGAAAATACATAAACATATAACTAACATACTCTTAAAATATCCAGATGGACATATCCCATATTTCCTATGATTTCCTGCTTGGTTGTCCAAAATTAATAAGTATGAGATGCTTAAACCCCCTTTTTATATGTGTGTAGAAACGGAGGGATGGGGAGGAAAGAATAGGAAAAGTGAAGGGGGAGTATAATGGTACGGTAAGTTTCATTAATAAATCTTTATGTATCCTACAATATCTAGTCTAGTAATTTAAATTTATTAGGTGTTCAAACATAACAACACAAATAAAAATCCCACCATGGCAATTTTTAATAATAGAACTGTTTTTTCTGTTAGATAATCTGTTAGATTACATTATGTACATGCTAAATACTAAATTTAAATACAAATGTGCCTTAGCATCACATTCTCCAACTGAGAAAGGTAGGACAATCATTCATTTTTGTCTATTTTGTTCTAAGATACATTTTTCTTTCTTGCTCCAATAAAGACTGAAAGCAACAACAAATAACCACTATGTGCTGTACCTGTTCTTTATCTTGCATAGAAAAATCATAAAAACACACACCAACTTAGAATGCTACCATTTTACATCTCGTACATGTAGAGTTTCTTTCTTAATTTAGAAATATATTCAGGGGTGCCTGGCATCCAACTCTTACTTTTGGCTCAGGTCATGATCTCAGGGTTGTGAGATTGAGACTCATGTGAGGCTCTGCGCTGGGTGTGGAGCCCGCTTAAGATTCTCTCTACCCCTCTGCCCCTCCCCCCTCCAAAAAGAAAGAAAGAATATATTCAGAGCCTCCTTGAATAGTATAAAGAATATATGCATAAAATACTGGAGCACCAAAAACAGTAATGATAAATAAAAAAATTTCTTGGACATATTTGTACCTACCATGTACAATATACCTGAGAAAATGGAAGTGTTCAATAAGCAATTTCTTTATTCAATTTCATCCTCCCAGACATCTTTGGATATTGCAAACTGTACCTTTAATTTATAATCTATTTGGATTAATTGTGGTAAAATCCAGCAACTTTACAGTGTAGTTCCATTTCCTCCCCTATTCTTCTGTACAATACTGTCACATACACTACATTTACCTATGTTATAAACCCAACAGTACAGCGTTATAATTATTGCTTAAGCAATATTAGGGGCTTTTTTAATTAAAAGAATATCCCTTTTGTATGTACTAGAGTATTTCCAATGCTCTTCATTCCTCCTATAGATCCAATTATCATCTCTTTCTTTTAACACTGCCTATAAGGTCGGTCTCCCGGCAATGAATTCTCTTTGTTTATGTAATGGTGTTATTTCATCTTTATTTTTTGAAAGATACTTGTGCTGGATATAGAACTCTTGGCTGGCAGGTTTTTTTTTTCCTTTCAACACTCAATATCTCATTGCACTGCCCTCTGGCCTCCAATGTTTTTGTCAGCAAATAGTATTATTCTTTTGTACATGACAAATCATTTTTCTCTTGCTGCTTTCAAAATTCTCTTTGCTTTGGGTTTCAGCAACTTGATGATAATGTGTCTAGATTTGGTTGAGAGTCCTGGGTCCATAAATATTTTTTCATTGAATCTAAGAAGTTTTCAGCCATTATTTCTTTGAGTATTTCCTCCCCCTGCCCTTTCCTTCTCTTCATCTGGGACACCCATTATTACATGTATGCTTTGTAACACCTGACACTGAACCACAGATCTCCTAAGTGCTGTTCATTTTTCTCTGTTCTTTTTTCTTTCTGTTCTTTGGATTGGATAATTTCTATGAATCTTTCAAATCCACCAACTCTTTCTTCTGACATCTCAGATCTGCTTTTGAGCTCATCTGGTGAAAGTTTATTTCAGTTATACTTTTAAACTCTAACGTTTCCATCTGGTTCTTCATTATAATTTCTGTTTCTTGAGACTGCCTATTTGATGCATTGGTAGCATATTTTTAATTCTCTGAATATACTTCAGTTTTTTTTAACATACTTATAACTGCTTTGAAGTTATTGCTCAATCCCACTAAGAGTCAATTTCTACGAACTTTTTTTCCACTTCCATATGGATCACACTTTCCTGTGTGACCCTGTATATCTAGGAATTTATTGTTGAAAACTACATTTAAGGAGCTGGAGAAAGAATAGCAAATAAAGCCTCAAACCAACAGGAGAACAGAAATAATAAAGATCAGAGCAGAAATCAATGAAATAGAAACCAAAAGAACAGTAGAAACTAGGAGCTGGTTCTTTGAAAGAATTAATAAGATTGATAAACCCCTGGCCAGACTTATCAAAGCTGGAGAAAGAACACCAAATAAAGCCTCAACCCAGAAGGAAAAGAGAAATAATAAAGATCAGAGCAGAAATCAATGAAATAGAAACCAAAAGATCAAGGAAACTAGGAGCTGGTTCTTTGAAAGAATTAGTAAGATTGATAAACCCCTGGCCAGACTTATCAAAAAGAAAAGAGAAAGGACCCAAATACATAAAATCATGAATGAAAGAGGAGAGATCACAACCAACACTGAAGAAATAAAAAAAATTATAAGAACATATTATGAGCAACTATATGCCAACAAATTACATAATCTGGAAGAAATGGATGCATTCCTAGAGATGTATAAACTACCAAAACTGAACCAGGAAAAAGAGAAAACCTGAACAGACCCATACCAGCAGGGAAATTGAAAGAGTAATCAAAAATCTCCCAATAAACAAGAGCCCAGGGCCAGATGGCTTCCCAGGGGAATTCTACCAAACATTTAAAGAATAATTAGTATCCATTCTTCTGAAGCTGTTTCAAAGAATAGAAATGGAAGGAAAACTTCCAAACTCATTTTACGATGCCAGCATTACCTTAATCCCCAAAGCAGGCAAAGACCGCATCAAAAAGAAGAATTTCAGACTGATATCCCTGATGAATATGGATTCCAAAATACCCAACAAAATCCTAGCTAAAAGGATCCAACAACACATTAAAAGGGTCATCCACCACGACCAAGTGGGATTTATCCCCAGGATGCAAGAGTGGTTCAACATTCACAAATCAATCAGAGTGATAGAACACATTAAGAGGAGAGAGAAGAACCATATGGTCCTCTCGATTGATAAAGAAAAAGCCATGTGACAAAGCATAGCATCCTTTCTTGAATAAAACTCTTCAGAGTGTAGGGATAGAGGGTACATACCTCGATATCATAAAAGCCATCTATGAAAAACCCACAGCAAGTATCATACTCAAAGGGGAAAAACTGAGAGCTTTTCCCCTAAGATGAGGAACACAGCAAGGATGTCCAATATCACCACTGCTACTCAACATAGTACTACAAGTCCTAGCCTCAGCAATCAGACAACAAAAAGAAATAAAAGGCATCCGAATCAGTGAAGAAGAAGTCAAACTCTCACTCTTCGCAGATGATATGATACTTTATGTGGAAAACCCAAAAGACTCCATCCCAAAACTGCTAGAACTCATACAGGATTCAGTAAAGTGGCAGGATACAAAATCAATGCACAGAAATCTGACGCATTTCTATACACCAACAACAAGACAGAAGAAAGAAAAATTAAGGAGTCAATCCCATTTACAATTGCACCAAAAAGTGTAAGATACCTAGGAATAAATCAAACTGAAGAGGCAAAGGATCTGTACTCAGAAAACTATAGAATACCAATGAAACAAATTGAGGAAGACACAAAGAAATGGAAAAACATTCCATGCTCATGGATTGGAAGAACAAATATTGTGAAAATGTCTATGCTATCTAGAGCAATCTACACATTCAATGCAATCCCTATCAAAATACCATCCATTTTTTTCACAAAAATGGAACAAATAATCCTAAAATTTGTATGGAACCAGAAAAGACCCCAAATAGCCAGAGGAATGTTGAAAAAGAAAAGCAAAGCTGGTGGCATCACAATTCCGGACTTCAAGCTCTATTACAAAGCTGTAATCATCAAGACAGTATGGCACTGGCACAAAAACAGACACACAGATCAATGGAACAGAATGGAGAACTCAGAAATGGACTCTCAACTCTATGGCCAACTAATCTTTGACAAAGCAGGAAAGAATATCCAATGGAAAAAAAGACAGTCTCTTCAACAAATGGTGTTGGGAAAATTGGACAGCCACATGCAGAAGAATGAAACTGGACCATTTCCTTACACCACACATAAACCAGACTCAAAATGGATGAAAGACCTAAATGTGAGACAGGAATCCCAACAAAATCCTTGAGGAGAACACAGGCTGCAACCTCTTTGACCTCAGCCACAGCAACTTTTTCCTAGAAACATGCCAAAGGCCAGGGAAGCAAGGGCAAAAATGAACTACTGGGATTTCATCAAGATAAAAACCTTTTGCACAGCAAAGGAAACAGTCAACAAAACCAAAAGACAACCAACAGAATGGAGAAGATATTTGCAAATGACATTATCAGATAAAGGGCTAGTATCCAAAATCTATAAAGAACTTATTAAACTCAACACCCAAGGAACAAATAATCCAGTCAAGAAATGGGCAGGAGACATGAACAGACATTTCTCCAAAGAAGACATCCAAATGGCCAACAGACACATGAAAAAGTGCTCAACATCACTCGGCATCAGGGAAATCCAAATCACAATCTCAATGAGACACCACCTCACACCAGTCAGAATGGCTAAAATTAACAAGTCAGGAAACAAAAGATGTTGGCGAGAATGTGGAGAAAGGGGAACCCTCCTACGCTGTTGGTGGGAATGCAAGCTGGTGCAGCCATTCTGGAAAAGAGTATGGAGGTTCCTCAGAAAGTTGAAAATAGAGCTACCCTACAACCCAGCAATTGCACTACTGGGTAATTATCCCAAAGATACAAGGGTAGTAATCCAAAGGGGCACATGCACCCCAATGTTTATAGCAGCAATGTCCACAACACCCAAATTATGGAAAAAGCCTAGATGTTCATTGACAGATGAATAAAGAAGATGTGGATATATATATATATATATATATATAAAATGGAATATTATGCAGCCATCAAAAAATATGAAATCTTACCATTTGCAATGAGGTGGATGGAACTAGAGGGCATTATGCTAAGTGAAACAAGTCAATCAGAGAAAGACAAGTATCATATGATCTCACTGATATAAGGAATTTGAGAAGTAAGACAGAGGATCATAGGAGAAGGGACGGAAAAATGAAACAAGACAAAACCAGAGAGGGAGACAAACCACAAGCGACTCTTAATTTCAGGGAACAAAATGAGGGTTGCTGGAGTGGAGGGGGGTTGGGAGGGATGGGGTGGCCAGGTGATGGACACTGGGGAGGTTATGGACATTGGGGAGAGTATGTACTCTGGTGAGTGCTGTGAATTGTGTAAGACTGATGAATCACAGACCTGTACCCCTGAAACAAATAATACATTATATGTTAATAAAAAAACAAGAAAACTACATTTAGATAATAATAAAACCAAGTTTAACTTTTCTGAGGGTTCTTTGCTTATATTTAGTAACTTGTCCAGATTTAAACTGTACAATGTGTCTTTCCCAAGACATTCAACTACTGAAGTCTTTATTCAACCATTTTATTCTTCTTAGCCTGGTTCCTAGGGGCTACCCACTATCAATATAGCTTTGTGATAAGCCAGTAATTGGGGTAAAGAATATGCTCAAACACCTGAGCCCATGAGACCTGCTGACTGATCTGCTGGGAGGGGGTGCAGGTGCATTTAAAGTTGCAACCAGTTCTGAAGTTTGGGCTCTCTTACATCTTCCCTGCACACATGTAGTTTCCCAATGATACAGGGATGCGTAAAAAGTGTATACAATTCTTCTATGGCTCTCATACATATAGTATGTCCCTATTAAATTTTTGACTAACCCACCAATTGCCTTGAACTAGAACTACAATCTTTTTTTTTTAAAGATTTTATTTATTTGAGAGAGAGAATGAGAGATAGAGAACACGAGAGGGAAGAGGGTCAGAGGGAGAAGCAGACTCCCCGCTGAGCAGGGAGCCCAATGTGGGACTCGATCCCGGGACTCCAGGATCATGACCTGAGCCAAAGGCAGTCACTTAACCAACTGAGCCACCCAGGCGCCCTAGAACTACAATCTTGGCCTAGTTCAGATACAGCTTTTCCTCATCCATTCTCAATCAAGTCCACTACTCTTAGATGGTAGAGCTACAGGTTTTTGCCCTCCACCCAGATCAAGTCTGCTCATCTGCCAACAGAACTGGTGGTTTTCATGACCAGCTTAGACTGGAAAGCCACAGTTCTCACCAACATAGATTGGGGAGGAGAAGGGCAGTAGTAACAGTCACAGACAAAAGGGCCAGAGAATCCATCTATCTTAAATGAAACACCAGTAATTTTTAAAAAATAAATGCTTCTTAATTTGTTGTCTGCTTTTGGGTAATTTCCAGTACCCTAACATAGTCGTTTTGCAATTTTTTCCAGTGTCATACCTTTTTTTTTTTTTTTTGCAGAGGAGGAACTGCCAACTGTGTTATGTCACCATCACTAGAAGTCTTCTGAACATTTCTGCTTTTGAAAGAGTAAGAACATCTTACAAGTCCTTAGAGCTATTCTAAAATACCATTCTATCAAAACTATCAGGTCCTTTTGCACATATCTCTTTCTACTATCTAAAAAATGCACTAAAATCACAAAAAAAATATTTTAAAAGCCATCATAATTATTCAGCTACACAATTTACAAGATTGTGGGCCATTTCTTTATGTTGTTGCTGCTATTCCCTTAAAGTGTGGTTGAGCTGAAGGTCCAGAGACTAGGCTGAACAAGGGCAAAACCACAGAGACAAAAATCATGAGTTAAATCCAGCTGTACTTTCAGTGTATTTTTCCAATCTCTGTAGAGCCTCCCTCCCAGGTATATAGCATTTATGCCCTTATTTTTTGTGTTGTTTTCATACTGCTGCTGTAACAAATTACCACAAAATTGGTAGCTTAAAACAAATTTATTATCTTACAATGCTATAGGTCAGAAGTCTAACAAAAGTCTTACCATGCTAAAACCAACTTGTCAGCAAGGTTATGCTCCTTTTGGAAGTTACACAAGCGAGAATTCATTCCTTCCCTTTCCCAGTTTCTAGAGGCTCCCCTCATTCCTTAGTTCCTGGCTACCTTCTTCAAATCCAACAATAGTAGGCCAAGTTCTCATATTACACCACTCAGACACTGACTCTCTTCTGCCTTTTCTCCACTTTAAAAATTCTTACGGAGCGCCTGGCTGCCTCAGTCAATTGGGCATCCAACTCTTGAGTCAGATTCTTGATTTTGGCTCAGGTCTTGAGCTCAAAGTCATGAGAGCCCCGTGCTGGGTTCCACATGGAGCCTGCTTAAGATTCTCTCTCTCTCCCTCTGCCGCTATCCCCCTGCCCAAGCTCCAGCATACACAGTCTCTCTCTAAAACAAACAAACAAAAAAAAGAACCCTTGTGATTACACTAGGCCCACCCAGATAATCCAGGACAAATCTCCCAATCTTAAAGTCAGTTAATTAGCAACCCTAATTCTATCTGCTCCCTTGATCCCTGCTGGCCATGTAACCTAAATTCACAGGTTTTAGGATGTGGACACGTTTAGGTTGTAGACAAGTTCATTAGCCTGCCTACCATTCATTCTTATTAAAACCTCTGCTTGAGAAAGTCAATTACCATATGGTTTCACTCATTTGTGGAACATAAGGGATAGCATGGAGGACATTAGGAGAAGGAAGGGAAAAATGAAGGGAGGGAAATCGGAGGGAGAGATGAACCATGAGAGACTATGGACTCCAAGAAACAAACTGAGGGTTTTAGTGGAGGGAGGGACGGGTTAGCACAGTGATGGTTATTAAGGAGGGCACGTATTGCAGGGACCAATGGGTGTTATATGCAAACAATGAATCATGGAACACTACATGAAAACCTAATGATGTACTGTACGGTGATAACATAATTAAATAAATAAATAAATAAAAATAAAACCTCTGTTCAGTAAAGATCTCACAAATTTACATTTGGGCATAAATGTCTCCTAGGTTAATGTCTGTATCATTTCCAGGGCTACTTATTTTATAAGGAGTAACAATCAAGGGAATAAATCTCTACTTATGGTTTTGGGAATCTGCCATTAGAAGATAAAGGATAGGTATATAAGGAGGTAGAGAGAAGTATCCAACAAATCACATCATTAACGTCAATTACCTTGCCTAGACTATAAAAACTGATCATGCCTACATTTTTTTTTTTTTTGCCCACATATCTTTTAAAGACCAGTTTTATAAAATACCCTTAAAAAAGTTAAACAGGCTTAGAGCTTATCTGGCAGGTGCTTAATATAAAAAGTGAAACTACAAGATTTCAAAATAGATGTAAATAAAAGAACTATCAAAACTGAACATTGCCATAAATGCCAAAATTCTATTTCCTAAAGTTTGATTTGAAAATATGTTTTGTTTTTTTAAAAGATTTTTTATTTATTCATTTGAGAGAGAGAGAAAGAAAGAGCAATCAAGAGCACGAGTTGGGGGGAGGGTCAGAGGGAAAGGAGGAGCAGACTCCCCGCTGAGCAGGAAAGCCCAATGGGAGGCTTGATCCCAGGACCCCGGGATCATGACCTGAGCCAAAGGCAACCACTTAACCAACTAAGCCACCCAGGTGCCCCGAAAATATAAGTTAATCATACATTAATTTTATCTCATTCCGAAAGGTCAACCTATGCTAATTGTGTATGTATGGCATAAATGAATACTTTACATAAGTTATCAAATTTTCAATGTCATTGTTTTAGTATTTAATTTTTAAAATGTAAATGTTTACAGATGAACACTTGTGTATGTTATTCTTCAAGTGCTAAGAGGCATGACAAGTAATTTATAACTTTGAAAATGTAAAATTTATGTTTGTAACAATTATAATTTAAAAATTCTTTTAAAAAACAGGTATAAGAACTTTATGGGAGCACCTGGGTGGCTCAGTCATTTAAGTGTCTGCCTTCAGCTCAGGTCATAATCCCAGGGTCATGGATCAAGCCCCACATCGGCTGCCTCTCCCTCTCCCACTTCTGTTTGTACTCTCTCTCTCTGTCAAATAAATAAAATCTTTTAAAAAAATTATTAAAAAAAAGAACATTATGAAATCTTCTTAAGATGCCCAGTTCACATAAGGCCCAAAATACACAGATACCCTCTCATTTTCTGTCATTCTCAACCCTCTGCTGCTATACTCCATGCTTACCAAACTACTTGCATGTTTAAAATTCTTAACGTAAGCATTTACATCGCTACTAATGCTCTTGTTCTGCCTTGAATTATCTTTTTACCTAACTTCACCTGGCTTATTCTCACTTGTCTCTCAAGATTGAAGTGAGGTAATGCCTCCTTTGAAAACAATTTCCTGGCTTGATCTCTATTAAAAAGAGACACCTCCTGTGAGTTTGCATCAAGCCCTGTGCTGTCTTCCATGGGAGCCTTTATCAATAGTGCTGCCACTATTCCCTTATGTAGCCCCCTACTAATCTCAAAGTTTACTGAGCCAGGGATCATATTTTATCCTTGGTATCTCAGTATCTCACTCACAGTAAATGCTTAAAAATAATGTTTGTTGGATAAAAGAAAACACATATACCTTTAATATGGTTAATTGTCAAAAGTTTGATTGCTGGCCTTCTAATCTTTAAGAAAGACCAAATGTAAAAAATGAAAGCAAAGTGGCAGACTGGCATGACACAGACCCCCCCAAAACAAACCAAAACACTTTATAAAATATGACAATGTTTTAAAATACATAGCTGAACTTCAAAGAAAAAAAAGGAGATAAAAAGGGTGAGAGAAACAAAGAGGGAACTGAAAGGCAAAAGCAAGCACACAAGGTGACTCTGAAGAAACCCAGGGGATTATCAACTCTGGATTATAGGCCCTAATAGCTAGGAATTGGGGATTGGGATTTTATAGGATAAGCCTTTTAGCTGCTAAAAGCCTGCTAATGTGACTCACAGAGATGTGTGCAAATTGACCATGCTCTGATAGATTCAAGAAACTAAGAATTGTAAAAGAAAAGTCTGTTTATGTCTGCAAATACCATGTATTTTAGCCTAGCAGTGATAATGTGAATTATTTAACTCTGAGACTGATAAGGTATACCCAGCCCAGGGGAGGTGGTCTCTGGCATGTATCCAGACAAGGCTATGTCCAGAATTATCCCAGCTTCATAGTAAACATAAATAAAGTGAGATCTGGAAACTATGATTCCTGAGGGACGGGAAACAAAAGCAAAAATGAAACAAAAGCAAAAAGGGACTTTACCAAGTGAAAGATTCTGCACAGTGAAGGAAACAATTAACAAAACTAAAAGGCAACCTTCAGAATGGGAGAAGATATTTGCAAATAACATATCAGATAAAGGGTTGGTATCCAAAATCTATAAAGAACTTACCAAACTCAACATCCAAAAAACAAATAATCTTCTTCTTAAGATAGCGCAGAGGAGGGGCATCTGGGTGGCTCAGTCGGTTAAGTGTCTGCCTTAGGCTCAAGTCATGATCCCAAGGTCCTGGAATCGAGCCCCGTATCTGGGTTCCCTGCTCATCGGGGAGCCTGCTTCTCCCTCTGCTGCTCCCCCTGCTTGTGCTCTCTCTCTCGCTGTCTCTCTCTCTAATAAACAAATAAAATCTTAAAAAAAAAAACCTGACATCCCAATTCCTACATTAAAAAAAAAAGGAAAGGGCAAAGGACATGAATAGACATTTTTCCAAAGAGGACATACAAATGTCTAACAGACACATGAAAGGATGCTCAACATCACTCATCATCAGAGAAATACAAATCAAAACTACAATGAGATATCACCTCACACTTGTCCAAATGGCTAAAATTAACAGCACACAAAATAACAGATGTTGGCAAGGATGTGGAGAAAGAACCCACTTACACTGTTGGCAGGAATGCAAACTGATACAGTCACTCTGGAAAACAGTGTGGAGGTTCCTCAAAAAGCTAAAAACAGAACTACACTACAGTCCAGCAACTGCACTACTAGGTATTTACCCAATTCAAAGGGACACATGCACCCATGTGTTTATAACAGCATTATCAATAACAACAGCCAAATTATGGACAGAACCCAAATGTCCATTGATTGATGAATGGATAAAGAAGTTGTAGTACAGTAACTTTAAAAAAAAAAAAAGTTGTGGGGTGGTACACACACACACACACACACACACACACACACACACACAATGGAATATTAGTCAGCCATAAAAAGGAATGAGATCTTGACATTTGCGATGACTTAGATGGAGCTAGAGTGTATTATGCTAAGCAAAGTCAGTCAGAGAAAGGCAAATACCATATGATTTCACTCACATACGGAATTTAATAAAGGAAAAAGATGAACATGGGGGAGAGGGGAAAAAGAGAGAGGAAAACCAGAGAACCGATTCAACCATAGAGAACAAACTGAGGGTTGCTGGAGGGGAGGTGGGCAAGGGTATAGGTTAAAAGGGTGATGGGTATTAAGGAGGGCACTTGTGATGAGCACTGGGTGCTCGATCTAAGTGATGAATCCTAAGTTCTCCTCCTGAAACTAATATTACACTATGTATTAACCAACTGGAATTTAAACAAAAACTTGGAGGAAAAAAAATCTGACAAAATATATACAGGATTTACATGCTGAAAACAGTAAGACACTGATAAAAGAAATCAAAGAAGATGTAACCCGGAGAGACCATGTTCATAAAATGAAAGATTCTGCATAGCAAACATACCAATTCTCCCTAAACTATCTAGAGATTTAAGGTAATTACAATGAAAATTCCAGCAGGACTTTTGGTAGATATAAATAAAACAATTCTAAAATGTAAATGGAAAAGCAAAGAAGCTAGAAAAGTCAAAACAACTGTGCAAAGGAGAAACAGAGTTGGAGCAATCACACCACCTAAATTAAACACTTAAAAAACTACAGAAACCAAGAGCATCTAGACATATACCCACACAAATATGGCCAAATGTTTTTGACAAAGGCATAAAAGTCAGTCAATGGAGAAAGGAAGTTCTTTTCAACAAATGATATTGGAACAACTGAACATTCATTTGCAAAAAAGAACCATGACCCAAAACTCTTACCTTATACAAAAAATTAACTTGAAATAGATAACAGATCTACATACAAAATGTAAAACTTTTAAAATAAAACATAGAATTGGCCATATGATCAAAGTTAACTAGTGATTAAGTCATGTTGATAACATGGCCTTCTGATATGTGATGAAAAAGGCAATAAATTCACCTCAATGGTATTCTTTCCAAAATCCCACAACTCAACTGTTATCAAAAGCAAAACAGAGACAAACCCAAATTGAACGACATTCTACAAAATACCTGATTCGACCTCCTCAAAACTGTTAAGGAGATGAAAAATAAGGAAGACTGAGAAACTTTCAAAGACCAGAGACTAAGCAAACCAAAAAGACATGATGACTAAATGCTTGGATCCTAAAACAGAAAAGAGACTTTAGTGGAAAAACTAGTTAAAAGTTAAGCTAATAACAAGGGACCAATGTTGGTTTTGCAGTTTTGACACATATATCATGGTAATATAAGCTGCTAACAGTAGGGAGAGCTGGATGAGGGTATACTAGAACGTACTGGACTATCTTTGCAACTTTCTATAAATGTAAAATAAACCAAAAAGTTTTTTAAGTTTATTTTTAAAACATATGAGAAAGCTCTGGGACCTGGCGCAAAGAGTTCTTAGACATGCCACCGAAACATGACCCATAAAGTAAAAAATTAATAAACTGACAGGACAACACACCTATTATAATGGCTAAAATAAAAAATACTAGCACCAAGTGCTGATGAGTACAAAGAGCAACTGGAACTCTCATACATTGCTGGTGAAATGTAAAATGGTTCAGTCACTCAAGAAATCAGTTTGGCCATTTCTTTTTTTTTAATTAAGTTTTTAATTCCAGTATAGTTAACATACAATGTTACACGAGTTTCAGGTGTACAATACAGTGACTCAACAATTCCATACATCACCCAGGGCTCATCATGACAAATGCACTCCTGAATCCCCATCACCTATTTCATCCAATCCCCCCACCCACCTCCCCTCTGATAATCATCAGTTTGTTCTCTACAATTAAGTTTGTTTCTTAGTGTCTTTTTTTTCCTTTTGCTTGTTTCTTAAATTTTACATGAATGAAGTCATGTGGTATTTGTCTTTCTGACTTATTTCACTTAGCACTATAACCTCTAGCTCCATCCATGATGTTGCAAATGGCAAGATTTCATTTTTTTTATGGCTGAATAATATTCCTGTGTCTGTGTGCATGTGTGTGCGCACACACACACACACACACACACACACACACACTTCTTTATCCATTCATCTACCATTGGACACACTTGGGCTGCTTCCCTATCTTGGTTATTGTAAATAATGCTGCTATAAACATAGGGATCCATGTATCCCTTTGAGTAAGTGTTTTCATATTTTGGGGGTAAATATCCAGGAGTGCGATTACTGGATCATAGGGTATTTCTACTTTTAACTTTTTGAGGAGCCTCCATACTATTCTCTCCAATGGCTGCACCAGTTTGCATTCCCACCAACAGTGCAAAAGGGATCCTTTTTCTCCACATTCTCACCAACACTTACTGTTTCTTGTGTTTTTTACTTCAGCCATTCTGACAGGTGTGAGCTGGTACCTCACTGTAATTTTGATTTGCATTTCCTTGATGATGAGCAATGTTCAGCATCTTTTCACATGTCTGTTTGGCCATCTGGATGTATTTTTTGAAGAAATGTCTGTTCAGGCTTGCCCATTTTTTAATTGTGTTATTTGTTTTTTGGGTGTTGAGTTGTATCAGTTCTTTATATATTTTGGATACTAACCCTTTATGGGATAGGTCAGTTGCAAATATCTTTTCCCAATCAGTAGGCTGCCTTTTAGTTTTGTTGACTGTTTCCTTCATTGTGCAGAAGCTTTATATTCTGATGCAGTCACAATAATATGTTTTGGCCATTTTTTATAAAGTTAAAAACACTTACCGTATGACTAGCAATCTCAACCTAGGTATTTAGTCCAGTGAACTAAAAATGTACTTTCACACAAAAATCTGTTCACATATATTTATAACAGCTCTATTCATAAATGTCCAACCTAGAAACAACCTTAATATCCTTCAACAAGTGAATGAATAAACAAACTGTGACATACCCTCACAAAAGAATACTACTCAGCAATAAAAAGGAACAAGCTACTGATACAGAATACTTCAAAGGATCTTGAAAGCATTACACTGAAAGAAGCTAGTCTCAAACAGTTACTATATGATTCTATCTCTATGACATTCTTAAAAAGACAAAGCTATCAAAACTAAAAATATATCAGTAATTGCCAGAAATAATAATGGACAAGAAGTTTTTTGGTAGGCTACACAATTGTTGTATATCCTGATTATGGTAGGAGTTTTAAAAAACCTATATATATATATATATGTGTTGAAGTTCAGTGAACTATTCATTAAAAAAAAAGCCAATTTTACTATACGCTAATTTTTAAAATAAAAAAATTTTTTAAGTAAATGTAAAGGTTAAAAAAACTACTAACAAGTGATTTTCATTAATATAAAGAAATATATCACTAACAAGTACTTCATTAATACATAGAACGGTTTTGCTTATTTATTCAACAAATATTTTTAAACTATGGACTATGTGTCAAACCCAGTTTTAGGAAATAAATATTAAAAAGCTGAACAGAATGAATATGTTTTGTCTGTGGAACGGACATGAATTGGGGGAGACTAGATATCAGACTGTAGTGGGTTACATAGAGTTCCCTCAAAATTCATGTCTATCTAGAAGCTTCAAAAAAAAAAAAGCTGAACAGAAATTATATAATAGCATTCAGAGTTTGATAAACATACTATGTAACATTATCTTACTAAACCCTCACAATTACTCTTACAGGTGCATATTATTTATTATTCTGTCTTTATCAACATAGAAATCAACTCAGAGAAATTAAGTAATTTTCCAAAAGTTGACAATAAGTATTTGAGCTAGAAATTAAACATAAGTGTGTCTAATTCAGTGTCTGGCCAAACAGTAGATATTCAATTAATGTTGAATGAATGAATACATGGAAAGTCATGCTCTATGATATCGTGCTGCTTTCTGATGTATTCTGTCATTTTAAATGTATATATTCACATTTTAAAAGATCAGAAGAGAATCTGGATGGATTAAATTAAATGGCAATGTACTAAATTCTCTTATATTTGTTTAAGTTAAGTTCATAGTTTTTAAAAGATCACACTAAAATGACAGGCATACCCAGTTTATTTGCATTTGCAATTAGTTTTAGTGTACTACGGTCTACTTGTTATAGCAATCACACTAGAATGAAGAAAAAAGAAGCAAAGGTAACCTTTTTTCCTTTCTTAGAAATTCTTTAATAAAAAATCAAGGGGTGCCTGGGTGGCTCGGTTGGTTAAGCATCC
Source organism: Callorhinus ursinus (assembly GCF_003265705.2). Taxonomy (NCBI): domain Eukaryota; kingdom Metazoa; phylum Chordata; class Mammalia; order Carnivora; family Otariidae; genus Callorhinus; species Callorhinus ursinus. The sequence continues at coordinate 91,949,910 of NW_027397064.1, forward strand.
GACTCTTGATTTCAGCTCAGGTCATGATCTCAGGGGCGTCGGGTTCCTTGCTTAGCATGGAGTCTGCTTGAGGATTCTCTCTCTCCCTCTCCTTCTGCCCCTCCCCCCACCTGCACACACGTTCTCTCTCAATCTAAAAAAAACCTCAAGAGACCAACTCACACCAACACACTAATGTAAAACCAGTAAAAAAATTTATTTTAACTAGGTCTCCTTTCTTGACCATATACTCACACTTGAGACATTTTGGTGGTGGTATGCTTCAACACCACCCCTACCAAAATAAGATAAAGACCTTTTAAGTGTGATGTACCTCTTATATTAATTTATCACATTTATAATTTAGATATAAGTGAATCATGATGTTACCATGTAACTGAGATCAACATTTTATCTCAAGTCAATTTCCAACAATAAATACTAAGTTTTCTATGATATGTAAATGTTCTATGCTAGTCATCAGAATTATAGTTAGGCACTACCCTAGATTCTGAAATATATTGTGCAGAAAGAGTTAACAGCAGGCCTGTGACTACTATCCTTAGAATGGCCTGCATGTAAGGCTGACCTTCGGCAGGCTTCTAGGAATTTGGATTTGGAGAGGGTTCTCAAAAAAACCTCCAATAAGAGTTACTCTGCTTGGGTGCCTGGGTGGTTCAGTCGTTAAGCATCTGCCTTCGGCTCAGGTCATGATCCCAGGGTCCTGGGATCGAGTCCCACATCGGGCTCCCTGCTCCACAGGAAGCCTGTTTCTCCCTCTCCCACTCCCCCTGCTTGTGTTCCCTCTCTCACTGTGTCTCTCTGTCAAATAAATAAATAAAATCTTAAAAAGAAAAAAAAAGTTACTGTGCTTAAACTGTTTGTACAAACAATGTGGTTTATGCTAAAAACCTGCTCTCCTTCTGGGAGTCTGAAATTTTGTTATGTACCAGTCACAGGGTGCCAGCCCCCAAATATAAACCCAAGAGCTGAGCCTCTAACAAGCTTCCCTGGCAGAAAACGTTTCATACGTGTTATCACAACTAGTTGCAAGGAAATTAAGTATGTTCTGTGCGACTCCATTAGCAAAGCACTCAAACACGAGTTCCTCCAAACTTTGCCTCAGGCACCTTTTCCCTGTGTTGATTTTGTTTGCAGACTGTCGCTGTAATAAATCGTAGTAAGTGCAACCATATGCTGAATTTTGTGCATCTTCCTAGCAAATCACTGAACCTGGGGGAGATGTTGGGAGTTTCCCCAACACACACACTAAAAGTTACCTGAGTAAAACGTATACCTACCATCTTACCAGGCAATGTGCTCTTGGAGGAAAATCATTATTCATACACAACAAATCTTGCATAGATTGTGGAATAACATCTACAAAAACATTTAATAGTGAAAAAATTAGTATGTTCCTTTTAAGGCAAAATTTTATAACATGTCTGAAAAAAAATCACATTATGTAACATGTCCTGCTAGTCCGTGTAGTTTTGCAATTGCTTAAGGATTTGTATCTAGGACTGGCTCTAAGATTTGGGATGACAGATGTCTCTCTCCCACTGTCCTTTATTTTTAAAAAGCCAGCCTCTAAAAACAAAAGTATTATTCTTACATGTGTAGTATTTCCTTTCTTCTAAGACATGACTCAAACGTTTTCTCATCCTTCCTAGAAAGCCATGTTTTATCTGTTCTTCTTGGTCTGCCCTTGTCCTTACCTTTCTTCAAAATTCTACTTAGAATCTTGTCAACATCTTATCACCTCCTATGGCTAGTCTTTGCTGGCCTCTGGCCATCTTAAGTGTTCCTATAAAACCACTAACCAGCTTCCCACTTATTATCCATGCATCTTTAAGTACTTGTATTGCCATTTATAGTAAGATACTGACATAAATGATCCTTATTTATTCATAAATGCATAATAAATTCAAAGTATAAAGAATATTTGTTGATAAAAATATTTCCTTTTGCTGTACAGCCATCATTCCTTAGCAAATTTATATTTTGTTCATTTTCAAAATGAATAGGAGAACACTAAAGACTTGATGCTTTAACTGCGAAGCAATGAACAACCCCAACAAAATAAAAGATCAGTGCTCAAATCTTCGATCTCCGATAGTATAGTTTTAAATGTGTATCTCCAAATTAAATGAGTTGATGATTTACTTGTAACTTCTCTCATTAGGCACAGCTTTAATCACAACCATACTGAAACTGCACAATACATATACATATACAATAATAACGACTTAACTAACTTAAATCCATTCATCTTCTCTCATATCATAGTCTCCTATATGAGTTCATCTCAGAAACGCTGATTCTAAGCCTCATCATTATAAGAGCTTCTCCTTGATCTTTCCTCAAATAACAGCATTCAAGATTTCTCTACCTTTAACAGTTCCTTCATTAGTCAGCAGAATGTAGGACCTGGAAATCTCTGGGCTATTATCAGACTTCCCACCAGTTGCACATATTTCCCTCATCCCCTTACTCCTAAAGTACATATATTCATATTCTGGTGTAATTATTTTATTTAGTGTATAATTGTCACTATATATGTGTACAGATGGTCAGTATTATCTGTCCTAGTTTATGAATCTGAATACAGATGCTAACTATTGTTTCTAAAAAGAATGCACAGAATACAAAAGGTAATATAATTTTATTCCTATACAAGAAAAAGTACAAATATTTCAGGCCTACACTTACAAATGATAATCTGTTTTGATGAGAAAAACTTTTTTAATTTATTTTTTCAATTGAAATATAACTGACATTTAACAGTATATTACTGTCAGGTATACAACATAACAACTCACTAATTGTATACACTACAAAATGATCACCGTAAGTCCAGTCAATATCTGTCACCAGTTAACAAAACAACTTTCCTTGTCATAAGAACTTTTACAATTTGCTCTCTGAGCAACTTTCAAGTACACAATACAGTACTATTAACTATAGTTACCATGCTGTACATTAATTACATCCCCATGACTTATTTATTTTATAACTGTAAATGTGTACCTTTTGGCCCCTTTCATCCTTTATAGACCGTATCTCCCTTACTGGACTGTAAATTTCTTTTAACTGTGGATTAAAAGTGCACTCAATAAATATTTGTTAATCTAATTAGTTTTGAAATGAATGCTATGACTGTTCTCTAAAAAGATCATATTCTGTTTCAGATGTAGGGAAACAACTTGGCAAATGTAAAACATCTCCAGAGGACATAATCTAATTAAGAGAACTAAATTCATAATTCAAAATTATAATCACTCTTACACTCAAAAGTTTCAAAATATGTAGTTAACAACTTACCTTCCAATACTTCATCCTTTCCTTCTTTATCAGTGGAGTCTTGTACAAGATAATGATGAGTGACTGAGAACTTGAAGTCGGCAAAGGAAATTTCATCTGATTTCTCTTCCCATGTGCCAGAAGTAAATATACCCTATATTTAACAACAAAATGGAAAAACATCCTCAAATATTTAAAAAGAAAATTCCCTTAAAATATTAACTATCAAGTGACATACAAAATTATAATTTCTGAATAATTTTGTGAGATCAATATATAAAATCAAGAAAATACAGTAAGTCCCATGCCTCTTACACACACACACACAAAAAAAACCTCTCTACCATTAGCAGAATCTCTGAGTTACTTTTAGCTGAAAATGATAAAATATTATAAATTTTATAATTTAGAAAAAAACATATGGCAATAAAATGTACTTTTATAAAAATCTCAAATCTGATAACATCACTATATAGTACAGAGCATTACTGGATATCAGAAATTGCTTAATGAAAAAGCAGTTTGTAGAATCAACTTGAGTGACATGACATTTGTAGCACTTATTTGCTTAATATATTCTGCAACCATCTTTATCAAGCTTTGGTATTCAAATATTTTCATTTAAATAGCAACTCCTTGACTGGAAAAGATTTTAATTAAAAGTTCCAAAGAGCCCCCTCACTTATACAACATAATCCTAAAAAAAGGATTTTTCCCATGGGCCTCCAATCTCCCATAGCTATTCCTTCCACTGGAGAGGAGGTATATAGTCATTACAGCATATAGCACCACTATGAGGCAGGAAATACCAACCCAGCAACTTGGCAAGCACAGTCCAGTTTCAAACTACACAGAAAATACGTAAGGAATGAGTCTGTGAGTTGCTGGGTCTTTATAAAAAGTGTTTTCATGACCATACCTAATGTAGAACACTCAAATTTTTTATGTGTGTTGCTGGCAAAGTTAAGGGTATCTTATTATGTTAATATATCAAACAGCAATCTTTTTATTAAGAGAAAAACCATGTATGATACATATCAAAACCTATAATTTTATATGTTGGGTGTCTCTAAAGTGAGGTTAACCTGTACTGAATTAAGACATATACGGCCCATACAAAATTCTCAAATTGTAATAAGCATTATAATGATATACACAAGAGCTTGGTATGCTACAAGGAATGCCCACTATAAAGCAGTTAAGGCTAAAACTAAGGACAAGGGAGAAGCCCAGAAAATGAGAGAAAACCTCATTTGTCAAGCATGCAGAAAAGCTGAAATACTCTATTTAAGTGATATAAAGAAACATTACCTGACCCTAATTTTGAATTCTGAGAACTACTGTTAACCTTACCAACAGCCATCAAGGAGGATTTGGTTGTATTCAATAAACAGGAGGTATCCAGGTTCTCTCTCCCAGACAATCTTTTTAAGATAATTAGTTCAACAGAAAACAACATTCTAATCTGCTTTCCTTCAATTCCATTATGATGCAGTCCTCTGACACCAAATTTCAGTATGGTGTATATTTACAATTAGAATCAGAAATGACAACTGTGGTTCAAAACTAATCTAGTGATTCGTCAAAAATAACCTCTAAGGGCTCCAATCAGACAATAAAAAAGAATGGAAAGAAATAAAACTATTTGCCTTCACAATGATCTGATATGTACCTAGAATAGCCAAAGCAACCTACAAACTACTAAAACTAACTGATGAGCTTATGAAGTTGTGGAATTCAAGATCGATATACAAAAACCATCTGTATTTTTATATACAGGCAGCAAACACTTGGAAAATGATTTTTTTATATACCACTCTTACATCAAAAATAAATTAATTAGAAATACACGTAAAAAAAGATGAGCAAGAGTTCCACCTACGAATGCTTCAAAACATTGATGAGCGATTATTAGAGACCTAAAAAGAGCTAAATGTACATGGATTGGAAGATACAACAGCATTAAGATGTCATTCTCCTCAAACAGATCTATAAATTCAACACCATCCTAATCAAAATCCCAGCAGGCATTTTGCAGAAATTGGCAAGCTGATTCTAAAACTAATATGAAATCCAAAGGACCTAAAATACTTAAAATAATTCTGATGAAAAATACACTACCTCATTTTAAGGTTTATTTTGCTATAGTAATTAAGACAGTATAGTACTGGTATAAAGACAAATAGATCAGTAAGACAGAATAGTCCAGAAATACATTTACACTTATACTCCATTTTACAACAGAGGAGCTACTGCAATTCAGTAGGGAAAGGGGAAAGGATGGTCTTTTCAACAAACGGTCCTGGAATAATAAGATATTCATATGGAGGAAAACGGAGGACAACTGCCTTTACAACCTTGAGATAGGCAAAGACTCTTTCCGACAGGACACAAAAGGCACTAACAATAGAATTAAAAATTAAGAAAATGAGGAACACCCAAATACATAAAGTAGCTAATAACAAACAAAAAGGAACTAATCAATAATAGTAGGGGACTTAACACCCCATTCACATCAATGGACAGATCATCTATCTAAACAGAAAATCAACAAAGAAACAATGGCTTTGAATGACACAATTGATTTAAGAGATATATTCAGGATATTCCATCATATGACAGCAGAATACACCTTCTTTTAAGTGCACATGCAACATTCTCCTGAACAATCACGTTAGGCCACAAAACAAGCCTCAACAAATTCAAAAAGACCACCATGTATCTTTTCTGACAACACTCTGAAACTAGGAGTCAAGCACAAGAAAAAATCTGGAAAGACCACAAATACATGTACATTAACTAACATGCTAATAAGCAATGAATGAGTCAACCAGGAAATAAAAGAAGAAATAATAAAATACATGGGGAAAAAAAGAAAATGAAAACATAACGGTTCAAAACCTTTGGGATATACCAAAAGTTTTAAAAGGGAACTTTATAGCAACAGGTCTACCTCAAGAAGCAAGAAAAATCTCAAACAATCTAACCTTGTATATAAGGGAACTTCTGTAAAAATAACAATTAACAAAACCTAAAACCAACAGAGGGCAGGAAATAATAAAGATTAAAGCAGAAATAAATGAAATAGGAACCTAAAAAAACATTGGAACAGATCAATAAAACCAGGAGCTGGTTTGTTTGAAAAAAAAAAAATCATTAAAATTGATAAACTTCTAGCCAGACTAAAAGAAGACTCAAATAAAAATCACAAATGAGGAAAAATAACAACAAACATCAGAGAAATACAAACAATTATGAGAGAATATTATGAAAAACTATATGACAACAAATTGGACAACGTAGAAGAAATGGATAAATTCCTAGAAACATCAAAACTGAAACAGGAATAAACAGAAAATTTGAACAGATCGGTAACCTGCAAAGAAATTAAATCTGTAATCAAAACCCTCCCAACAAACAAATGTCCAAGACCAGATGGTTTCACAGGCAAATTCTACCAAACGTTTAAAGAGTTGGGAAGCCTGGGTAGCTCGGTCGGATAAGCGTCTGCCTTTGGCTCAGGTTATGATCCCAGGGTCCTGGGATCGAGCCCCGCATCGGTCTCCTTGCTCAGCAGGAAGCCTGCTTCATCCTCTCCCACTCCCCTGCTTGTGTTCCCTCTCTCACTATATCTCTCTCTGTCAAATAAATAAATAAAAATCTTTAAAAAATAAAAAAATTTAAAAATTAAAAATTAAATATAAATAAAGAAGAGTTAATTTCTATTTTTCTCAGGCACCTGGGTGGCTCAGTCAGTTAAGAGTCTGCCTTCAGCTCATGTCATGATCCCACAGTCCTGGGCTGCAGTCCCATATCAGGCTCCCTGGACAGCAGGGAGTCTGCTTCTCCCTCTCCTTTTGGCCCTCCCCCCACACTTGTATTCTTTCTCACTTGCTCTGCTCGCTCTCCCAAATGAATTTAAAAAAAAAAATCTTTAAAAAAAAAATCTGTTCTTCTCAAACTATTCCAAAATATAGAAAAGGAAAACTTCCAAATTCATTCCATCAGGCCAGCCTTATCCTGATACCAAAACCAGACAGACACCACAAAAAAAGAGAAATACAGGCAAATATCCTTGAAGAACACAAATGCAAAAATACTAAAGAGAATACTAGCAAACTGAATACAGAAATACATTAAAAAAATCATTCACGCTGAGCAAGTGGGATTTATTCCCAGGATGCAAGGGTGATTAAATATTCGCAAATCAAAGTGATAACATCACAGCAATAAGAGGAAGTATAAGACCCATGTGATCATTTCAATAGTGGAGAAAAAGAATCTGACAAAGTACCACATCAACTCATGATAAAAACCCTCAACAAACTAGGTTTAGAAGGAACTACATCAACATAATAAAGGCCATATATGAAAAACCCACAACTAAAATCATCCTTAATGGGAAAAACAGAGCTTTTTCCCTAAGGTCAGAAACAAGACAAGGAGGGCCACTCTCACCACTTTTACTCAACACAGTACTGGAAGTGCCAGCCACAGCAATCAGACAACAAAAAGAAATCAAAGGTTTCCAAATTGTTAAGGAACAAGTCAAACTTTCACTATTTGCAGATGACATGATACTATATAGAGGGCACCCAAAAGACTCCACAAAAAAACTGCTTATAACTGTTTAATGAATTCAGTAAAGTTGCAGGATGCAAAATCAAGATACAGAAATCTGTTGCATTTCTATATACCAATAATGAAGCATCAGAAAAAACTGAGAAAACCCCACTTAAAATTGCACCAAAAATAGTAAGACACCTAGGAAGAAACCTAACCAAAGAGGTGAAAGACTTGTACTCTAAAACTCTAAAACACCCATAAAAAAAATTTAAGATGATACAAAGAAATGGGAAAACATTCCATTTTTCATGGACTGGAAGAATACTGTTACAATGTCTACATTACCCAAAGCAGTCTACTCATTTAATGCAATCCCTATCAAAATACCAACAGCATTTTTCACAGAACTAAAACAAATAATCCTTAAATTTGTATGGAACCACAAAAGACCCGGACTAGCCAAAGCAATCTTTTTTTTTTTTTCAAAGATTTATTTATTTATTTTAGAGAGTGTGTGCATGCAAGCAAGGGAGGGGGCAGAGGGAAAGAGAATCTGAAGCAGATTTCCCACTGAGTGTGGAGCCCAACATGGAGCTCAATTCCACGACCCTGAGATTATGACCTGAGCCTAAATCAAGTCAGAGGCTTAACCGACTGAGCCATCCAGGAGCCCCTAGCCAAAGCAATCTTGAAAAAGAAAAACAAAGCTGGAGACATCACGATTCCAGACTTCATGTTACATTACAAAGCTGTAATGATCAAAACAGTATGGTACTAGCACAAAAACCGACACATAAACCAACAGAACAGAATAGAAAACCCAGAAATTAACCCACAACCGTAGGCCCAATTAATCTTCAACAAAGCAGGAAAGAATATCCAATAATAAAAGATTGTCTCTTCAACAAATGGTATTTGGGAAAAGTGGACATCAACATGCAGAAGAATGAAACTGGACCACTTTCTTACACAAACACAAAAATAAATTTAAAATGGATTAAACAGAGGAGTCCAAGATAGCAGAGCAATAGGAGACCTAAATTTCATCTGGTCCCAGGAATTCAGCTAGATAGTTATCAAACCATTCTCAACACCTTACGAACTCAACAGGAGACTGAAGAAAAGAACAGCAGCAACTCTATGAACAGAAAAGGGACTACTTTCTGGAAGGTAGGACATACAGAGAAGCAGATCTGAGGCAATATACGGGAAGATAGAATGCAGGGGGGGGAGGGAGCCTCCAACAGCCAGCTACCGGAAAGTGACAGAGCAGCAGAGCATAAAATCGGAACTTTTAGAAGTCGGCTCCGGTGATGGACGTCACTCCAGTGGCTAAGTGGGGGATGGACCCTTCGCTGGGACCCATTGAAAGGGGTCCTCTAAGCAAAGAGAGAGCCTAAAAGTAACAGAGACCAAAAAGAACAGAAACAATATACCGTAACAGTCACCTTACAGGCAATACAATGGCACTACATTCTTATCTTTCAATAGTTACCCTGAATATAAATGGGCTAAATGCCCCCAATCAAAAGACACAAGGTATCAGACTGGATTAAAAAAAAAAACGAGACCCATCGATATGCTGTCTGCAAGAGACTCATTTTAGACGCAAAGACAAGTACCATATGATCTCACTGATACGAGGAATTTGAGAAACAAGACAGAGGGTCACAGGGGAAGGGAGGGAAAAATGAAACAAGACGAAACCAGAGAGGGAGACAAACCATAAGAGACTCTTAATCTCAGGAAACAAACTTAGGGTTGCTGGAGTGGAGGGGGTGGGAGAGATGGGGTGGCTGGGTCATGGACATTACAGAGGCTTGTGTTGTGGTCAAAATAAAAAGCTTCTACATAATGAAGCAAACAGTCAACAGAACTAAAAGGCAACCTACTGAAAGGGAAAAGATATTTGCAAATGACATATCCCATAAAGAGTTAATATCCAAACTATATAAAGAACCAATACAACTCAACACCCAAAAAACAAATAACCCAATTAAAACTGGGCAGACATGAACAGACGATTCTCCAAAAAAGACATCCAGATGGCCAACAGACACATGGAAAGATACTCAACATCACTCATTATGGGGAAATGCAAATCAAAACCACAATGAGATACCACCTCACCCCTATCAGAATGGCTAATGTCAAAAACACAAGAAATAGTAAGTGTTGACAAAGATGTGAAGAAAAAGGATCCCTCTTGCGCTGCTGGTGGGAATGCAAACTGGTGCAGCCACTGAGGAGAATAGTATGGAGGTTCCTCAAAAAGTTAAAAATAGAACTACCCTATGATCCAGTAATGGTACTACCAGATATTTACCCAAAAAATACAAAAACACTAATTCAAGGCAACATACACCCTTATGTTTATATAGCAACATTATTTACAATACCCAAGATATGAAAGCACCTCAAGTGCATCCATCAATAGATGAATGAATGAAGAAAATGTGACATACTCTTAATTAATGAAAAAGACTCTTAATTATAGAGAACAAACTGATGGTTACCAGAGGAGAGGTGATTGCAGGGATGGGTCAAAGAGGTGAGGGGGATTAAGGAGTGCACTTGTGATGAGCACCAGGTGATGTAGGGAATTGCTGAATCACTGTAAGTGTACACCTGAAACTAATGTAACACTGTATATTAACTAAATGTAATTAAAACTTTAAAAAAGTTTGAGAAAATAAACTTCACTAAAGTAAACATGTTTATCAAAAGACAAGAAGAAAATGACTGGGGAAGCCATGACTGGAGCAAAGACTCAAAATACATGTATCTAACAAAGGACTCACAACCAGAATATAAGGATAATTTAAAAAACTAAACAATCTCATTTAAAAAAAAAAAGGAGCAAAACACTTAGCAAAGAAGATATAAATGACCAATGAGGGTGCCTGGGGGGCTCGGTCAGTTAAGCGTCTGCTTTTGGCTCAGGTCATGATCCCAGGATCCTGGGATTAAGTCCTGCATCCAGCTCCCTGCTCAGTGGGGAGTCTGCTTCTCCCTCTGGCCCTCCCCCTGCTCATGATCCCTCTCTCTCTCACACACACTCTCTCAAATAAATAAAAAAAATCTTTTAAAATAAAAATAAATGACCAAGAACACAGTTAACTATTATGAATAGATACTACCACATATTAGTAGTCATCACTGAAATCCAAATTAAAAAACCACATTGAGATACCACCTCACACCCAACGGAATGACTAAAAATAGAAATATGACAATGCCACCTGTCAGAAAGAATGGAATAACAAATCTTATACGTTGCTAAGAACAGAAAATGGTACAACCAGTTTAGAAAAATGGTTTGGCAATTTTTTTTTTTTAAGATTTTATTTATTTATTTGACGGAGAGAGCGCACACGCAAGGGGAGCAGCAGAGGGAGAGAGGAAAGAGATTCCCAGCTAAGCAGGGAGCTCGATGCGGGGCTCGATCCCAGGCGCTGGGATCATGACCCAAGCTGAAAACAGACACTTAACCGACTGAGCCACCCAGGCGCCCCACTAATCATTTTTTATATATTTGTTTCTCTGCTAGACTGTAAAAAGCAAAGACTATGTATGTTCTATTCTGCTTTGCATCCCAGAACTCAGCAGTTCCTACATACTTAATAAGTATCTAAGGAATTACCTTTTTTTAATATTTATAATAAACCCCCACATGTCCCAAAGATGCTAGAAAATATGTAATGCATTTTAAGTATGTGAATATATTTAAACATTTAAATATACTTATAAATATTTGTGAATGTATCAGAAATATGTAATATATTTGGATAATATATACACTGTGATCTATTCTAACAACCTGAAATGGCACACAACCCAATCCAAAAGGTATTCTCTCTGACTTGAACTGACACATGTACATCAGAGTCCTTGTGCAATGTTTTTTGTGAAATTTATTTCCTCATTGCATGGGTTAAACACAGATGAGTAAACTCACTGCCTTTCTGGATGAAGAGATTTTCTCTAACACCTAAACACAAGTCATCTTTAGGACTTACTTTTTACCAGAATTTAATTTCATCTTAAATGGCCTATCATGTAAAATATAATCCACCTTCTATTAAGAAATATAAATTTAACAATTAATTGTTTAGCAAATTAAAAACTGTTTCTTCTACTACCAAATGCAATACATTATTGAAAGGGAGAAAAACATAGTAAAGCATTAAAAAAAGTGAATTTTTTTCCATTTCTTTTTTTGAGGAGGATATTGTTATGGTTCTCAACCTAATTAGATTTTAAAATCACTGAAGAGGCTTAAAAAATGTACTTAAAAATTTTTAAAAATTACTAGATTCCACAATAGGCCAATTAAATCAAGATAACTGAGGTTGCAACCTAAACACAAGAATTTTTCAGACGCTCCTCAAATAATTCCAATGTGCAGCTAAGGTAGACAACCACCTGGTATGGAGCTAAAATTAAAGTTTTCATCCATGGGTATAAGAAATCCTTTTGACCACAGACAGTATTAAAATATAAGCATTAAAAAATCATCTGTGCTGGGACAACTGGATATCCACATGCAAAAAAATGAAACTGGATCCTTTCCTCAGACTTGACATGAAAAGTAACTCAAAATGGATCACAGATCTAAATGTAAGAGGAAAAACTATAGATACCATCAAGAAAGTTAAAAGATAACCCCCAATGATGCATGCTACAACATGAAAAATAGAGGAAAATATTTGCACATTATATAGCTCCTAAGGGACTCGTATCCAAAAGTATAAGCAACTCTTATACTGAATAAAAATACAAATAATCCAATTTAAAAATGGGCAAAGGATCTGAATAGACATTTCCCTGAAGAAGATATACAAATGGCGAATAAGAATATGAAAAGATGGGGCGCCTGGGTGGCTCAGATGGTTAAGCGTCTGCCTTTGGCTCAGGTCATGATCCCAGGGTCCTGGGATAGAGTCCCGCATCGGGCTCCCTGCTAGGCGGGGAGACTGCTTCTCCCTCTGCCTCTCTCTCTCTCTCTCTCTTTCACAAATAAATAAATAAAACATTAAAAAAAAGAATATGAAAAGATGTTTATATCAAAAGCCATTACACAAATGCAAGTCAAAACAACCAGATATCACTTCAAATCCAGTAGGATGGCTATAATAAAAAAGATAACAAGTGTTGGTGAGAAAGTGGGGAGATGAGGACAAATACATTGCTGATAAAAATGTAAAATGATGCAACCACTTTGGAAAACAGCCAGGCAATTCCCCAAAGGGTTAAAAATAAAGTTACCATATGAACCAACAATTATACTCAAAAGAAATGAAAATATACATCCACACAAGAAACTTACACATGAAGGTTCAGCATTACTTGTAATAACCAAGAAGCAGAAACAATGTAAATGTCAATCAACTGATAAAGGAATAAAATGTGGTGAATCCTTATGATGCAACAGTAATCAAAGACTAATAAATGTTACAATATGGACCAATCTTGAAAACTTTAGGCTAAGCGAAAAAATCCAATATACCAAAGGCTACATACTGTACGATTCCATTCACACAAAATGTTCAAATTAGATAAATCTGCAGAGACAAACAGTAAGTCAGTTGTTGCCTCGGGAGAGGAGAAAACAGTGACTAACAGGTATAAGGTTTCTTTTGGGAGTGAAGGAATTGTTCTAAAATAGATTGTACTAATGGTTGTACAGCTTGGTCAATATACTAAAAAACCATTGAATTATACACCTTATTGGTTAACTGTATGGTATATAAATTATATCTCAATAAAAAATTTAGACTGAGAAGATTTTCTTTTAATCACAGTATTTTACATCTATCTACTCTACCTGAAAAACAGTCCAGGCAGTTTCAAATCTGAATGAACAAGAACCTTCTTTAAAAATAGGGGAGAAGGAAAAATGGCGGAGGAGTAGGGGACCCAATTTCATCTGGTCCCCGGAACTGAGCTGGATAGCTACCAGACCACTCTGAGTACCCATGAAACCAGCCTGAGATGTAAGAAGATCTGGATCTCTACAAACAGAAGATCACAGGCGGTTGGTTTGGAGGTACAAAGCGGGGAGCCCTGATTCCGCGGGCAGATATTGGAGGATAAATGGCAGCGGGAGGGAGCTTGGCCTTGGGGATCCTGCATCGCTGGTAAGCGACAGCCTCGCGCGCTGGGGACGGGCCACAAATTCGCAGACCGGTAGCGGCGGGGAAAGGACTTTAGGGCAGCCCCCCGGACGGAAACAGAGCAGAGGGGTCGCGCCTGCGAACTGGGGGCGGCCAGCTGTTTTAGAACACAAAGAGCAGAGATGTGCTGCGACCTGGAGGCAGGACTGGGGTGCTGCGGAGGGGCGCACAACCCAGGACTCTGCAGTTTATAACAGCACAGACAGAAACAGAGACAGTGTGGCCTGGAGAGCTCACTGAAGAATAGACTGTGATCTCTCTGCTCTGACGCAGAGGGTGGGAAACGGTCTCTTCTGCTCTGACTCACGGAAGAGACGGGAAAGCCCCCAGGGAAAGCCGCCAGAGAACAAAAGCCCCCAAAACTGATTCCTGCTGAGCCCATCCCCCACCACAGGGGGCAGGGCAACTCCGCCCAAACAGGGTGGCCTGAGTAACAGCATGGCAGGCCCCTCCACCAGAAGACAGGCTGGGAAAACAAGAGGCCAGCAACCCTAAGGTCCCTAGAAAACAGGTGCATCTTGCTTGGGTTCTGGTCAATAATTTGGACTCTATACATTCCCTCAACCACCCATCAACAGAATGACTAGGAGGAGGAACCCCCAAAATAGAAAAGACTCAGAGATTATGACTTATGCCACTGATTTACAAATGGATGCAGATATAACCAAGATGTCGGAGATGGAAATCAGGCTAGCCATTGTGAAGACAATGGCTAGAATGGAGAAATCGATTAATGGCAACGTAGAGTCTCTAAAGGCAGAAATGAAAGCTGAATTGGCAGAACTTAAAAATGCTATCAATGAGATCCAATCCAATCTAGATAATCTAACAGCTAGGGTAACTGAGGCAGAACAAATAAGCGACCTGGAAGACAATATAATAGAGAAAAAGGGAAAAGAGGAGGCCAGGGAAAAACAACTCAGAATCCATGAAAATAGAATCAGAGAAATAAGCGACACCATGAAGCGTTCCAATGTCAGAATAACTGGAATCCCGGAGGGAGTGGAGAGAGAGAGAGGACTAGAAGATGCATTTGAGCAAATTGTAGCTGAGAACTTCCCTAATCTGGGGAATGAAACAAACATTCGCGTCCTAGAGGGAGAGAGGACCCCTCCAAAGATCACGGAAAACAGGCCAACACCCCGGCATGTAATAGTAAAACTTGCAAATCTTAGAACCAAAGAAACCATCTTAAGGGCAGTTAGGGGAAGAGATTCCTTACGTACAGAGGGAGGAACATCAGAATAACGTCAGACCTATCCACAGAGACCTGGCAAGCCAGAAAGGCCTGGCAAGACATATTCAGGGTACTAAATGAGAAGAACATGCAGCCAAGAATACTTTATCCGGCAAGACTTTCATTTAGAATGGATGGAGACATGCAGAGCTTCCACGACCGGCAGAAACTGAAAGAATATGTGACCACTAAGACGGCCCTGCAAGAAATAATAAGCGGGGGGGTTCTATAAAACGAGAAAGACCCCAAGAGTGATATACAACAGAAATTTACAGGGACAATCTATAAAAACAACGTCTTCACAGGCA
Organism: Callorhinus ursinus; assembly: GCF_003265705.2. Classification (NCBI taxonomy): domain Eukaryota; kingdom Metazoa; phylum Chordata; class Mammalia; order Carnivora; family Otariidae; genus Callorhinus; species Callorhinus ursinus. The sequence continues at coordinate 91,965,479 of NW_027397064.1, forward strand.
ACATGATGACAATTAATTCATATCTTTCAATAATCACTCTCAACGTGAATGGCCTAAATGCTCCCACAAAACGGCACAGGGCTGCAGACTGGATAAAAAGACAGGACCCATCCACATGCTGCCTACAACAAACTCATTTTGACCTAAAGATACATCCAGACTGAAAGTGAAGGGATAGAGATCCATCTTCCATGCCAGTGGACCTCAAAAGAAAGCTGGGGTAGCAATTCTTATATCAGACAAATTAGATTTTAAACTAAAGTCTGTAATTAGAGACACAGAAGGACACTATATCATTCTTAAAGGGTCTACCCAACAAGAAGATCTAACAATCGTAAATATCTATGCCCCCAACATGGGAGCAGCCATCTACATAAGCCAACTGTTAACCAAAATAAAGAGTCATATTGATAACAATACGTTAATTGTAGGAGACCTCAATACTCCACTTTCAGCAATGGACAGATCATCTCAGCAGAAAATCAACAAGGAAACAAGAGCTTTGAATGATACATTGGACCAGATGGACCTCATAGATATTTACAGAACATTCCACCCTAAAACGACAGAATACTCATTCTTCTCGAGTGCACATGGAACTTTCTCCAGAGTAGACCACATACTGGGTCACAAATCAGGTCTCAACCAATACCAAAAGACTGAGATTATTTCCTGCATATTCTCAGACCACAATGCTTTAAAACTGGAACTTAATCACAAGAAAAAACTTGGCAGAAATTCAAACACTTGGAAGCTAAAGACCACTCTGCTCAAGAATGTTTGGGTCAACCAGGAAATCAAAGAAGAACTTAAACAACTCATGGAAATCAATGAGAACGAAAACACATCGGTCCAAAACCTATGGGATACTGCAAAAGTGGTCCTAAGGGGGAAATACATAGCTATCCAAGCCTCACTCAAAAAAATAGAAAAATCCCGAATTCACCAACTAACTCTACACCTTAAAGAACTAGAGAAAAAGCAACAAACGATGCCGAAGCCACACATTAGAAAATAATTAAAATTAAAGCACAGATCAATGAATTAGAAACCAGAAACACAGATCAATGAAACTAGAAGTTGGTTCTTTGAAAGAATTAATAAGATCGATAAACCACTGGCCACACTTATCCAAAAGAAAAGAGAAAGGACTCAAATTAATAAAATTATGAATGAAAGGGGAGAGATCACGACTAACACCAAGGAAATAGAAACATTAGAAATTACTATCAACAACTATATGCCAATAGACTGAACAATCTAGATGAAATGGAAGCCCTCCTGGAAACCTATAAGCTGCCAAGACTGAAACAGGAAGAAACTGACAACCTGAATAGGCCAATAACCAGTAACGAGATTGAAGCAGTGATCAAAAACCTCCCAAAAAACAGAGTCCAGGGCCTGATGGATTCCCTGGGGAATTCTACCAAACATTCAAAGAAGAAATAATACCTATTCTCCTGAAGCTGTTTCAAAAAATAGAAACAGAAGGAAAACTTCCAAACTCATTCTATGAGGCCAGCATTACCTTAATCCCCAAACCAGGCAAAGACCCCATCAAAAAGGAGAATTTCAGACCAATATCCCTGATGAATATGGATTCCAAAATCCTCAACAAAATCCTAGCTAATAGGATCCAACAATACATTAAAAGGATCATACACCATGACCAAGTGGGATTTATCCCCGGGATGCAAGGGTGGTTCAACATTCGCAAATCAATGTGATAGAACACATTAATAAGAGGAGAGACAATTGATGCAGAAAAAGCATTTGACAAAATACAGCATCCTTTCCTGATTAAAACTCTTCAGAGTATAGGGATAGAGGGAATATTCTTCAAGTTCATAAAATCCATCTATGAAAAACCCACAGCGAATATCCTCCTCAATGGGGAAAAGCTGAGAGCCTTTCCCTTAAGATCAGGAACATGTCAAGGATGCCCACTCTCACCACTATTGTTCAACATAGTACTAGAAGTCCTAGCAACAGCAATCAGACAACAAAAAGAAATAAAAGCTATTCAAATTGGCAAAGAATAAGTCAAACTCTCTTTTCACAGATGACATGATACTTCATGTGGAAAACCGAAAAGACTCCACCCCCAAATTACTAAAACTTAGCAATTCAGTAATGTGGCAGGATACAAAATCAATGCACAGAAATCAGCTGCTTTCTTATATGCTAACAACGCAACTGTAGAAAGAGAAATTAGAGAAACGATTCCATTTATAATAGCACCAAAAACCGTAAGATACCTCGGAATAAACCTAACCAAAGAGGTAAAGGATCTATACTCTAGGAACTACAGAACACTTATGAAAGAAATTGAAGAAGACACAAAAAGATGGAAAAACATTCCATGCTCGTGGATCGGAAGAATAAACACTGTTAAAATGTCTATGCTACCCAGAGCAATCTATACCTTCAATGCCATCCCGATCAAAATTCCAATGACATTTTTCAAAGTGCTGGAACAAACAATCTTAAAATTTATATAGAATCAGAAAAGTCCCCGAATCGCCAAGGAAATGTTGAAAAAGAAAAACAAAGCTGGGGGTATCACGTTGCCTGATTTCAAGCTATATTACAAAGCTGTGATCACCAAGACAGCATGGTACTGGCACAAAAACAGACATATAGACCAATGGAAGAGAACAGAGAACCCAGATATGGACCCTCAACTCTATGGTCAAATAATCTTTGACAAAGCAGGAAAAAACATGCAATGGAACAAAGTCTCTTCAATCAGTGGTGCTGGGAAAATTGGACAGCCACATGCAGAAGAATGAAACTCGACCATTCTCTAACACCATTCACAAAGATAAACTCAAAAGTGGATGAAAGACCTCAATGTGAGACAGGAATCCATCAAAATCCTAGAGGAGAACATAGGCAGTAACCTCTTTGACATCGCTCACAGGAACTTCTTTCAAGATACATCTCCAAAAGCTAATGAAACAAAACCAAAAATGAACTTTTGAGACTTCATCAAGATAAAAAGCTTCTACACAGCAAAGGAAACAGTCAACAAAACAAAGAGGCAACCCACAGAATGGGAGAAGATATTTGCAAATGACACTACAGATAAAGGGCTGGTATCCAAGATCTATAAAGAACTTCTCAAACTCAACACCCAAAAACAAATAATCAAGTCAAAAAGTGGGCAGACGATATGAAAAGACACTTCTCTGAAGAAGACATACAAATGGCTAACAGACACATGAAAAAATGTTCATCATCATTAGCCATCAGGGAAATTCAAATCAAAACCACATTGAGATACCACCTTACACCCATTAGAATGGCAAAAATGGATAGGGAAAGAAACAACAAATGTTGGAGAGGTTGCGGAGAAAGGGCAACCCTCTTACACTGTTGGTAGGAAAGCAAGTTGGTACAGCCACTTTGGAAAACAGTGTGGAGGTTCCTCAAAAATTTAAAAATTTAAAAATAGAGCTACCCTATGACCCAGCAATTGCACTCCTGGGTATTTACCCCAAAGACACAGATGTAGTGAAAAGAAGGGCCATATGTGCCCCAAAGTTCATAGCATCAATGTCCGCAATAGCCAAACTGTGGAAAGAGCTGAGATGCCCTTCAACAGATGAATGGCATAAAGAAGATGTGGTCCATATATACAATGGAATATTACTCAGCCATCAGAAAGGATGAATACCCAACTTCTACATCAACATGGATGGGACTGGAGGAGATTATGCTAAGTGAAATAAGTCAAGCAGAGAAAGTCAATTATCATATGGTTTCACTTCTTTGTGGAACATAAGGAATAGCATGGAGGACATTAGAAGGGAAAAATGAGGGGGGTGGAATCAGAGGGAGAGATGAACCATGAGAGACTATGGACTCTGAGAAACAAATAGGATTTTAGAGGGCAGGGGGGAGGGGGGATTGGTTAGCCTGGTGATGGGTATTAAGGAGGGCACGTACTGCATGGAGCACTGGGTGTTATATGAAAACAATGGATTGTGGATCACCACATCAAAAACTAATGGTGTATTTTATGGTGACTAACATAATAAAATTAAAAATAAATAAATAAATAAAGAGGGGGTGCATGGGTGGATCAGTTGATTAAGCAGCTGGCTCTTGGTTTCTGCTCAGGTCACAATCTCAGGGTCCTGTGATGGAGCCCCACAGCCAGCTCCGCGCTTGGCAGGGAGTCTGCCTGGGGCTTCTCTCCCTCTCCCTCTGCCCCTTCCCCTGTTCTCACTCATGCATGTGCTAGCTCTCTCTCTCTCTAAAATAAATAAATCTTTGAAAAATAAAACTCAGTGAATATTTCATCCATTTATGGAATAAAACAAATCAAGTGTTTCTCTAGTCAAAGGTGACTCTAAAACAAGTTGTTTTCCTAAAACAAAACAAATATGCCAGTATGCTGGCAAAGTAGCATGCAAATAAACACCTAGAACAGTAGTCAACCCTCACCCGCAATTTCGCTTTCAACGGTTTCAGAAAACCACAGTCAATGTCAATCCAGAAGTGGATGATCCTCCTTCTGACATATGGTCAGAAAATCAGTAGTAGACTAACACTGTATCATGATGCCTATGTCATTCACTTCACTTCATCTCATCATGTAGGCATTTTATCATCTCACATCATCACAAGGAGGAAAAAAAACAGATGAGCACAATACAATGAGAGACTTTTACATAACTTTTATTACAGCATAGTTATAATTATTCTGTTTTATTATCAGTTGTTAATCTCTTACTGTGCCTACTTCACAAATTAAACTTTATCATACGTACGTACATATACAAAAAAATATCTATAGGATTCAGCAGTATCTGTGGTTTCACGCATCCAGAGGCATTTTTGTAACATATCCCCCCATGGATAAGGGGGAACTACTAGAGAACTCAATTCCAACAGATAGCTGATGATTCCAAATAATAACTAAAAGACAGCAAAAACATGAAAGAACATATTTAATCTAGAAAGCTGACATTGCATTCTCCATGTATTTTGTAAAAAGGAGATTAACTTACATTTGAGGAATTTGTTGTGAAATGGATAGAAGTATGTGATACGGTTTGCAATAGTAATGAATGTTCCATGGCAAAGTTTCCAGTTCAGTGTATTTATTATACAGTCATGGATACTGGCCATGACAACTTGAAATTAATAAAAAAAATGACATCTAATCTCACACAAACACAATCTATAACCTTCCACTCTTCACAGGTAGCCTGGCTGGCCCTCAGCCTGGATCAGGATCATTCCACTAAAAGCACTAAGGCTCAGTCCAGAAGCTCTTCTACATGGAACTTTGACTTTAGTTCCAGAGGATTATTAAAAACCCTAACAAAAGAAATTCAGAAACAAAGGGGAATTTGACGAGTCCCTCTTGAATCAATAAAGAGCCACAATTCATCCAGAGAACATTCAACTACCTAAGAACTCTAACAGTAAGAGATCCTAAGAAAAGGGGACACAGCCAACTACAAGTGAATCATAACAAATACAACAGGCTAATCCTTAGAGAAAAGAACTACCCAGTAGATTTAAGTATGCATAAGACATATTGGTTGACACAAATAAGTCTGCTTTACAGGCAACAAGTACTCTTTACCGCCACCTCGGGCACTCAGCTCTAATAGGAGTTTGGGCCTACCTCCACAGCCAGAACTTAAAACTCCTCTAAGTCAGCGTGGCTTGTAATTTAAGCCCAAGCATTTTATCTCTTGATCTGACCTCTCCATCTGTAGAGATGAGCTTCTCATTTGTTTACACAGTACTTGTTTAAACAATGACATAGGCCCTACACCAAACTAAAGTTCAAAATGTAATTCATGATGTACACTGAAAATTTTACTTCACACTGCAAGAATGTTGTGCTATAACTCAATGGCAAGCAAAAAATCTTTTTAAAATCTACAAAAGAAAGAATTAGGAAATAACAGAACTAAAAACATCTGAAGACACCTCTAATGTCTCTCAGATTAAACCTGAGTTTTTTCAGCCAGAATATATTACATAAAACTTCTCCCCAGCTGGATGATAAATTTTTAACTTCTAGGAGCTCTAAGGAATCAATGAATCAATTTTACCGCAAAAAAGTGTTAAGTAATTCTATGTGTTTATATTCTACTCTGCTTAAGCAACTACCATTTGAAAGCCTCTGGTGCATACTTCTGAGAGAGGTGCAGCAGCAACAGCAGCAGGGGCAGCTAATGCTAACTGAGATGGCACAGTGCCACACGGGGTTACAGTAAGCAACAGAACTAGATTTTTGGGGTGCCTAAGTGGCTCAGTTGGTTAAGTGACTGATTTCAGGTCAGGTCATGATCCCGGAGTCCCGGGATCAAGTCCCACATCCGGCTCCCGGCTCAGCGGGGAGCCTGGTTCTCCCTCTGACCCTCTTCCCTCTCATGCTGTTTCTCTCTCTCTCTCTCTCTCAAATAAATAAATAAAATCTTGAAAGAAAAATAAAACTAGATTTTCAACACCAGCAGTACAGAGCCCAGACTCTTCATCACTCAGTTAGACATTTTATATTACAATAAAAACTTTAACAAAACAAAGAACTCCAAAAACTTTCAATTTGAAAGAACAGGAAATATGATAAAATGCTCATTTTTTCCTTCTGTATAATTTCAGAAAAGTTACATATAGTATGGTTATTATTGAAAAGAAAAATAAAAATGGAGGGGGAAAAAGGACTATAAACCTTACCTTAAATAATCCTATTCCTAAAAACATTACAGGCATGCTTATAGGCTATATGTTGCTTTCATTTTGATTTACTTCATTTCAGAAACACTATTCTCATCATTGACTGACCCTCCACTGTCTAATTTCCAAAAACTTTGTCTTTAAAAAAGTCTCCACTCTAATCCATAAAACATTTAAATGTTCTGCAAGAATGCAAATAAAGGAATCTAAACTGTTCATAATGTTTCTATCAGCCTCAAGTTTGATCTATTGTTATAACTTAGTTTGGGAAGTTTCTCACACAAGAGAAGACCTATAATTCAAATTTATTTTATATTTGCTATGTGAACTTTAAGTACTGAAGTGTCATTCCAATCTACTAAGTGCGTATGAAAAATCTGAACTCATTTCAATACTATTATATTCACTATTCTTCTTTTAATATTCTAAAGTAATGATTCTTCTTCCATAAATTTTTAGTGAGGTAAGAATCAGTTACTAACAGTTCAATTACCAGATCATGCTACACTTAAAACTTAACATCTCAAAATAAGTACTTACAATTTCTGCTGGCTACATAGAATCATAAAATTACAAGGCTAAAAAGAATTTAAAAGGTCATTTCTATCAATCCCCTGCCTTCAAGCAAGATCACACTCATACCACCAAGACTTTTAACTATTTTATTAAGCCCAAGACACTAAAATTCCAAAATCTACTTTAAAAACTTTGTCTAATACTTCCTCTGCCCAAGTTTACATTTACTTAAATCTCTAAACCAAAAAAGGCAGAGTAAAATAGAAACAACATGAAAGTCTTATTTCTTGTCCATAAAATGGGTAACACTTACCCATTAAAATCTGCCTAAGAATTAAGATTAAGTAAATTAACAGACACAATCCCTATTATATTACATGGCACCCTAACTGATGCTCAGTAACTGCCATTTCCTCCTCTCTTAAAATCATTTCCCAGCACTTCAGGGTCTGTTATGGTAAAGTAGCTTGGTCAGATTAACCATCCTTCAGATAAAAATTATAAAATCTGGGCAAAAACAATTCAATTTTTCAAGGCTCTGAAGAGTAACCAAATGGAGGCAAAAACCAGGGTGTCCATGAAGAAAAGGAATTTTATCTGATGAGATTTGCATGTCTGTATCTTTTTGTCTAAGATAGCAGTTCTCAAAATTTTTTGCCTCAGGACTCCTTTGCTCTTTACTTTTAAAAATTACTGAGGAACCCATACTAGAAAATAAAAAGAAAAAATTATAAATTTTTAAATTCATTTAAAAATGATAATTTGGGGCACCTGGGCAGTTCAGATGGTTAAGTGTCTGCCTTCGGCTCGGTTCAAGATCTCAGGGTCCTGGTATCGAGTTCCGCATCAGGCTCCTTGCTTACTGGGGAGCCTGCTTCTCCCTCTGCCTGCCACTCCCCCACCCTCTCTCTCTCTCTGGCAAATAAATAAAATCTTCTTTTTTAAAAGATTTTATTTATCTATTTGCCAGAGAGAGAATACAAGCAGGAGTAGTAGCAGAGGGAGAGGAAGAAGCAGGCTCCCTACTGAGTAGGGAGCCCAATGCGGCGCTCGATCCCAGGACCCCGGGATCATGACCTGAGCCGAAGGCAGCCACTTAACTAACTGAGCCGCTCAGGCACCCAATAAATAAAATCTTTAAAAAATAAATAATAAAATAAAAATGATAACTTATTACATGTTAATGTTCTACCAATATTTTCAGGAACAACCAAAAATATGAATGAGGGGGGTGGCACTGTTTTACATTTTGTAAATCTCTATTGTATAGTTTAAAAAAGACATTTAGATTCTCGTTACCTTCAATCTTTGCAATCCATTGTTCTGACTGAAGTATATGAAAAAAACTGGCCTCAAATACATAATGTAGTTAGAAAAGGCCGGGCCTTCTCAACCCATGAAAGGGTCTCTGAGACCAACAGGGGTCCTCAGGCCACACACCATGAGAATTGCTGGTCCAAGGGCAACTCTATCCTGTGCTTAACTCAGGGTTGCAGAATGATGGAGCTTTACTGAATTCAGGCAACAGAGGACAAACTTCAAAGATAAATTATGGAAGGGAAGAAACCCATAGGGGGTAGCTCTCAATCTATATATAAACTCTGCCCCAAATTTTTGGTTACTGTTAAACCTGGCATGAACAGTGGAGACTCCACAGTACAGTGACAAAGAAAGAAACTAAAAGAAAAGATTTCAGGAGTGCCTGGGTGGCTCAGTCGGTTAAGCGTCCAACTCTTGATTTCAGCTCAGGGGTTGACCTTGGGGTCATGGGTTTGGGCCCCGCACAGGGCTCCAAAAAAGAAATTTTTTTTTCAGTGCTGTCACCAATGAGAAGAGAGTGGAGTTTTAGTGCAAATGAACTGCTTGCTAAAACAAAAAAATCGCTCTTCAGAGGAACACGGCAGAATATAGTCTTCTACATTTCATGCAAAATTCAAGCATATAATTAAGAAATTACTAGATATGCACATGCATGAGACAAACTAAAAGAAAAAAAGAAGAAAAAAAAAAGAAACAGGAAAATATGACCTATACTCAAAAGAATACAGTCAATAGAAACCAACCCCAAAAAGGCCTGTATGTAGCAACTGACTTTAGATTAGCTATAATAAATATGCTCAAAGACTAAAGGGAAATATTTTCAAAATAAATTTAGAGATGAGGAACCTCAGAGAATTGGAAATTATGAAAAGAACCAAATGGAAACTCTAGACCTAAAAAGCACAATAACTAAATTGCGAAATATATCAAATGAGCTTAATAGCAAATCAGAGAGCAGAAGAAAGTAAATGAACTAAAAAAAAAAACCAAGAGAAATTAGGAGAGAGGGGAAAAAAAAAATGAGGACAGCAGAACCTCAGAGACCTATGGAAAAGTACTAAGAGTTCAAATATAACTTAAGTCACAGAAAAAGAGTAGAGAATAGGGCAAAGGTATTGAAGAAATAACAGCCAAAATTTCCCTAGTTTGGTGAAAAACAAAAGTTTACATATCCAATATTAACAAACCTAAGCAAGAAAAATGACAAGTAAATACATCTAAGCACATAATAGTTAAATGACTGAAAAAGAAAACTGAAGAAAAAAAAGCTTAAAACCAACCAGTGAGTAAAACATCAAAATAGAAAAAAAAATATGAATGACACCTAACTTCTAATCAGAAACTATTGAGAGAAGAAAAAACAGAACTACATTTTTAAAGAAATGGAATGAACGAATGAATGAATGAATGTCAAGGCAGAATTCTTCAACAAAACTATCCTTCAGAAACAATGTAAAATAAAGGTATCTTCAAACAAACAAAAAAGAATTTGCATACAGCCAAGAGTACAGCAATTCCTCAAAAAATTTAAAAAACTATCAAGCAGAGACTTGAAAAGATATACGTACAACCACATTCACAGCAGCATTATTCATAATATAATTCATAATAGCCAAAAAGGAGAAACAACCCAAGTGTCCACCAACTGATGAATGAATGGACTGACAAAATGTCATATATACATACAATGGAATATTATTCCATCATAAAAATATTTTTGACACATTCTACAACATGGATGAACCTTGAAATTATGCTTAGTGTAACAAGCCAGACACAAAAGGACAAATACTCTATGATCCCACTTATATGCGATACCTAGACTACTCAAATTCATAGAAACAGAAATAGAATTGTGGTGGGCCCCTGGGTGACTCAGCTGGTTAAGCGTCTGCATTTGGTTCAGGTCATGATCCTGGGGTCCTGGAATCAGCTCCTGCATTGGGCTCCCTGCTCAACAGGGAGTCTACTTCTCCCTCTCCCCCTCCCCTCTACTCATGTGCTCTCTCTCTCAAATAAATAAAATCTTTAAAAAAATAAAAGTAAATAAATAGGACAATGGTTACCAGGGGCTTAGAGGAGGCAAGAGGAAGTTACTGCTTAAGGAGAATGAAGTTTTCAGTTTGGGATGATGAAAACTTCAACAAGTCAAAGTACTTAATGCCACTGAGTTTTACACCTAATGGTAAATCCTATATATATTTTGCCACGATAAAAAAAAAAAGAGTCAACATGATTTACCACATTCAGAAAACAGAAAGGAAAAGCCACATGATTATTTCAACAAAGAGTAAGATTTCAAAAAATTAAACACTCATTTATGATTAAAAAAAAACTCAGCAAACTAAGAAAAGAATTCCCTCAGCTTTTCCCCATTGAGAATGATATTCAGTGGGTTTCTCATAGATGAATTTTATGAAATTGAGGAATGTTCCCTCTATCCCTATACTCTGAAGGGTTTTAATCAGGAAAGGATGCTGTATTTTGTCAAATGCTTTTTCTGCATCAATTGAGAGGAACATATGGTTCTTCCCTCTCCTCTTATTAATGTGTTCTATCACAGTGATTGATTTGCAAATGTTGAACCACCCTTGCATCCCAGGGATAAATCCCACTTGGTCATAGTGGATGATCCTTTTAATGTATTATTGGATCCTATTAGCCAGGATCTTGTTGAGAATTTTGGCATCCATATTCATCAGGGATATTGGTCTGAAATTCTCATTTTGATGGGGTCTTTGTCTGGTTTAGGGATCAAGGTAATGCTGGCCTCACAGAATGAGTCTGGAAGCTTTCCTTCTGTTTCTCCTTTTTGAAACAGCTTCAGGAGAATAGGTATTATTTCTTCTTTGAATGTTTGGTAGAATTCCCCAGGGAATTCATCAGGTCCTGGACTCTTGTTTTTGGGGAGGTTTTTGATCACTGCTTCAATCTCATTACTGGTCTATACAGGTTATCAATTTCTTCCTGTTTCAGTCTTGGCAGTTTATAGGTTTCCAGGAATGCATCCATTTCTTCCAAGTTGCTTAATTAAGATATAGTTGTTGATAATAATTTCTGATAATTGTTTCTATTTCCTTGATGGAACACAACAAGGATGCCCACTCTTACCACTACTGTTCAACACAGTACTAGAAGTCCTAGCAACAGCAATCAGACAACAAAAAGAAATAAAAGCTATTCAAACTGGCAAAGAAGTCAAACTCTCTCTCTTTGCAGATGACATGATACTTTATGTGGAAAACCCAAAAGACTCCACCCCAAAGAATTCATACAGCAATTCAGTAATGTCGCAGGATACAAAATCAATGCACAGAAATCAGTTGCTTTCTTATACATTAACAATGTACCTGTGGAAAGAGAAATTAGAGAATGGATTCCATTTACAATAGCACCAAAAACCATAAGATACCTCAGAATAAACCTAACCAAAGAGGTAAAGGATCTATACTCTAGGAACTACACAACATTCATGAAAGAAACTGAAGACACAAAAAGATGGAAAAATATTCCATGCTCATGGATCAGAAGAATAAACATTGTTAAAATGCCTATGCTGCCCAGAGCAATCCATACTTTCAACGCTATCCTGATCAAAATACCAATAGCATTTTTCAAAGTGCTGGAACAAACAATCCTAAAATTTTATGGAATCAGAAAAGACCCTGAATCGCCAAGGAAATGTTGAAAAAGAAAACCAAAGATGGGGGCACCATGTTGCCCGATTTCAAGCTATATTACAAAGTTGCATCACCAAGACAGCATGGTACTGGCACAAAAACAGATACGTAGACCAATGGAAGAGAAGAGAGAGCCCAGATATGGACCCTCAACTCTTATGGTCAAATAATCTTTGACAAAGCAGGAAAAAATATGCAATGGAAAAAAGACAGTCTCTTCAATAAATGGTGCTGCGAAAATTGGACAGCTATACAGAGAATGAAACTCGACCATTCTCTTACACCATACACAAAGATAAACTCAAAATGCATGAAAGACTTCAATGTGAGAGAGGAATCCATCAAAATCACCTCTTTGACATTGGCCACAGCAATTTCTTTCAAGACACGTCTCCAAAGGCAAGGGAAACAAAAGCGAAAATAAACTTTTGGGACTTCATCAAGATAAAAAGCTCTGCACAGCAAAGGAAACAGTCAACAAAACAAAGAGGCAACCCACGGAATAGGAGAAGATATTTGCAATGACACACAAAGGGCTGTTATCCAAGATCTATAAAGAACTTCTCAAACTCAATACCCAAAAAACAATTAAGTCAAAAAATGGGCAGAAGACATGAAGAGATACTTCTCAAAAGAAGACATACAAATGGCTAACATACACATGAAAAAATGTTCATCATTATTAGCCATCAGGGAAACTCAAATCAAAACCACACTGAGATACCACCGTTAGAATGGCAAAAATTGACAAGGCAAGAAACAACAAATGTTGGAGAGGTCACGGAGAAAGGGCAACCCTCTTACACTGTTGGTGGGAATGCAAGTTGGTACAGTCACTTTGGAAAACAGTGTGGAGGTTCCTCAAAAATTTAAAAATAGAGCTACCCTATGACCCAGCAATTGCACTACTGGGTAGTTGCCCCAAAGAAACAGATGCAGTGAAAAGAAGGGCCATATGCGCCCCAATGTTCATAGCAGCAATGTCCACAATAGCCAAACAGTGGAAAGAGCTGAGATGCCCTTCAACAGATGAATGGATAAAGATGTGGTCCATATATACAATGGAATATTACTCAGCCATCAGAAAGGATGCATACCCAACTTCTACATCAACATGGATGGCACTGGAGGAGATTATGCTAAGTGAAATAAGTCAAGCACAGAAAGTCAATTATCATATGGTTTCACTTATTTGTGGAACATAAGGAATAGCATGGAGCACATTAGGAGAAGGAAGGGAAAAATGAAGGGGGGGAATCGGAGGGAGAGACAAACCATGAGAGACCATGGACTCCGAGAAACAAACTGAGGGTTTTAGAGGGGATGGGTTAGCCCAGTGATGGGTATTAAGGAGGGCACATATTGCATGGAGCAATGGGTGTTACATGCAAACAATGAATCATGGAACACTACATCAAAACTAATGATGTACTGTATGGTGACTAACATAATAAAAATAAAAAGAATTCCCTCAAACTTATAAAGGACACCTATGAAGAACCTATAATGTTCTCAATGTTGAACCACTGAACATTTCCCCCCTTACAATGAGAAGGCAAGAATGTCTACTCTCAACAGCTCTCAACATGTTACTAAAAGTCCTGGTTAGAGGCACCTGGCTGGCTTTGTCAGTAGAGGACGTGCCTCTTCATCTCAGGGTCGTGAATTCAAGGCCCAGGTCTGGCACAGAGCTTACTTAGAAAAACAAACAAACAAACAAAAAAGACTGCCCTGATAACACTGTGCATAACTGTGCATAACTGACAGGGGTCACTAGCTGTTTAATTTAAAAAAATAAAAAAAAAAAGGCCTGGTTAGTGTGGTAACAATAAGAAAAGGACAAAAATTGAAGAAGAAGTAAAACTGTCCCTATTTGCAGGCAACGTGATTATGAACATAGAAAATGCAAAAGAATTAACAATAAGATTATGAATCTTTACTTTAGCCAGGTCTGAAGATACAAAGTCAACATATAACCTATAAATACAGAGAACAAACTAATGGTTGCCAGAGGGGAGGTGGATGGGGAGATGGGCAAAATGGGTGAAGGGGAGACACAGGTTTCCAGGTATGGAATGAATAAGTCATGGGAATAAAAGGCACAGCATAAGGAATATAGTCAATCAAGCTGTAATAGGTTGTATGATGACAGATGATAGCTACATGTGTGAGCATAGTATAATGTATAAACTCATCAAATCATTATGGTGTACACCTAAAACTAATATAACATTGTGTGTCAACTATACTCAAATAATCTTTTTAAAGTCAACATACAAAATTTTATTGCATGTCTATGTGCTAGCAATAAACAAATGAAAAATGAAACTAAAAAACAATTCCATTTACAACTACATACAATATAAAATAGTAATAAATTTAACAAAAGATATGCAAGACCTCCACCAAAAACTTTAAAGCACTGCCAAGAAAAACTGAGACTTAAATAAATGGAGCAATGTGCCATTTTCATCATTGGAAGCTTCAAGACTGTCCAAATGTCACTTCTCCCCCAAAGTATCCTATAAATTGAACACAAACCCAATCAGTTCCAGCATAACCATAATCCTTTCTATAGAAACTGAGAAGCTCACTCTAAAATTCATAATGGAAACATAAAGGACCTAGAATAGACAAAACAATCTTGGGAAAACAACAAAAGCTAAAGAATTTACATTAACCTCAGGACTTAGTATAAAGTTATTCAGTAGTTCTCAACTGAGGGCAATTTTGCCTCAGAAGACATGTGGCAATGTCTAGATACATTTTTGGTTGTCATCACTGGGAGAGTGCTATTGGCATCTAGTAGTTAGAGGCTAGGGATACTACTAAATATTCTATACTGCATGGGGCAGCCCCATAACAATCTGGCCCAAAATTTTAATAACGCCAAGGCTGGGAAACCCTAAACTACAGTAATCAATACAATGTGGTACTGACATAGTATAGTCAAATAGATTAATGGAACAATACAGATTCCAGAAGGTAATCCCCTATGTCAACTGTCTGACAAATTTAATGGAGAAAAGCGTTTTGAACAGAGGGTTCTAGAACAGGATATCCCTATGTAAACATTGAACTCAATTCAAACCATATACAAATATTAGTTCAAGATGGATCACAGACCTAAAGGCTAAAATGATAAAGCCTGTAGAAGAAAACATAAAAAGAATATCTTCATGACCTACAAAACTACTATCTGAAAAGACTTAAAGGCAGAATACATAAAAGAACTAAACGACTCCTAAAACTCAATAAAAATTCAAACCAATTTAAAACATGGACAAAAAATTTGAACAGACATTCCACAAAGACAAATGGCTCATAAGCACATGAAAAGTGGTTAATATTAACATTCATCACAGAAATACAAAATGAAAACCAGAATGAGAAATACAAATAATTCCACAAACTACATACCCATTCGAACGACTAAAATTTTTAAGACTGAAAACAAGCAATTGGTGAGAATGTAAAGCCACCCAAACACTCATATATGTATTGCTGGTAGGTGAATAAAATGATATAAAAAGCTTTAGCAGTTCCTTAAAGTTAAGCATATACCTATCCTATGATCCAGTAATTTCACTCCTGGGTATTTATCTAAGAGAAACAAAAACACAAGTCTCCAAAGGCCTCATACAAGAATATTCTGCTTTAGGGGTGCCTGGGTGGCTTAGTCATTAAGTGTCTGCTTTCGGCTCAGGTCATGATTCCAGAGTCCTGGGATCGAGCCCCGCATCAGGCTCCCTGTTCCGCAGGAAGTCTGCTTCTCCCTCTCCCACTCCCCCTGCTTGTGTTCCCTCTCGCTGTGTCTGTCAAATAAATAAAATCTTTAAGAAAAAAAAAAAAGAATATTCTGCTTTATTCATAGCCAGTATGTCCGTCAACAAGTGAAACAAACTGCAGTATATCATACAACAGAGTACTACTCAGCAATAAAAAGAAATAGTGATTCTTGCAGCCACAAAGAAACCAGGCACAAAGAGTGTATATACTGTAGGATGCCATATCACAAAATTCAAGATCCAGGCAAAAGTAATCTCTAATTTAAAAGAAAAAAAGAGGGGCACCTGGTAAGAGGCTGCCTTCAGCTCAGGTCATGATCCCAGGGTCCTGGGATCAAGCCCCGCATCGGGCTCCCTGCTTGGCGGGAAGCCTGTTTCTCCCTCTCCCACTCCCCCTGCTTGTGTTCTTTCTCTGTCTCTCTCTGTCAGTTAAATATATAAAACCTTTTTATAAATAAATAAATAAATAAATAAATGGATGAATGAATGAATGAATGAAAAAAAGAGAACAGCAGGATGCCTGGGGAACATGAGTGAGGAGCACTGGGATTAACTGGAAAGGGCTGCTAGGGACCTTTCTGGGAGTGGACAGCAATGTTCAGTTTCTTGAGTGAGGAGTGTTGTTACAGTGATATAAACATTTGTCAAAATTAAGCAGTTTTGTGCATTAAAATATGTGTAAATTTTATTTTAAAAAACTATTTAAAAAATCTAGTGGGGAGTGGAGAATTGATAGAGGTACTACTGAAACAAGAAAATAGGAGAACACTGTTAAAACCGAGTGATGGGCACATGGGGGTTAATCATACTATTTTGTCTACTTTACAAATGTTTGACATTTTTCATAATTAAAGGTTTTTTAATTTCTCTTAATTCCTCATTAGTGGAGGAAGAGAGTTGGTAATCACTGTCCTCCACATGAATTAAAATCTCTTCAGTCACTATTTAAACTTTCTTTTATATGCTCAATAATCCGTCCTTTACACTTAATCTTATTCGTCATAATTAACAGCTCACCTTGCAATCTATTCATGTTTTCCCTAACTCACTTATTTACCACTTTCTACAGGGAGAAAAGGGTTGGAGAGAGTTAGCCTTCCTTTAGCCCATGCCAGGCAGTATGCTACATACTTTGAATACATTACCGAATTTTTATCCCAAAATTGAATTTAGCATCTAAAACTTTAATCTTATTTACTTATTACTTCTCTCCCTCATCAGAATTTATGTTCAATGACAACATGGATTCTGTCTTGTTCATTATTTCTTCATATATGGCACACAACAGATACTCAGTAAATATGCATAAATCAAAGTATTAAGGAAAATAAATAACATCAGAGATCACAAATACTCAGTTTAGCTCTCTTTTTGGTGCTGCAAATCATTTCCCATTCCAGTTATAGCCACCTTGTTTTGCCCTTAATTTTACTGTCATCTATATCAATTGTTATGTATTTGTTTCAAGTAGAAAGAATGATCTGTGTTTGAAAACTTCATATTTTCTCTTTATTAAAAAATATAATCATAAAAATATTTAAAAAATCAATTTATATTTCAGCATATCTTTAAATGATTTTTTTAATGATGTGCGATTTCTGTAGGTAGTGTTACTTTTTCTGCTCTTATTCATATGAATAAAGAAGAAAATCCGTTTGCTTTTATAATCTCAAATTGTTACCATCACCATTAAGCTTAAAAACCCTTGCAATAATTCAGAGCTCCTTACAGGAGGATAAACTGTAGTTAATAATAGATTTATAATAAAAATGACCAATTTTACTTCAAAAAAATTATCTAACAAAACGAAGCATCTGCATAAGCCTAAAATCAAATCATTAGTTCCCTTTAGTGCAAAACAGAAAATCTAGGTTTGTTCTCAGAGTACATTCTTTAGTAATCATTGGGGCATGGTTTACCTTAGATTAGAATTAAGTATCTTAATATCCAGCAGTATCTTAGATTAGAATTAAAGTTCCACCTCAATTTTGAATAATTTCTTCATTCTTAAATATCCTCAAAACTTCCATAAAGTGAAAAAAGAGGGTGTGGGGGGGACAAATCTATTAGTGGTACTGTAAAATACAAAACTTGAGTGAAACAGCTGCTAATAACAGCAAGTCAGTTAAGACCAAGATTTCTCCTCAATAGTTAAGCAAAATACTCTATCATGAAGCTGGTAATTGCAATGTTTCTCTGACTAAAAAACTTCTAAAAAGATTTTCTAACATTCTAAGGGAGAAAGCAAGAGAGAAGTAAACATCAGAAGAAACAAAATCACTCACAAAGAATGACATTATACATGTAAAATTTTATTTAAAAACAGTTCACAAATGTCTTACATATGTTTTTTGCCAGATTCAAATCCAAGTTCTTTCAGATGCCACTTTATGTTCATAGATCATACATAACTTTAAAAAAACATTTAATTCAAATGTACCAAATGCAGCAAAGGGCTTAAAAATAGAAGTTTCAAAGTAAATACTTATTTAGAGACACCAGCAAATAGATCTGACCTTTTCAAGTGGCTTTCCCAAAGAGTTTCCAATCAGCTTCCAATCATTTAAGACTTCTTCAACTTTGGAAATAAACCTAGGGAGGAGTAAAAAAACAACAACAAAAAAAACCTTTCTGAACATGTAACAGCTCTTTTTTTTTACTATTTTTACACAATTTCTTTAAAACAGTATTTTTTAGGGCGCCTGGGTGGCTCAGTTGGTTAAGCAACTGCCTTCAGCTCAGG
>NW_027397064.1:91984330-92025765 GCF_003265705.2 Callorhinus ursinus
AAAAAAAAAAACAGTATTTTTTATATTTTAACATTTTTATCAGAGAAGGCTCAGTAAGTTCAGTATTATCAGTCTATTTTATGAATATAGAATAAATGTGGAAATAATCTTCTCTAACCCAAGAATTCTTAAATTTTGATTTCTTGAAGTAAATTTTTAGTAAACTCTACCCTCAACATAGGACTCGAACATAGAACCCCAAATCAAGAGTTCCAAGCTCTATCGACTGAGCCAGCCAGGCACCCCAAATTTTGACTTTTTTAAAGTCTACTTCTTATCCAATTAAAGCATTCTGCTTCTATAAAATAGAAATTAAGAATAAATCTCTCTATATTAAAATGAATATAAATTTGGAACAGAAGTAAAAACTGACAGGCTAAAAGGATACTAGTAAAGATAACTATGAAACCGGGACACCTGGGTGGCTCAGTCGGTTAAGAGTCTGCCTTAAGCTCAGGTCATGATCCCAGGGTCCTGGGATCTCTCTGACAAATAAATAAATAAATAAAATCTAAAAAAAAAAAAAAGATACCTACGAAACCAATAATCTTTTCCCTACCTTCAAAATAACTAAGCTATTTAAATTAAATTTTCCTTTGAATATACTTAGGAACTGATTTATCTCCCCCTCCCCCCAAAAAGAAAACATTCAGGAACTTTGCTCATTAAAATAAACCATGTTTTGGGGCACCTGGGTGGCTCAGTAGGTTCAGTGCCTGCCATAGACTCAAGGTCATGATCCCAGGGTCCTGGGATCTAGCCCTGCATCTGGCTCCCTGCTCCATGGGGAGCCAGTTTCTCCCTCTCCCTCTACCTGCCATTCCCCCTGCTTGTTCTCTCTGTCTCTCTCTCAAATAAAATCTTAAAAAATAAAATAAACTGTGTTTTAAGGGACAGCGGACAAGAAACTACAAGTAGATTTGTCAGCTATAAGGAATAACTGATAGATTTTAAAACTAATCACTATCTAATCTTTAAATCTTCTGATGAAGCAGACCTATTAAAAAGAGAATGAATTTTGGGGCGCCTGGGTGGCTTAGTTGTTTAATCGACTGCCTTCGGCTCAGGTCATGATCCCAGGGTCCTGGGATCAAGTCCCGCATCGGGATCCCTGCTTGGTGGAAAGCCTGCTTCTCCCTCTCCCCCTGCTTGTGCGCTCTCTCTCTCTACCTCTCTCTGTCAAATAAAAAAATAAAATCTTTAAAAAAAGAGAGAGAGAATGAATTTTGACTAGTGACATGCTCAATATCAGCAAATTAGAACTGTCAAAGCTCAGGAATAGCATTAAAGACTCTTTCAGAAGACTTTTATTACTCTAAGAAGCTAACTTCTTATATAAGTATGATGCAATCTAATAGCAAAATTGCTCTCCTAAAACACCTACATCATATTGCTAGAGTAGTAGAGTTAATTCTAGTCAAAATATATTCACAGGCATCAGGTTTTTTCCTTCAGTGACATAATTATAAGTTAATATTTACATCTGTTGTAAGACAGTAACGATAGTCATGATAAATTGGAGTTTTTATGATTTAAATGAACCTTCTAATTAATCCCTCTTTAAAATTAAAGGCAGTATTAATAAATACACTAATTCACTTCTGGGTAGTTCAGTCAAAAGGCAATTATTGGTGATGAAGATGAATACTCTAGAAATAAGTCAACATGTTTACGAAAAAAAGGAAATAAAAATTTTAAATGTATCCACGTGAGCAAAAATGTGCATGTGAGTGGCGCCTGGGTGGCACAGTTGGTTAAACTGCCAACTCTTGGTTTCAGCTCAGATTGTTATCTCAGCATCGTGAGATCAAGCCCTATACCAGGCAACGGGAAGTGTGTCTGTTTAAGACTCTCTCTCTGCCCCTCCCCCACTCTCTCTAAAATAAAATCTTTCTAAAAAATGTGCGTGTGAAATGTACATTGCATTTATAAAGGTAAAAAATTGGAAGCCACCTAACTGTCCAACTGCAGCAAGCAGCTGTAAATTTATGGTATATCCACTGAATGGATTAGTATGCAGCCATTAAAAATCATTTTTGAAGGCCATTTGAGGAAATAAGAAAATGAAATATATATATATTTCATATATGAAATGAAAAATGGAAGCTATAGAAATAAGTGTTAATATGTCTTGATACAAAATGTTTACAACACACAGATTAGAAGAAATTTTCTGAAAATATTAATAGTAGCTATCTCCTAGTGGTACAATTATAGGTTTCTTAGATTTTTTTTTTCTTTTTAATTCTACTGTGAGGTATTATAATAAAAAATCTTTAAAAAAAATAATTTAGAGTCGCCTGGGTAGCTCAGTCATTAAGCGTCTGCCTTCGGCTCAGGTCATGATCCCAGGGTCCTGGGATCGAGCCCAGCATCGGGCCTGCTTGTGTTCCCGCTCGCGCTCTCTGTGAAATAAATAAATATCTTAAAAAAAAAAAAAAGAAAAATCATTTAAAATAATATTGCTTTCACAGTAAAAGGAACGTATCAAAATACTTATTTTATGATTTCTATTGGTACTAGCTAAAAGAGAAAAGTTAGAGTCTAAAATATTGAGAATTTGACTATAAAAAATTAATAACTATCCCAGAAAAATCTCAAGATTACAGTCGAAGGGTCATTTCCTCTGACTCCTCTCTGTATTAGATTCCTTTTTTATTTGCCTTTGTAAGACCAGGTGTCTTTCCCTTCTCAGGTCTTATTTCAATTGTAATTACAGACTCATTTGTATTATTATTTGATTCATGTCCGTCTCTTCCACTAGACTATATGTTAAGAGCAGGAATTGTCAATTTTTATTTAACACACTCATATGTCCTCCACTGTACTTGACACATGGGCACTCAACGAACACTTCTGCAAAGGACAAAAGATTAAAAAGAGGGGGTTCTATTCAGTCCTCTCAATAAATTCTTTGGCTCCTAACATACTAACAAGAACTTTCATTCACACATTGAACTCAAGGTTTAAGAGACTCCAAAGTCTTAACATTTTCCCATGAGCTGTAAAACACTACTTTAGCTCTAGAAACAAGAGGATAAAAGCCAAAAACCAAATTTCCTACTTTGTGGTAGTTCTCATACCTGTATTAACAATTATTTCCGTTATCAGGAGCTGAAGGACTTAATATTGCACTTCAGGATATTTTAAATATTTACCTAAGGGGAAAAAAATCATGTTTCCATTCCATACCCTTGTTGCTTCCTCACCCCACCCTCTAAGATTCAGGTTACAACATTTTTCTATCTACCTTCAAAACATCAAGTTATTATTTCAAATTCAATAGGTCTAAAACTGCAATCTTCCCACTTTGCCACTTTATCTTCATTCTTTCAGGCAAGAAATTCCAGTTGCATGTTTCTTTCTACTCTAACAGTCCATCAAGTGTATCTAAAAATCTTTGAAATGTCTTACAATCCTCCCGCCTAGGCTTTCTCTCCAGTCTCCAAATCACCAACCTAACTAATGATCAAAGTAAGTCACTTGGCTTCATTTTACCTAATCTCCTGTAACAACTCTCATCCGATCACTTTGCCACTCTAAAATCAAGGGTCTCTTTAATGGTTCTAAGTGCGGTCTCTTGACCAGCAACATCAGCCTCACCTGGGAACTTCCTAGAAATGCACATTTTTAGGTCCACCTCAGACATGATCAGGAACACTGAAGTTTGAGAATTCCTGGTCTTAAAGCACCAAGTCTAGAGATTCCTTTACTGACCTTTGGAGGCTGTCCATAACCTGTCCCATTTTATTGATCTTATGTATTTCCCTTTAATAGACAGCCTTCACTCCAGTAAAGACATCTTCATGAAGTCCCAAAGGCTCATTTTCACCCATCTCTGCTCATGTGAATACCTTCTCATGTCTAACCAACCACTTCCCACTTTCAAGGCCCAGCTCATTTCCTATCTTTTCTATGAAATTATCTCCCTTAATTGTGATCCACAATTATCCTTCTTTAAATTATTATTTTTTAAAGATTTTATTTATTTATTTGACAGAGAGAGACAAAGCGAGAGAGAGAACACAAGCAGGGGGAGACGGAGAGGCAGGCTCTCCGCCAAGCACAGAGCCCGACGTGGGGCTTGATCCCAGGATGCTGGGATCATGACTTGAGCCAAAGGCAGATGCTTAACGACTGAGCCACCCAGGCATCCCTAAATTATTTTTTTATAGTTAATACAAGCTGGCTTACAATTTAACCATTTGTTGTTTTGTTTAACACATGGATCAAAGGTTTTGTTTTATCCTTTGTTCTTTTCCACTAGTTTAACTCTGGACACAGAATACCTGCTCAATAAAGCCTTGCCAGTATGGTTATGTCTTACTGACTTTTCTGTTTTGGAGGATACCGTAAGTCAAACTAGTATTCCAGCAGGGATTTTTTTTTTTTTTTTTTAAGTAGGCTCCACACCCAGCATGGAGCCCAACACAGAGCTTGAACTCATGACCCTGAGATCAAGACCTGAGCTGAGATCAAGAGTTGGCCACTTAACCAACTGAACCACCCAGGCGCCCCTCCAGCAGGGATCTTTTATATTTTCCTCTGTCATCTCATGACAACATGCACAAATTTCCTCTCCCAACCAGAAAGATTATAAAACACTGCAACAAGCTAAATACTGACCTCCACACCCATAAGGGTCTCTGTGACACGGACCAGAAAATCTCTCAATCTAAGCTATCACTCCTTCACAAAGTTGGCTTCCAACTAATTTCAGTGATACAACAATTTCACTCAGCTGTTCAGTGAGGTTTGAAAGTCACAGGAAGGCTGGGCATATTACCCACTGGAATGTAACAACTTGAATCAAAGAGTTCCGAAGCCATCTGCAGCCTATCCTAAAAGGTTATTCTAAAGGACAGAATGGAGATGGTGGGAGTGTGACAGATGGACAACCACCTGTACTATGAAGGCCCCCTCCAAAAAAGGGTATACCAATGCACACGAGAGGAAAAAAGCAACTGCCAAGTTTACTGCTTATGATAACAAAATGAGTTAAACGGAAATGAAACCAGGAACGAAAGTGGTAGCTACGGAAATTGTTTCTGCGGGTGGGCAACAACCAAGGTCTGAGGAAAGTGGCCTCCGAGTAAACAAAACTTTTTCTGAGAGCCGTATCTCAAGGGTTTGGCTGACGGGGGCGGGCCGGGGCTTGTCAGACGCTAGACGCATAAGAGCCTTGCAGCACACAGGGGACAGGAGAAGACGCAGAGCCGGGGCTTCGCCGGTCTTACTTTTCCCGCATAAGTAGCATCACATGTGGTCTACGTTGGGGAAGCGGCAGGGGGACGCCGGGGCCCACGGTACTGATAACCACTGATACGACTCACTCACCTTTCCCATTCCGAAGCAGTAGTGAAGTCCGTGATCTCAAATACCTCGGACTCGGGCTACGGTAAAGAAAAGATAGAAAAACAGATTGAGCCCCCGGGCCCTGACACGGAGAAGCGAACTTACAGACAGGAATAGGTAAGGAGGAAACACCTCACCTCACTGTCGGCCGCCATCTTGAGGAGCGCCGGGAAAGGCGCTAGGGCTGCCGGGAAGAAGAGCAGGACGACGAAGGGAAGGAGGATGAGGAGGGCGGGGAACGAGCGGGGGCGGGGCCTCGGCGCAGACCCGCCCCCGGAGGCACCTCCCCCTAGTAGTGAGTCCTGCCTAGAAAAGTCCTCAAAGGCTGAAATCATTTGATTTAAAAACAAACAAAAAAGAAAAACTTTGAATTTGAAATTTTCCTTTAAAGTAATGAATTCCTGAAGAGAACAGAAGCAAGGAGGTAAGACAAGGCCCTAGAGTCCTGTGGATAAAGTTGTATTAAAAAACCTAAACCACATTGAATTTGTTTTCATTCAACCTCTATTTATTGACTGCAAGGCCCAAGCCTAGATGCTGTAATATCCACCCTCCTCCACCCCCTCAAATAATTTACACCAGTTTGAGGAGCGTGAAATAAAATCATTGTGCTAGTTATCTGGTTTCTGGGAAGAGCAACATACTGTTCAGTGAATATTTCACTTTTTAAGCCACTGAGGAACAGAAGGGGTAGCAGCTAGATAATTATATCTCATACATACTGAAATGTATATCATGAAATGATACCATGTCCAGGATTTGCATGAAAATAATGGGACGGGAAAGTGGGTAGGGCTAGGAATAAAACCAGATTAGCTATGTGTGGGTAATAGCTTAAGCTAGAGATGGGTACATGGCTGTTTATACTATTCTACTTCTGTTAGGTCTGAAATTTTTCATAATTAAAAGCGGAAAAAGATTAAATCTCATTTAATGAGTTTTGCAACCCACAAGAAGGAATTTGGTAGAGGACTAAGAAATTCAGCTTCAGTGATTAAAAAAATTTTTTTCATCTTGTGGTTCAATCAGTTAAGTGGCCAACTCTTGATTTTGGCTCAGGTCATGATCTCAGGGTTGTGAGATTGAGCCCTGCTAGGGGTTCCACACTCAGCATAGAGTCTACTGGAGATTCTTTCCCCCTCCCTCTCCGTTCCCCTCCGCCCCCCCCACTCGACCCCCACTCGTTTTCTCTCTCTCTCTCTCTCTCTCAAGTAAATAAATAAATAAAATCTTTTTTAAAAAATTTCTTATCTTAAAAGGTTAGAGATATCAAAAATTCAGTGATATAGATAGGGCAGATGAGGAAACTAAAGTCAGAAGAATTTTGACAACAGATAGTTATTTCTAGTGCCAAACCTTGCACCCCTATATTCTGATGTTCCTTCTAGTTTCTATCTACTATACCAGTGGGGGATTGTGAGTTACTATGGCTCAGTCTTTCCCAAGAGGTCTCAACTTGCATCCTCCATTCATTTATAAGCATTTATAAACAGCTAACTATAAGCCAATCACTGTGTGAGGATATTAAGATGTATTGTAAATATAGACCCTTACTTCAAGGAACTCAAAGTCTAGTAGGGAAACTGGAAATTCATTGCACAACAGAATGAAGAGGTGCTGCATGTATCAGCATTAGTATCAGCAATGTAGTGGTCAATGGTAATCATGACAAGAAGAATCTTTTTTTTAAGATTTTATTTATTTATTTGACAGAGAGAGACACAGTGATAGAGGGAACACAGGCAGGGGGAGTGGGAGAGGGAGAAGCAGGCTTGCCGCCTAGGAGGGAGCCCAGTGTGGGGCTTGATCCCAGGACCCTGGGATCATGACCTGAGCCAAAGGCAGATGCTTAACGACTGAGCCACCCAGGTGGCCCTTGACAAGAAGAATCTTGAAGGAGAGCTGAAGGATAAGATGGGGCAACCAGGTTGAGAGTGTGGAAGGCTTCTAAGCATGTCTAGAGGCTCGAAGGTGGGAAAGTCTGATCCATCCAATGAACAAAAAGGGGGCACTTAGAGCACAGTGTTTGTGATGAAGTTGGAGAGGTATGAATGGGCCAGACCAAATAGAGCATCTGGACAGAGTTGGACTGTATTTGAAGCACAACAAAAGTCACTGAAATATATTCAGCAAGAGAGCAATATGATCCAATTTACATTTTGCAAAAGTCTGGCTACTATATGAACAGATTGGGGGTGCAGGCATTGTAAAAGAAGTAGGGACAGCTGGTGACTATTAAAGCATCCAGTGATAGATGATGGTGTGGGGTCTTGGACTGGGGCAGTCAGCTGACATGGTGAACTTATTTGATATGCATTTGGGAGATAACAATAGATGGGACTTGATGCTGGATTGAAAGTAGAGATAAGGGAAAGGAAGGAATCAAGATAATTTTCAGGTTTCTGGTCTGAGCAAATATGTGGGAAATGATGCCATTTCCTGAGATGAGCAAGACTGGAAGGAGCAAGGAAATTCGTGTTTGGTTTGGGTAGTGTGAAGTTTGACAGGTTTGTACCCAAAGATACTCAAGGAGTGGTGTCAAGGAGAAAATTGGGTATAAGACTAGGAATCAGAGGCAAGACCTGGTGGTGAAGATTTTTGGGTGGATCTTAAATCACAAGAACAGATGAGGCGATTTAAGAAAAGAGCCTCATCTGAAGACCTGAAAACATTTTATATTTAGAGAATGGATAAAGGAAAAGTATTCAGTGAAAGAAGGAGGAAAGAAATGGCTTGAGAAATAGGAAAGCAAAGAAAGAGTGATGGCACAGAACCCGAGAGAGGAAAATGTTTCACGATGGTAAATACTGACCGCTGCTTAAAAGCGAGTGATAGAGGAATATTGGATCAAGGGTGATTGATGTTGTTTCTGGGGTTTTCCTTTGTCTTTAAGGTAGAGGAGAACAGATATGTTTGCGTGTGGATGATAATCTAAGAGAGACTGATGATGAACGGGAGCTGGGAGAGTTGAAGTTCCTGATAAGGTGAGAGAGGAGGAAATCCAGAGCTGTTGGTCACACAACCCCAGAGGGCACCATTCACATTGCATTCAGAAGACTTGCTTCAGGAGGTGAACCCCTGAAGATCACCTTTCAAGTAGCACTCCCTGGAGTGAGCAAGGAGCCTGATGAGGGACTCAATCCCAGGAGTCTGGGATCATAACCTGAGCTAAAGGCAGACACTTAACTGACTGAGTCACCCAGGTGTCCCAAGTCTGTAGCTCTTAAGGTCAGACAAACCCAGGTTCAACCATTTACTAACTACAGTATATGACTTGGGGCAAATTACTTAACTCTTCCAAACCCATCATCTTTATTAGTAAAATAGAACTTCTAGGACCTCGTATTGCAAAAGATTGTGGCAAAGATTAAGTTCTATGAATGTATGTAAATTGTTTAGTGCAATGTCCTGGCACGTAGTAGGTGATCAACTGTAGTAGGAGCATTTATCATGAATTTAGTATGAAAACCAGGAAGTGCTACTCACATGAAAGGCATTACTTTTTCCTCCTCCCCGCTTATCCATGTTTCAGTACATACCAAAATGAGAAACTAAAAAATCACAAAGACTTTGCTGCAGGAAGTTAAATTTTAGAAACTGGATGAAACAGCCTTACCGGTTTGCTAGGTAAAGTTTTCTTCCAAGATATTTTTGGCTTCTTGTCTCCTCCCTGGAGAAATTTTTAAAATAAGTTATTTGTTAAAGCGAAGTGTGAAGCCAGGATGCTAATGATGTAAAGTACCCGGGGGAGACACACTTTTATTAGATTTTCACTGGTTCACAAGGCAGAAAAGATTTTGTTTCTTCAGTATTAAGAGCTCTTTGGCTACACGTCCAAAGGCAAGGGTTTTTCTGTTGCAAGCACGTTTCCTCACTGGCATAATTTTCGGTTATTTCGAGGTGTTAACCAATAATAGCCATGGGGAGAATTTTGACGCTTAGGCAATTTAAAAGGTTAGATGCCTGGGAAAAAAAAGTCACCCTTGGCTTAGTCCTCAGAGGAATGTGGGGGCATAACAATTTAATTAGGTCTTAGTGAAACAGCAAACATTGTGAGAGGGGCAACAGCAGTGAGACTACACCATCCTCACCTACCTGGATGCCTCTGTGCAGGGAGAGCAACTACAATAGAAGTAGAGCCGGAAGACAAACACGTGCTGTGAAAATAAGAAACTCTTTAAAGAGAAATCTCTAAAGCAAAATCCTCAGGCAGCATTTTTTCATTCACTCAGTAATATTTATCAAGTCATAGCATTGTGGTCAATCCTATGGAGGGATTCAAAGAATCATCCTTGCTCACAGTCTGAGATAAGACATATGATTTAGAAAGGGATGCATGATGGTTAATCCGACTTCTTCAAACTCTTTCCAAAATCAGTGGTAGGAAAATATCCAAGTGACCTTTCAGAACACACACAATATTTTTTTTAATTATTTATTTATTTGGTGGGGGAGAAGGGCACAGGAAGAGGGAGAGAGAATCTCAAGCAGACTCCTGGCTGAGCACAGAGCCTGACACAGGGCTCCATCTCACAACCCTGAGATCATGACCTGAACAGAAATCAAGAGTTGGATGCTTAACTGACTGAACCACCCAGGCATCCCAATAGTGGAGTACTTTTTTAGAATATTAAATATTGTGTGTGTGTTCTTCAGCTCAAGTCATGATCCCAGTCTCAGCTAGGAGCCTGCTTCTCCATCTCCTTCTGCTGCTCCCCCTGCTTGTGCGCTCTCTCTCTCTCTGCCAAATAAATAAATAAAATCTTTTTTAAAAATTTTTTTAAAAAATAGGGGCACCTGGGTGGCTCAGTCAGTTAAGTATCTGCCTTCGGCTCAGGTCATTATCCCAGGATCCTGGGATCGAGCCCCGCATTGGGCTCCCTGCTTGGTGGGAAGCCTGCTTCTCCCTCTCCCACTCCCCCTGCTTGTGTTCCCTCTCTTGCTGTGTCTCTCTCTGTCAAATAAATAAATAAAATCTTTAAAAAAATTTTTTTTAATAAATTAAAAAAAAAAGTACTCCAGTATTTCTTGAACTAGAAAAAGGTACAATCACCAAGGCAGGGAGTCTCCAGAGAATTTTTTTCTTATTATGTTATGTTAATCACCATACATTACATCACTAGTTTTGAGTCTCCAGAGAATTTTCAGAGAAGTGATTTATTCACTCCTTCACAGTCTTTAGTCACTTACCACTCATTCTGTCATTTCTTCATTTGCTAAAGATTTATTAAAAGCAGCTGCTATGTGCCTGGCACTTTGTAGAAACTAGGAAACAAAAACATAAAAATAAGATGCCTACCCTCAGGAAGTTTCAAGTATAAAGTAATTGAAGTCCTTCAAGATGATAATAATAAGTCAAGAACAACCAGTTCCAGTTCCAATTCTTAAGTGTGGCACATGTCTGGTAGATTCAGTTAAGAACAGTACTAGTTTGTCCAAGACTGTGTTTCCATTTTTAAAATATTTTAGTGGGTCTTGAACTCAGAATGGAGGAAACAAAAGAATTAATTGAAGAGTCTTGAGAAATGTGTACAAGTTTATGGAGTAATCATATCCTTCTAAGGGTACCTGGGTGTCTCCGTTGGTTAAGTGTCTTGCTCTTGATTTTGGCACGGGTCATGATCTCAGGGTTGTGAGGGTGAGCCCCGTGTGGGGCCCTACATCCGGCTCTGCATTCAGAGTGGAGCCTGCTTAAGGTTCTCTCTCTCCTTCTCCCTCTGACCCTCCCCCTCTAAACAAACAAACGAATAAATAAAATTTAAAAATAAAAATAAAAACAACTTAAAAAATAAAAAAATTCTAAGGTAAAATTTTATTATACCTGCATCTTTGTGATCATCTGTCAGAATTACTCTAGGGTGAATACTGAGAAATGGGAATACCAAGGTAAAGAATGTGTGCATTTTAAAAAGCAATAGATAGCACCAGATTGCAATGTCCAAAATGAGTGTTACAAATTTATATATACTCTAATAGTGTATAAGAGTTGCTATTTTCCCACACAGTTAATATTACAAGTCTTTTAAATTTTTGTCCGTATGCTAAACAAAACATGGTTTGATTTACATTTTCCTGATCCCTAGTGAGGTTAATGTGTGATTTAAATGTGTTTCCCAGCCATTTGTATTCCTCTCCTATTAAGAGTGATTTCAGGGGTGCCTGGGTGGCTCAGTCGTTAAGCATCTGCCTGTGGCTCGGATCATGATCCCAAAGTCCTGGGATCGAGCCCCACAAATAAAATCTTAAAAAAAAAAAGAGTGATTTCAAATCTTTCACTTGTTTTTCTGTGGTCATTTATCTTTTCTGTTATGGATTCAGGTTATGTCTCCATCATTTGTTTCCTGGCCCACTACAATAATCTTTTAACATTTCTATCTGCCCCTCTCCTTCAATTAATTGTTATTCCTGCTGTCAGGAGGATCTTCCTAAAATACAGATTTGATCATGTCTCCCGATGAATAAAATCTTTTTTTTAAGATTTTATTTATTTATTTGACAGAGAGAGACAGTGAGCGAGGGAACACAAGTGGGGGGGTGGGAGAGGGAGAAGCAGGCTTCCCGTTGAGCAGGAAGTCCAATGCGGGGCTCCAGGAGGGGCTCAATCCCAGGACCCAGGGATCATGACCTGAGCCAAAGGCAGACGCTTAGCAACTGAGCCACCCAGGCGCCCCGTGATGAATAAAATCTTCTAACGTCTCCCAATTCAGCTGGAAATAGCCTCACTTCCCCTCCACCCCCCTACGCCCCCACCATGTATTCTGTGGTCCAACCACACATGTACATGCCAAGCACAATACTTTCAACATTTTATGCTTTCTCTTTCCTCTGGACATGCTGTCGTTTAGTTTATCTGCAATATCCTTCTGTCTGTGGTTTACCTGGTGAACTATTTGTCCTTCAAATTTCAGCTCAGGTAATTATCTCTTCTCTGAAGACTCCCTATGCTGTTATAGGCTGAACTGTGTTCCCCCCAAATTCATATGTTGAAGCCCTAATCCCTAGTACCTCAGCATGTGATTATATTTGGAGGTAAGACTTTCACAGAGGTGAATAAGTTAATGAGGCCATTAGGGTGGCCCCTAATCCAATCATATTGGTGTTCTTATTTAAAAAAGGAGATTAGGCCATAGGGAGAGACATCAAGGGCTTGTGCACAGAGAAAAGACCCTATGACAACAGTGAGAATGAGCCACCTGCAAGCTGAGGAGAGGAGCCTCGGGAGACACCAAACCTGCCAACACGTTGATCTTGAATTCTCAGCCTGCAGAATTGTGAGGAAACCAACTTCGGTTGCCAAAGCCACCCAGGCTGTGGTATTTTGTTATAGAAGCCCTAGCAAACTAATATACCCCAGCCCTTCCAACTGAGAAAGTTCCAGGCTTCCCTAGAGCCTTCTACATAGCTCTGTGGTGGCCTTATCAGCTGATACAGGAGCCCCCCCCTTATCCGCGGTTACCATAGGTTTAGTTCCCCATGGTCAACCACCCTCGGGAAGCAGTAGTGTGAGGCTACGTCCGTCACAGCACCTGCATCGTTCCCCTCACTTCATCTCATCACGTAGGCATTTTTTTACCTCACATCATCACAAGAAGAAGGGTGAGCACAGTACAATAAGTTATTTTGAGAGAGAGAAAGACACGTTCACAGAACTTTTATTACAGTATAAGGTCATAATTGTTCTATTCCATGAGTAATTATTGTTGCTAATCTCTTAGTATGCCTAATTGATAAATTAAACTTTATTCTAGCTATGTATGTATAGGAAAAACCAGTGTATAGAGGGTCCGGTACTATCTGAGGTTTCAGGCATTCACTGCAGGTCTTGAAGCATATTCCCTGAGGATAAGGGGCGAACACTGGATTCTCCTTGTTTTGCATGCTTATCTTGCCACTGCTTCTGAAAATTTGTGTTTCTTGAAAAAAACATGATTTGAGTGAATGACTGTTTCTCAAAATGAGAGACAAGGGGAGGACTGCTCTTTGAGGAACCAATAGAAAAATTCATGGACCGCAGACCAGGCTGAGCCCAAGGGTAACCCTGCAGAAATTCTACACATCAGAAAGTACAGTACTTATAACTTTCTCTTGACAAAAAAGCTAATAAAGAGTACTGCTCCTCCTGGCAGCAGAAACACGGAAGGATGTAGAAAGTAAAATTGAGTAACAGCCTGCATGTGCTTGGATTAGCGTTAAAGCGCTTTAGGCTGAATGAGGTGATGAAAGAGTGTACAGAAACCTAGCAATCTCTGAGTGGTCTTTTACCCCGCAGCTTCCACTGACTCGAGGTGTGTGTGTGTGTGTGTGTGTGTTGTGTGTGTTAGCATCGTAAAAGTGGTTAATACTTCAACCTTGCAGTTAGGCCGCTTTGGTTCAGTCCCTAGCTCTACCATTTACTAGCTTAAAAATTTCTTCTAAGCCTCAGTGTTCTCATCTATAACATGGGGAATGATGGTGATTATAGAATCAACTCCTTAGAGCTGTTGTGGGGGTTAAATGACATCATTAACGTAAAGGACTAACCTAGTAAGAATTTAATAAATGCCACCTGTTGTTACAATAAAATATTTGCACCCTTTGCAGTTGAGTATATATAACAAGTACATCTTCTGAAGAAAACCCCCTGCATCCTCCAGTAAATGGCATTAAAAAAAAAAAAAAACTAGCAGCTATACAAATGGCAGACGACCCTATGTTTTAGAGTGCCTTGGGTCTACCTCCTCATGAGTGTTCGTGTAGTCCACAACTTAAAGTCTCTTACAGCTGGGTTTATTAGCTTTTATGAATCAGACAAAAATACAGTCCATTTCCTAAAGACTTTGCTTGGGAATATCACAAGTCTAGACAAGAAATACGTTCTGATGGAAGAACTTCCATTCACTGGTGCTTTTTCAAACATGACTCTAAGAGTACAACCAGTCTGGGGGTAATCTATTGGATTCTCCTGCTCTGTAACTTATATTTAGATTTGGAAAGGGATCCTTCTAGCACATTATAGCAATAACAAAGGTATGGCTTTCCTGGAGAAAGTCTCAGTGGGTAAGATGATAATGGCAATTGTGCCAAGCATGGAATTACACTACGGTCCAACTCCTTCAAGCACTTAAACAGCAACTTTGAAGAGTGTACAATGCTTGTTTTCCTTCCTGGATGAGATTGTCCTGCCTTCAATTCTCAAAGCTAAATGCACAGTGGATGGTTGCCTGGGTGACAACCCGTAAACTAAGCAGGCTCTTTGCAGCTAACTGAAGGGTTTGTGCACACAGAACCAGCTTTAATTATTTTTTTAAGTACTTTGAGCTGTGCAACATTGGAAAATAATCAAAGAAAAAATCTGTATCTATGCTGCTTTTGAATGGATCCTTTACTGAAGCGTGGGTTGACAGCTGTCCCAGAAATCAGTGCCACAATAAATTAGGATGACATCGACTGCTGTTTTTCTCGGTCTTTCTTCAACTGTGTATCAGCTCCCTCGGCAAAACGCAACATAGGTAAGCCAAATCTCCACTTTTTGGCACATTTTAGGTATTGCCCTATGTTGCAACTTTTTTTCTTCTCCCCAAAGGATGTCCCAGAGGAGGAACATCAGGTAAACTGATAGAGGAAACTATGTCCTAATCTCAAATAATTATATCCTTAGAGTTGCTGTAATAAACTATCTTTGAGTTTTCAAATATCAAGACAATCCTTTCTAATACTTTATGCAAATGCCTCTAGATCACAGGCTAAACTGGTAAGGGCAAGAAAAGTATACAAAAATACTTGCTTTGATTTAATTATACCCAGGGACATCTTTTATTTTAGTTTAGTCACTTAAGTATGTGTTAACTTTAAATGATACAAGTCTTCTTGTAAACACTCAGTACTGTATATATGTGACCTGGCCATATTTTCTCAACATGAAAAGGGATCCCATTACTTTAAGTCTCAATTACGTAAGATTCCAAATGAAATGTACAGTGTAATAAAATGCTTTGTTTTACAAGTAGACTAACAATGCACACAGTAAAAGATAAAAGACACTGGGTTTTACTGGATGCTAAACCAGAAATCCCTGTGGAATAAAATATTATTGCTTAAAAATCATTGATCAAAACAATCCTGAAAGGAAAACTGAGAAACATTTTCTTATTAAAAAAAACAACAACTTGGAAACGTGCAGACTGAAGATCAGAAGAGGAAATGGAACTCACTAATAAAAAGCAATGTGGGTCTGTCCATGTTAATCGAAAGAGCTTACCTGTGTATAGGAATACTGCTATATGCTGATCCAATTTTCATTGTCTTCCTCTAGCCACGACTCAGCGTGAGACAATGAATGACCAAATAATGACCACATTGCCCAGTACTGTAGTGGTTTGATTTGATAACTTGCAGGTTGCTATTTGGTTTAGCTCTTTTTTAAAAAATTTTTAATTCCAGGGGTGCCTGGCTGGCTGTTGGTAGAACATGTGACTCTTAACCTCAGGGTCGTGAGTTCAAGCCCCACGGTGGGCATAGAGCCTACTTAAAAAAAAAAATTAATTCCAGTAGAGTGAGCATTATAGCCTTATAATAGTTTGGTTTAAATCTGGTATATTTTTTATTAAATGGCAGATACTACTTGTGAAATGCTCTCACTTAAAGGTAACATTAAAGAATTAAGCCACAACTCCTGAACATCCATTGTCATTTCATTGCTAAGGGTAATAACCTTCCAAAGAAATATCTTTGGGGTTTTATTTCCACTTTATGAATGATTTTAAGTATATATTCCTTGCCTAGTCATTATTTGAATACCTGATTTTCAGCTTTACTTTGTTTCTGAAGGTGTTTCTTTTACCTATGATATCGCAAATACTTTTGCATTTTCAAAAAGAAGTATATAAATCCAAGTTTCAAAGCCATTTGCTGGGACAAATATGTATGCTGATTTTAAAATTTTTCTATGGCCTAATGTCGAGTGTATCATTTGATCCTTCAGCCCCTAGCAGTGTTCCAAGTACACTGCTTATTCAATGTTGATGATAATGATAATGATGATTAAGTGACAGCAGTCAACCAACTGTCTGCTTCCCTCAGAAGAGCTTAAAAAAAACAGGCACTACTCGTGGGAGTATAAATTGGTGCAGCCATCATGGGGAATAACCTGGCGGTATTTCGCGAAATTAAATACATTCGACTCATCCACCTTATTTTTTTAAATTTTTTATTGTTATGTCAATCACCATACATTACATCATTAGTTTTTGATGTAGTGTCCCATGATTCATTGTTTGTGTATAACACCCAGTGCTCCATGCAGTACGTGCCCTCTTTAATACCCATCACCAGGCTAACCCATCCTCCCACCCTCGATTCATTCACCTTAGAGAAACTTTTGCACAGTGCATAACAAGGCCTGAACAGGGATATTATTTGCAGTGTTGTTTATGGAGTGGCAAGTTGGAGGCAACTTAGATGTCCATAACCAAGGCACGGATAATAAAGTGTGGTGGAGACATGCTATGCAGCCATTAGAAGCAAACAAACAGAGGTACACATAAGTACAAGGTTAAAGCTTTAAAACAAAGTATTAAGTTAAAAACTAAGTAATAATACCATTTGGGCAAATTTAAAACATGCACAGGGGAGTGGGAGAGATCAGAGTTGAAGAAAGAAAAAATAAATAAAACAACAGCAAAACTAGACCCAGCCCAGTACTGCTAATGGGTATGATCAACCCACCCCTCTCTACCCAGGATCCAAAGAAATGAAAATAGGCCTACTTTACGAATGTTCCTTTAAATACCAGTTGCATTAAGTCTTTTTGGGGCCTAGCACCGACATGTCTCCTGGATGAGAGCCCATTTTGCCAACACCTGTGCCTAAATCTCCTCATCTGTAAAATATGGATAATAATACTATTCTCCGGATGGTGTTGTTTGGAATTAAATAGATAAAATATATGTAAAGCATTTAGAATAGCATATGGCATGTAGTAAGCATTCAATAAATGTTAAACATTACTGCTGTTATGATTATATTATTATTAATATTATTATTATGTAACAGCATTTTGAACAAAACTAGGGAGAGACTCGAGGAATTCATTCTCTATTTCAGTTTTTTCTCTATCAGAAATTTAGGGGCAAATGGTATTTATTCTAAGAAATTTAAATCAAAAGGAATAAGTGGTAATGTTAAATGTCAATTAGAAAATAAAACGAGGAGCGCCTGGGTGGCTCAGTCAGTTAAGTGTCTGACTCTGGGTTTCGGCTCAGGTCGTGATCTCATGGGTCACGGGATTAGCCCTGTGTCAGACTCTGCACTCAGTGGGTAGTCCACTTGGAGATTCTCTCCCTCTGCTCCTTCCCCCATGCTCGCACTCTCTCTCTTTCTCTCCCTCTAGCTCAATTAAATAAATAAATCTTGGGGGTGGGGGAAGAAAAGAAAATGAATTGCAAGAAAGATTGTGGATTGGATTCTAACCACTAGGTCAATGTTTCTAGAAGTTGTTTAATAATAGAAATGACCTGAAAGCTTGAGCAAAAAAAAAGGTATGTCCTAGAGACAGTAAAAAGATAAGTGGTTGCCAGGGATTGAGGGTCAGACAGTTGAATAGGTGGAGCACAAAGGATTTTTAGGGGAAACTACTCTAATAGTATAAAGGTGGGTACATATCATTATACATTTGTCCAAAGTCCTAGAGTGTAGAACACCAAGAATGAGCCCTAAGAGTAAATTCTAAACTTTGGACAATAATGATGTGTCAGTGTAGGTTCATCAGTTGTAACAAATGTACCAGTGTGGTGCTGGATGTTGATAATGGGGAGGCTGTGTATATGTGGTGTCAAGGGGTATATGGGAACCTCTGCGCTTTCCATTCGATTTTGTTGTGAACCTAAAACTACTCTAAAAAAAATAAAGTCTATTTAAAGCAAGTCTATTAAAAATAACTAACTAAAATGAGTCTATTAAAATTTTTTTAAATTAAAACAAAAAATGGGGGGAATCCCCAGCCTCATTCCATACAGGCTAAATCAAAAGGAACTTGGGAATCTTTATTCCTA
Organism: Callorhinus ursinus; assembly: GCF_003265705.2. Classification (NCBI taxonomy): domain Eukaryota; kingdom Metazoa; phylum Chordata; class Mammalia; order Carnivora; family Otariidae; genus Callorhinus; species Callorhinus ursinus. Next base: position 92,002,714 of record NW_027397064.1, read on the forward strand.
ACAAGGGAATGCCAAAATTCTTATGCTCAAGCTAGTTTAGGAAACTGCACTCGCCCAAGGCTGCATTTCTTGGAGAGCCAAGGAAACAAGACACCCTACTTACATGCCGGCTTTGTTGCTGACCTCATTGATTATCATTCTGTAAAAGCAAGTGGCTGCCTACCCCAGCATCAGGTCTTCCCTGGGTGCCCAAACACATCCTCTTGGACCCGTTTCTCATTTTCTATGGCCAATCGGTCACAAATCCTTTAAGCTTTACTTTCAATTTCTATTTTTGCCTTTCTGTTGTCTATCATAATAATCTTCTCAAAGTACCACTGTTCCTAAAAGGCACTACTCAAAACTCTCTGTGGGCTTCCCAACCTGTTCAGAAGTAAAATGTAGCTTCCCATCTGGTCCACTCTCTTCTCGTTGACCCTGAGTATGGGCCTCGTTCATGCCTTTCCCCTTGTCAAAACTATCCTTTCCTCTCCACTCCAGCTCCCCAAATATTTTTGATGCCCTTTTTCCCACAGAGTGCTCCAGTCACATGACTATCCCATTTCTCTGACATTGTAAGATTCATTATTTGTTGCTTGCTTTGACAATTATAATTTTTTTCCTTCCATTTTGTCTTAGCTATTTTATGTTATTTTCGATTGTGACAGGTCAATGAAAACAACTGAAGGACATACAGTAGCCTCTTAAATGAATGAATGAATTTATCAAGTAGTACTATTTCTGGGGTGAAATACATGTTCTCTTTGAAAAAGAAGGCCCTATATAATCTGGCCTATGAATTCTAAGGCATTTGTGTGTGTAGAACATGAAAGACCAATTCTAGACATTTTCTTGTTTATTTTTGGTAACTTTTATCCACAAAGTTGTACTATGAAATGGGCTTTTTGTTTTCTTGCTTTCAACATAATGCCAGTGCATTGCAAGTAAATTGCCAGTTCAATGAAATAGCATATGCCTACATGCAGTGACTATGGTTTTAGAAGCTGAAGGTGGAATATAGAGTCTGACAAATGATTTTGTGCTGTTTCCAACAGCAAGAGGCTCCATGGGAGAGATAATCTGGTGACTTCAAAAATTGCACTTTAAGAGGTATTTCAGTGATTTGGAAAACTGAGATGACATATATAAAATCAGGATTTTCCTGGAAAATCTGGAATGGTGGCCACCATGCTCTTCAGTGACTCACATTGTACTAGAGTTATTGAGGATACAAAATGTAAGGCATGGAATGTTCCTGCTACTGAGGAGTTTATGGTGTTGTTAGGAAAATAGAACTTCCATAAAGAAAATAGTTACAGGGATTTTAATAAACAACACTAAAGAAAATAAAATCCTACAAGAATTTTCACCAATAGAATGTACCAAAGCTTTGTTTTTTAAAATTATTATTATTTATTTAAATTCGATTAGCCAACATATAATACATCACTAGTTTCTGACGTAGTGTTCAATGATTTATCGGTTGCATGTAACACCCAGTGCTCATCACATCAGGTGCCCTCCTTAATGCCCATCACCTGGTTACCCCATCCCCTCTCCTACCTCCCCTTCCTCAACCCTCAGTTTGTTTCCCAGAGTCAAGACTCTCTCATGGTTTATCTCTCTGATTTCTTCCCCTTCAGTTTTCCCTCCCTTCCCCTATGATCCTCTACACTATTTCTTATATTCCACATATGAGTGAAACCATATAATTGTCTTTCTCTGATTGACTTATTTCGCTTAGCATAATATCCTCCAGTTCCATCCATGTTGATGTAAATGGTAACTATTCATCCTTTCTGATGACTGAGTAATATTCCATTGTATATATGAACTACATCTGCTCTATCCATTCATCTGTTGAAGGAGTGCCAAAGCTTTCTATATAGTATTTCAGATCCTCACCAGCCATTTGAAGAGGGGGTTGTTATTTCCATTTTAGAGATGAGGAAGTTAAGCTTGGAAAAGTTGAATGATGTGCTCAAGTTTACACAGTTGGTAATCTGTGGAGGAGGGATTCAAACCCACATTCTTTCAGGCTCCAGAGCCTCTGTTCCTCCCATGCTGGTGTTGATCCATCCTTTCTTCTACTGTACCACAGCAGAACTCACAAAGTGATGGTAAAAATTGTTATTTATAATTTAAAACATGTGCACAGAACCAAGACTGATGGGATTACTAGGTTTTCCTCTTTTTCAAAATTGTCTTTAAAACTGTTATAATATTTTATACATAAAAGAGGGAAAGAGGTGACGCTAAAGATAGAATACATTACGTTTGAACCACCCATGTTTTGTTGGCTCTCATTTAATTAAATTGTTTCTCTTCTTTGGCAGGCAATTATATGGAATTAGCAAGATGAATAAAAATAAACTGATTCCTGATTTCCTGGAAATAGTTTCAAGGGGTAATGTGGAACTCATCTGTGACTATATTACCAAAGTCCATTCCATCCTTGGAAACCTTAACTTTCAGCATCCAAAGACTGGGAATACACCTCTCATTACTGCAGCAGAAGAAAATCTAGCAGAGGTACTGTGTGATGTCCCGGGGCCCATGGGTAATCTTCTAAGCTAAGGATTCCAGGAATGAGCTCCTTACAAATAGCATCATCACTTACCTCTATAAAAGAATGCCTGAAGGCAGGCTTCAAAGGGAATAGGAAAGGGCTTCGAATGGGGACATGAGGATGAAAAAGACAAATTGCACTCAACTGGGCAGGTTGATGCCTCTATAAGTTCTTGAGAGTCTAAATGCAAGTGGCCTAGCCATCTCAATAGCCTCCCTCTTGACTATATTCTTAGCTTTTTTCTCTTTTGACTCCTTTCTATTAACACTTTTTAAACAAATTATAAAATGTAGCATATATGTTAAAAAATGTATATACAACCTAAAGAAAAATAATGACATTAGCACCCATGTACCTACCATCCAAGCCAAAAATTAGAATATTTCCATGACTCAAAAGCCTTTTATATTCTCCTCCTGAATTGTGTCCCCCACCCTTCATAATCATTACTCTGAATTTGGGGTTAATCATTTCCTCTGTTTTGCCACGGGTGCTTTCCATATTTATGTGATTACAGACAACAACGCTACTTTCCATTAGAATTTAATATGCTTAGATATCTCCTTTCTGACGACACATAAATAAACAAACACCTCCACTGATCCCACATCCTCCTCCAACCACATCCTTTCCTCTCTCAGACTTCTTCATCTGCAGATCTATGTCAAGAACTATGAAAGATCTAAGATTTTTACTCTGCTTATAAGCTAATAAGTTAGCCTGCCCCAATTTCTTAGATCCTTGGCATAAGAAACAAAACTGGGTCAGAGACAAAGGGCACTTTATTACTCATAACAATAGGATTACCAGAGTATTACCAGTTTTGTATTATTTCCCTCATCCTAATTCCCACAGGACAGTAGGAAGAGGACCAGATGACCCCTGTTTAGACAGTAGGTTAGATTGCAGCAGGAGAGGAACTCTAAATTTAGGGAGCCCAAATCTTTTATAATGGGTAGTAAGCAAACCTACTCCTTGCTTCGAAGGCTGTTCACTCTACAAACAAGCTTGAAAAGAATGTCTGAGGCAAAGGCAGTCAGTGCCTCTGCTCATACGACTTGTAGAAATGTGAGAAACCCAGAGAGACTTGTTTCCTAAAAATATTTACCTTTCACTTCTACACTGTCTTGACTCCTGGTGAATTTTCCCATGCGCATACCACTCTGATTAATCTGACCAACAGCGGCTGGAACCACATCCATTAATTTGTCTCATACAATATTCAGTCAAAGCTACTATCAATAGAACTCCAAGCAGTAGAATGAGGCCATATTGTAAACTAGTGTCAACCATGCCATCAATGGTCCTGAACCCCTCCAGCTGAACAAATCCCATCAACCAGATGGCTTTCTCCTTAAGTTTCTCTGTTGATCTTCTCTCTTGGTCCAAGGCATCAACCCAGGTGAAGCAGTCTGTATTAGCCATTGCACAGACTTCACCTTGACCCACAAGGAGGAAGTCTAGGACAGTTCTATCATTCATAACAACCCTGGCCAGTGACTTGACTGCTGACCTGAATATCTTGAAGGGATGAGGTGGTATCATTGATGACTTTAGCTAAAGGCAGAAACAAATTTTGTTCTACTTTTTCTAATTGGACATCTGTCTTAGGGATAATTGTCCACAAGGGGCACATAAATGACAAGTCAGCTATCCCCCAGGGAAGCTCCCTCCAGTAACCAATGGTAGCTTCATTTTGGGAAAGCTCTGAAGTCATCTGAAGATACATCATCTACTCATGGTATTTACTTAAAGATTTGAAGATCTCTTTTGACCACCCCTGAAGCATAAGTCATTATGTTTTCAGAAGCCATACAAGTTAATGCCAGGTTTCTCTACAAGAGGTATAATCTTGGGGGTACCCCTTGGGGACAAAAATGTGGTGTTCTCAATTGTTGGGCTCCTTTGAGTAGGACCTACATTAGTCAGGGGGCACAGGTTGACAATGTCTCCATGTGACCTCTCAGCTGGCTGGTTGGTCTTAGAATTCTCAATTTAATCTGAGTAACTGAGTCTGGTCCTTGATTTGGGAGGATTACCAGTCCTGTTTGTCCCTGCCAACAGCCAAGCAGTATTCATAACCCCCACAGAATGAGAAGTGATGGCTGCGGGAATGCGAGTGGGAAGAAATCTGGAGGTGTAGACAGGTGTTTTACATGGAAGGTGCAAGAGGTGGGGTTGTTGACTGCAGTTAGTAATAGACTTTTTTGTAAAGCTAAGGGAACTGGCAATCAAGTCATGATTAGGGCTGTCTGGCAAGGAATAGAAGACCCAGTAGTCAGTCACATATAAGGTGCCTTGAACAGTTTGGGAGAGACTCTCCAGGACATTTTCTTTCATGAAGAAAATGTCCTGGGTGGTTCTAAAGAACAAAGGTCATCAATGTCTCTACCTTCCCTGTACTTCATATGGTTGAAAATGCTCTCTCTTTAGGTACCCTCAACCACCACAAAATCTGTGTATCCCATTTCAGTGGCTCAGCTTCACCCCGATAACAGTTCTCTACTTTGTGCCCAGTCTGTGTTGGTGGCTGTGTTGCCATGTCTAATATGATGATGGATTCAAGTAGCAGTGGAGGAAATCTGGGTTGCATAGCATCAATCAATAGTTTTATTCCAGTCTATCTCATCAGACAATGGACGCTTGCCATGGGCTTCTACATGAGTTGACCCAGACAGTTTGCTTCCAGTTTATGGCCCTAAAGAGAAGTGTTTTTCGTCTGCCAGTCTGTAATTTTCTAAGTGGCAGACCCAAAAGCCAGACCATTGGCAACAGCCCCAAAATCAGTAAAAATATAACAAGGCTCATCAAGGGGAGTATTGGCCAGAGCTATGGGAACAACCTTGAGTTTTACCCACTGAGTGGAACAACCATGTCCCTTGCCAGTTCTGCATAGCTGACACTGAGGCCAACCAGCTGCAATAGCCCAGTGCACACATCAGGTTTCATCTTGACTGAACCATAACTGACCCAGGCCCAGGCACTTAGGGGAATCCCTATGAATCGAAGTACCCTTAAGCCAGAAGTTTTGCTTCAGGTGGTGGAGTGGGGGGGGGGGTAGAATTTCCAGCAAAGGAAAAGATACCATTTTTTCATGTGAAGCAAAGATGCCAATGTGTCCAGGCTAGTTACATTCTTAAATACACCATTTCCATTGGACAAATAATGTTAGGCCTTTCCTACCTTGTTAGTCATTGGGTTCTGGTTTCCCCCAAATGGAAATACTAGACATGAGACCCACAAGATCTCTTTGGATTAGGCATTCAGTTTTGTTTTGTTTTGTTTTTTTAAAGATTTTATTTCTTGGGTGCCTGGGTGGCTCAGTCGTTAAGCGTCTGCCTTCGACTCAGGTCATGATCACAGGGTCCTGGGATCGAGTCCCGCATCGGGCTCCCTGCTTGGCAGGAAGCCTGCTTCTCCCTCTCCCACTCCCCCTGCTTGTGTTCCTGCTCTCACTATCTCTCTCTCTCTGTCAAATAAATAAATAAATAAAATATTTAAAAACAAAAGATATTATTTATTTATTTGACAGAGAGAGACACAGCGAGAGAGGGAACACAAGCCGGGGGAGTGGGAGAGGGAGAAGCAGGTCTCCTGCCAAGCAGGGAGCCCGATGCGGGGCTCAATCCCAGGACCCTGGGATCATGACCTGAGCCGAAGGCAGATGCTTAATGACTGAGCCACCCAGGCGTCCCTAGGCATTCAGTTTTGACAAAAACCCACTAGCAAGCTAATATCTGCTTTTATTTACTTAATTAATTTATTTAATTTTTATTTTTTAAGTAATTTCTACACCCAACATAGGACTTGAACTCACAACCCTGAGATAAAGAGTTGTGTGCTCTACTGACTAAGCCAGCGAGGCACCCCTAATATCTGCTTTTTAAAAGTGATATCCCTAGTAGACATGCCGAGGAGGCAATAAGTCCAAATTCCAAGAAATGCCTCCAGATAGAGACTGCCTCCCTTTGCCAGAAACTCCCCAGCTGGCAAAATTATCAGTCATAGGGACTCAAGAGGATCAGGAATTCTAAAGATACTAGCACTTCCCTACATACTAGCTCACCATGATCAGAAGAATCCTCTTGATATTTAATGGGATGGGGAAACATACATAATACGTTAATTCCTATTACACATTCAGATAGAAGCCACAGCAATAATCCACTGAACTGGCCCAAAGGCCCCCACTTATAGAATCATATTAGCTTTCCTTCCCACCATTAGCTGAATTCAGACACCCACTTTTCCCAAGGGACTAGACAGAATGATGACTTGAAATCTGAATCTAAGAAAGCCATGAAAGTTTGAGTCTCTCCTTCCCCAGTGTTCATCACATAGTCATGTCAGTGGCTCTTACCTTCAGACCCCTTTGAAGACTGGGTGTCCTTGGCCCCACTTAAAAGATCTTTCTCCTTAAAGCAGCTGAGGTCAAGGTACGGGGGGGGGAAGGATTAGGAGCATGGTGAAAGAGAGTGGCTCCAGACCAATAAGGAGAGGATATTTACTTTTGGTTTCCAGAAGCATTGAAGCTTCTTGCTGTTCAACAAAATGAACTTCCAATGTTTTTGGTCCATACAAAGCTCTTTATCAGGTGGCAAGGTCATTATTACTGACACCATCTATTTTAGCCTCAGGGATCCTTGACTTAGTGGCCGTAGCCACATTGTTTTCTGACTGGAACTGCAGGGTTTGCACCCTTTGGTTGACTCAGGCTTGGCTTTCATAGCAAGGCCTTTTTTTTTTTAATTTTTTCAATTTTTTTAAGGATTCTGTCTTAATCTGAATCATTTGCTGACCCTTTGTCATGATAACATCTTTACATTTTCACCTGGTTTTAACATAAGGGATAAGGGAGTTTTCCAGGGTAGTGGGGCTAATCACAAAAATTTCCTTGATTTCTTTGTGTCATTGTCTCTCTCTCTAATGCGTCATCTTCATTAGTATTATAACCTAATCCAGGCCAGTAAGAACCTGAACACCACTTCTGTGCTTTATCATGGGAACTTGTCTGTCTCAAGGAAATCTTTCCAGGAGGCCCAAGGCTCCCTTACAGTAGCTGGAACCCACTGCAAAAAATTCTGAGACTTTTATCATAATTAAATGGATCTAAGCTTGTCAGCAGGAAGGGCTGAGCTATAATATAACTATTGTCACTCTTCCTTAACAAACATAATGCATCTCACTACCCAGATCCCAAATGAATGAGCCAAAGTTCAAAGCCTGGTTTTTGCCTGTATCAGTCATGAATTTTCCTTCTTTCCTGCTCAGTGGAGATACCCATTTCTGTAACTGTTGTCTGAAAGGGAATAGAACCTTCTGCCCACCCAGGACAAATCTTGTATTATTTGTTATAGTGGCAGAGACCTGAGGCCAACTGCCAGATTGTTGAGGAAGATAGCAGCCATAGAAAAATTATCAAAACCAGGGAACAGTTGTTTTTTGAACTTATTTCCTGTTACCCAGGCTTTAACTACCTCCCAGTTCCTTAAAGAGGCATTGGTAGTCAATAAAATGGAGGATCATTTATTGCCCAGTTGACCATACAGTTTGGTCAACATATTTGCTACCACTTCTCATGAACTTTCTATAAATCTCATTAGTTACCCCATGAAGCCCTCATTCTTCCTCTGTCATTTCTATCTTTCTTATCATCTCATCTTTTGCAAAAATTAGTAACTGTGAAGCATCTGGGAGTTTTCCTTAAGTTAACCTACCAGTTTCAGAGTCTGGCAGAAGACACGAGACCCCTGGGTCAGAGGAAAATGACAGTTTACTATTCACAACAGTAATGGCCAGAGTATCAGCGTTTCCTTCAGTTTCCACGAGGCAACATAAAGAAGTGATACCTGTACATGCAGTGGGTTGAATAAAGAGGGGAAACCTGAGCTTAGGAAAACCGAGTCTTTTACAATAGACAGTAGGCATGTTTTCCCAGTGCTCCCAATGCTCCAGAAAGAGACGCTATCTGTCTTGCAGAGTCATTCACTATATAAACGTCTTTGAAAACATGGTCTAGAACAAAGGCAGTCAGCATGTCTGCTCACAAAACCTACAAAAACACAAGTTCCTGGAGTTTCTGGAGAATTGTCTTCCAACAGCCCCTCTAAAGAGTGTTCTGGTCAATCCTCACTGCCTCCATTTTCTCACCTCTTCAAACTACTGCAGTCTGGCATTGTTCCCTACCAGTCCATTGAAACTGCTTTTGCTGATGTGACCTATAATATCCTTTATGACCTTTCAGGTATTAGCAGCATTAGACACCAATTTTTCTTGAAATGCTTCCTTCCATTAGCTTCCTTCTGGGTTTTCCCCCACCTCCCAGGCAATATCTCTCCAGTCACATTATGAATTCTTTCTTTTCATCCATTAAATATTGGTGTTCCTTAATAATAAGGGGGTGGCTCCTAATTCTGTATCTCAACTCACATCTCTCACCTGAATACCTGTGTGTGTATGTGTGTATGTGTGTGTGTGACAGATCTCAAACATAGCATGTCCACATTGTCTTCATTGTTTTTCTCCCCAAATGTAATTCTCCTGAGGAACACCAGCATCAGTACTTTCCATTTTATTAAATAGCATCAGCATCTATTTATCTTAAATCATTCATTTACTCATTCCTAAGACATTTATTCATGTGATAAAATCTCTTGCAATGTGGACTTACATGCTAGTGAAGGTGAAACACAACAAATAAGGAAACAAAAAGCACTTAATTACATTACAAATTGCTGTTAGTGCTTTGAAGTAACCAATAGAGTGAATCCTCTTTTAATAAGATGGTCAGGAAAATCTTCACTGATGTGGTTACATTTATGCTAAGACTAAGGTAATGATAAAGGATGACATTTGAAGAACAGTTGGGGAAGAAGGGATAACGGAGATAAAGCCTCTTGGTTAGGAAAAAACTTGCATATTTGAGGTAAAAAGGTGACTAGAGCTTGCAGAGGAAGGGGGAAGAGTAGCATAAGATGAGGCTGGAAAGGAAGGCAGGGCCCAGACCCTGTAGGACAACCAGGCATGCAAAGGCATTTTTAAAAACTGCTTTAGTGAGATATAATTCACATACTGTACAATTCACCCATTTAAGGTGTGGAATTCAGTGGGTTTTAGTATATTCACATGAATGTACAATCGTCACCACGGTCAATTTTAAAACATTTTCATCATCTCAAAAAGAACTACCCACCTCTCTGCCCCCCCAAAAGAAATTCTGAACCCTTTAGCTATCTCTTTCTATCTTTCCTCCTTTTCCCTGCCCTAGCCCTAAGCAACCACTAATCTACTTTCTGTCTCTATAAATCTTCCTATTCTGGACTTTCATATAAATGGAATCATATAGCATGTGGTCTTTTGTGATTGGCTTCTTTTATTTAGCATACTGTTTTCAAGGTTCATGTTGCAGCATGTATCAGCACTTCATTCCTTTTCATAGCTGAATAATATTCCATTATATGGGTATACCACATTTTCATTATTCATTTGTCTGTTGATGGAAATTTGGGTTGTTTCCATGTTTTGGCTATGATGAATAAGGCTGCCACAAACATTTGTGTATAAGTATTAATGTGGTCATATGTTTTCATTTCTCTTTCATGCCACTTCTAGAATTCCTAGGGGTGGAATTACTGGGTCATATGGGAACTCTAGGTTTAATCATTTGAGGAACTGCCAGAATGTTTTTTAAAGTAGCTCTACCATTTACAACAGTGTATAAGGGTTCTGATTTCTTCAGAACCTGACAACACTATTTTCTGACTTTTTGAATCTGTCCACTGTAATGGGTTTCAGACAAAGGTATTTGGAAATGGAGAGACCTATTAGAAGGTTGTTGCATTGTTTCAGGCCAAAGATCATGGTGGCTGGGTCCTCAGTGGCAGTAGGGAAGATAAACAAAAATGGACTGAAGTGAAAAACCTGGGGATAATCTTGATTTCTGGCTCACCATCAACACCCACATCTAATCAGTTCTATCTCCTAAATATTCTTGGATTATGCCCTCAGTTGCTACAGTTCTACTACCACTTTCCTTATTTGGTACCATTTTCTCTCCATGAGGCCACTGAGTAATCTCATTGGTCTCCCAACTTCTGCTCTTCCCACAGTGATTTTTTTGAAGTGCTGATCTGATCATGTCATCTCTCTGTTTAAAATCTTTCACTGGCTTCCTATTGCCCTGAAGATACAACTCTAATTCCTAAAGGGAGTTGGTAAAGCCTTTCAGGATTTATCTACTATTGACTTCTCTATCACATTTCCTTGCCCTCCATCCCCCATCCTGAGCTCCATGTCTAATTTAGACTTCCAGAGCTTTGAATGTTATTTGTTCTTTTGTCCTCTGTATTCGTCATCTGGGGCTTCCCATAGCAAAAATACCATCATTGAGTAGCTTAAACAATAGAAATTAATTTTTTTCATAGTTCTGGAAACTGGGAAGTCTAATATCAAGATTCTGGCCAATTTGGTTTCTGGTGAGAGCTTTTTTCCTGGTTTATAGATGGCCACTTTCTCTCTGTGTCCTCACTTGGCAGAGAAAAAGAGAACAAGTTCTCCTGTCTCTTCTTATAATGACACTAATCCTATCAGATCAGGGCCCAATTTCTAGAACCTCATCTAACCTTAATTACTTCCTAGAGGCCCCCTCTCCAAATACAGTACATTGAAGATTAGGGCTTCAACATATGAACTTTGAGAAGAAATAATTCAGTCCATAGCATCCACTGTACTTTGTATACACTATATCCTTTGCTTGAAACGGTCTTTCCCCTAGCATTTGCCTAGTTAACCAAGTCTGATCCCTCGGTTCTCAGCTTAATAGACATCATTTTCTCCACGAAGTCTTCCTGGACCCTCCAAGACACCTTAATTCATTTCTTCTAAGTGGCCACCTTCAGTCTCCTATATTTACCCTATCATTGCATTTATCACACTATGTCACAATTGCCTTTTTATCTGTCCCTGTTCCTCACTAGTTTGTAAATGCCTTAAAGCCTGGTTCCTGCCTTGTTCATTGTTGGAGTCTTAGCACCAAGGACAGTTCTTGACCCATGCTAATCACTCAATCTTATTTGCTGAATAAATTATGTATCAACATTTTGAATGGCATTTATTTGCTCCCTAGAAATACTTGTGGAAATATTTGTACTTTCAAGAATGTATGTCTAAATTGGGATGGTTTATATTTTATTTTTTTAAAAGATTTTATTTATTTATTTGAGAGGGAGAGAGAGTGCAAGAACAAGGGGAGGGAGAAGCAGACTCACGCTGAGCAGGGATGCTGGGATCATAACCTGAGCCAAAAGCAGATACTTAACTCACTGAGCCACCCAGGAGCCCTGGGTTTTATATTTTAAATTACAGATCATACTAATAGGACTTGGATGCTTTATGTGGGTTTAACATAATATACTCACAGACTTCTAGTGTTAAGAAAAGAACAGTATCCCCAAGGAGTGCCTGGCTGTTAGAGCAGGTGATGCTTTTTTTTTTAAAGATTTTATTTATTTGAGAGAGGCAATACAAGCATGTGGGAGGGGCAGACTCCCTGCTGAGCATGGAGCCCAATGCAGGGCTCAATCCCAGGACCCCGAGATCATGACCTAAGCTGAAGTCAGATGCTTAACCAACTGAGCGACTCAGGCACCCCAAGCATGTGACTCTTGATCTCAGGGTTGTGAGTTCAAGCCCCATGTTGGGCAGAGAGATTACTTAAAAATAAAATCTTAAAGGGCGCCTGGGTGGCTCAGTCGTTAAGCGTCTGCCTTCCGCTCAGGTCATGATCCCAGGGTCCTGGGATCGGGCCCTGCATCGGGCTCCCTGCTCCGCGGGAAGCCTGCTTCTCCCTCTCCCACTCCCCCTGCTTGTGTTCCCCCTCTCACTGTGTCTCTCTCTGTCAAATAAATAAATAAAATCTTTAAAAAATTAAAAAATTAAAAAAAATAAAATCTTAAAAAAAAAAGAATAGTATCCCCAAATCATCCATGTCATGGAGATTTTTGTTTTCCTAACTTAAAAAAGGCAAATAGCAGTCATTGGCATTCAAATCAATTCTTCATTTTTATGCCCCTTATTCTCCTTTCCTACGTCATGAATCAAAGCCATGTCTAACTAAGTTTTCTGAGTAGCCCTGAAGATACTATTTGCACTAAAAAATGTGAATAAGAATGTTGTGGTGTTGCAGGTTGTTGAATTTCTTCTGGAAAAGGGAGCAGATATCACCCTTTGTAATTACAGCAATCAAACCGCAGTTCATGTGGCTAATTGCGATGTGCAAAGACAACTCTTGGCCATCAATGGAATCCAGGCTCCCCAAATGCAACTTCTACAAAGTTCATGGCAAGGCAATCTTGAACAACTTCAACACTTGCTGGTAAGTTAAATTGATGTTTGTTTCTGCCTTTGGATAGGTGGGTAGGTGAATGGTAAGGAAGGACTACATAGGACTCCTTTTAAAGAAAAATAAGTTCTTTGCAAATGCAGTCCCAGAAAGTTTCAGGAAGAAAATAGGAGAAAGAAACAGGATCAAAGAGGATACTAGGGTGGAAAACAGGATACTAAAAGAACACAGCAGCAGCCTATTTCCACCTTCCTCCAGCTGGATGCTAGAATCACGCAGCACCCATGGGAAATGATATGCTCCCAGGATGCCCCTAGAGAACTGCTGTCAACTTGCTCAGAGGAGTTCCCTTGACATCATTGCCATTTGTACAATTGCTGTTTAGATCCCTTTGGACCAGCTGCACTTATTATCTTTACCCTGAAAAGGGAATCAGAGAGCCTATGCTTTGCATAATATTTAGTTGTAACTAGAGAAGTTAAGAGTATATGTTTTTTAAGTGCTTTCTTCTAAAGGTATTGGTCTTCTTGTTTAGATCTTCTAGCCACAGATATGCTTTCCCAAAGTAACTTACAAAACCATATGCATAACCAAGGACTTTAATTATCGGTGACTGGCAACTGTCTATTCTTGCTATTTACCTTCAGAGATACTGTCAGATCACATGATCTTCCAACTGAAAGAAAATCAATTGCTGCTAGGAAACAGTTTCTTCTAGTCCCTATGGTAAAGACACAAACAGATAAAGAGAAAGTGAACAGAATTCTGGTCACCTAGAGTTCAAAGAAATCTAAAACAAAATCCAAAGGATTCTTTAAATTCTTTTGTTGTATTAAACCATAGTCTAAAATTGCCATATGTCATAACTGAAGCTTAGAACACTTTTGAAAGACAGTAATTTTATTTCAATGGTATTTGTAACAGTTGTTATAATCCAATATGTTTTCATAACCACATTTTTTCACCCTAAATATTAGCAGCCACTTTTTAAGAAACTGGTGCCTATAACTGAATTCAGAACTTAATAAGCAGATATGCTAAATTAATGTGCTATTGCAAAGCTACTCTCAGCTCAAACCTTTCGTGTTGGTTCTAACTAATAATAAACATTGATATAAGAGGTAGTTTCTTTTCAGAGACTGAAAAAAATATTAACTAATTAATTCCCACAGCACCCCTCTGAGGTAATATCATTATCTTTAGTTTGTCCCTAGAGAAACTGAGGTAGAGACATTGACTATACTGATATGGCATAAAGTGAAATAAGGATGGAAATTAGTGAGTTACTTTGGTCTACAAAATAAGCAATTTGGATAATTTGGCCTTACAGTGGTTTTTCAGTTCTGAATTATCCAAATTAAGTTTTACTTTCATTAAAGCAGCAAATATCATCTATATACCCACCTACATTTGACTGTATATATACAGTTAAATGAGCTACCTTATTATTGTGGATCATTCATTCATTCCACAAATGTTTATTGAGCATGTGTCAAACTCTACTCAGTGCTTTTCATATTCTATCTCCAATCATCAATTTTCTCCCTGCCGCAGAGGCTGGGAGTCTGCTTTTCCTTCTCCCTTGGCCTCTCCCCTGGCTCAGCTCATGCTCTCTCTCTCTTGCTCAGTCTCTCTCTCAAATAAACAAACAAAATCTTAAAAAAAAAAAAACCTACAGAGAAGACATTGTTTTTCCTACTGACAACTGAGGACTCTGAAGGTCAGAGAGTAGAATTGCCAGATTTTGCAAACAAAAAATACAGGACATTCAATTAAATTTGAATTTCAGATAAATACCAAATAAATAAATCTTTTAATATAATTATGCCCCCAGTGAGAATTATTCATTTCTTAACTGGATGTCCCTTGATTTTGTCAAGTGTCCTTGATGTAACCCTATCAGCGAGGTTAAAGAATGAGCTTAAGGAAGTAAAATTCAAACCCAAGTCTGTCTGTCTCTCAGGCCTGTGTTCTTTCAATTCATCAGCTCCTCCTCAATATAGATACTGAGAAAGAATGCACTGAGGTTAAAATGAAAATTTGGCTAAACAAGGAAAATGCAAAGATTAGTATAAATAGTCACACAGTAGAAACATAACAGAAATTAAGCTTCTTGTTTTTAAAGGCATCTGAAGAGTTCCTGGATATAAATTTCCCAAACCAACATGGCTTGACCCCTCTGATGCTGGCTGTGAGGGATGTGGATCTGTTTGAGGGTCTTGATATGTCAACAGTCTACAGACCTGTGGAGGTTCTGTCTGAGCTCCTCAGGCATCACGCGTGAGTAAGAGTGGCCAGTGAGCATCAGTGGAAGAGGTTCTATGTCACTGTTATGTTTAGAAGTCACTTGTAAACCTAAACATATAGATTGCTTTTTAAAATTCTACATATTGGGGTGCCTGGCTGGCTCAGTCGGTAGAGCATGTGACTCTTGATCTCGGGGTTGTAAGTTCAAGCTCTGCATTGGATGTAGACATTGCTTAAAAATAAAATCTTAAAAAAAATTTATATTGAATTGAATGCATGTGCATGTTCATAAAAGAGACTTAGCAGTTGCAAAGTGATGTACAGATGTTAGATGTTGCTATCTATTATTCTTATGATGTTGACTATTTTTTTGTTTAAATATTGGTTTGGTAGTTATGAGGAGTGTCAAATATTTCTTGAGTATGCAGCTCCTTACCCCCAGGTTGTTACTAATTATTTCAGAAAACATTGTCAATTATCAAAAGCAATTTATAGTAGTGATTTCCGGTTATCTAAAAATTACTATATGCCAAAATGCTCTTTTGGAGGAGGGTAAGTAAACAATTAGCTTTTTTTTAAAAAAAAAATCAAGATTAATAAACAGTGTTTCATGTTGGAATTGCAGTTTCCTAATGGTGTTACCTAGATATCTTATCATCAAATAAGAACAGATGGCCCAAATTCTTTCTCAGTATTTCATTCGAATATTGTTTTGGGAATAAAAGAAGAAAAGGGACCTACAAGAACAAAAGTATAGTTAAGAACATGAGCTATTGTAAAAGGATCAGTTAGTATAATGGGATGAAGATGAAAGTTTGAAGCTACCTTAGACTTCAGAGTTAAGAAACAACTGAGGAGATTGATTAACATGGAGATGACTGGACACCACTCTGGAGATGGTGTTCAATAGGCCTGGAGTGGGGTCCAGAATATAGGAAATCAAAAAATGCCACATTGAGAAACACTAATCAAGGCAAATGAGCAAACTCAAGTGCGAATGAGTTAAGTGACTTACTTACTGCCACATATCAAGGCAGTGGCTGTCCCCTGATTCTTGGTGCTATGCTATTTTTTTGAATCATGACCTTTGATGGAGAAAAATCCGTAAGAGATTATTGTTGCAGATGATAAAACATCAAAGAGAAATGAGAAGATCATGTAGAGGGATTTTATGACAAGATCACTCCACTCAACCAGAGCCTGTGAAAAAACATGTCAGCTTAATTTTAAAGAGAGATTCTATGCCGTTCTACAATTTTGAATGATAAAAAGCTAGCTGATAGCATTAGAAAAAAAAGAATTATCCAGAAAGTAAGCAGTTAGCTAAATCACTGGAAAGAAAAAACCAATCAATCAGCTATTTGGAATGGTAAGACAACAATTTATCAGGATGTTTCAATCTTTACTTGATTTACTCATTAAAGAATTATGGAAACTTTTGCCCAAAGTTGGACATTTTCTGCAAATATTGTAATGTTTTTAGGATGGGAGTGGGAATAAGATATACAGCATAATCCTTTTACTTAAAAATCTTGAAAAATTGTCACTCTCTCTGAAGTTATTATTGTCGGCTCCAAACTACGATATTACTTTTATTTATTTGATGTCAATGTTTTTCCCTCATATTGTTTTTTAATAGATTTAATAAATTATCTTTGATGTTGATTCTATTCTTCCTAGAGATCCTAAACTCTGTGATTTTAGTGGAAAATCAGCAATACATTATGTGTCACAAATACAAAGTTTTAGGAAACAGCAGTTATTGGACATTCTAATGAATTCTATGCCAAAACCAGGTAAATACTTCTATCCCACTTTTCCCTTATTGAAAAGCCTTATTAGAAATCTTTCTTTTTCTACATGTATTTGATGGATTCATTTAAAGATATCAAGGAAACAACAATTTTTTGAGCAGTGACTATATACAAGGCCCATGACTAGGTATTCTGGGGGATGCAAAGAAATCTAAGACATGGTCCAAATTCTTTTTTTTTTATTATGTTATGTTAATGACCATACATTGCATCATTAGTTTTTGATGTAGTGTTCCATGATTCATTGCATATAACACCCAGTGCTCCATGCAGTACTTACCCTCTTTAATACCCATCACAAGACTAACCCATCTCCCCATCCCCTCCCCCTCCAGAACGCTCAGTTTGTTTCTCAGAGTCCATAGTCTCTCATTGTTCGTCTCCCCCTCCGAATCCCCCCCTTTATTCTTCCCTTCCTGCTATCTTCTCTCTCTCTCTTTTTTTTAACATATAATGTATTATCTGTTTCAGAGGTACAGGTCTGTGATTCAACAGTCTTACACAATTCACAGCACTCACCATAACACATACCCTCCCCAATGTCTATCACCCAGCCACCCCATCCCTCCCACCCCCCACCACTCCAACAATCCTCAGTTTGTTTCCTGAGATTAAGAATTCCTCATTATCAGTGAGGTCATATGATACATGTCTTTCTCTGATTGACTTATTTCGCTCAGCGAAATAATACCCTCCATGTCATTGCAAATGGCAAGATTTCATTCCTTTTGATGGCTACATAATATTCCATTACATATATATACCACCTCTTCTTTATCCATTCATCTGTTGATGGACATCTTGGCTCTTTTCATAGTTTGGCTATTGTGCACATTGCTGCTATAAACATCGGGGTGCACATACCCCTTCGGATCTCTACATTTGTATCTTTGGGGTAAATACCCAGTAGTGCAATTGCTGGGTCATATGGTAGCTCTATTTTCAACTTTTTAAGGAATCTCCATACTGTCTTCCAGAGTGGTGCACCAGCTTGCATTCCCACCAACAGTGTAGGAGGGTTCCCCTTTCTCTGCATCACCGCCAGTATCTGTCCTTTCCTGACTTGTTCATTTTAGCCATTCTGATTGGTGTGAGGTGGTATCTCACTGAGGTTTTGATTTGGATTTCCCTGATGCCGAGCGATGTTGACCACTTTTTCATGTGTGTGTTGGCTATTTGGATGTCTTCTTCGGTAAAATGTCTGTTCATGTCTTCTGCCCATTTCTTGATTGGATCATTTGTTCTTCGGGTGTTGAGTTTAATAAGTTCTTTATAGATTTTTGGATACTAGCCCTTTATCTAATATGTCATTTGCAAATATCTTCTCCCATTCTGTCAGTTATCTTTTGGTTTTGTTGAATGTTTCTTTTGCTGTGCAAAAGCTTTTTATCTTGATGAAGTCCCAATAGTTCATTTTTGCGCTTGCTTCCCTTGCCGTTGGCAATGTTTCTAAGAAGAAGTTGCTATGGCTGAGGTCTAAGAGGTTGCTGCCTGTGTTCTCATTTAGGATTTTGATGGACTCCTGTCTCACATTTAGGTCTTTCAACCATTTTGAGTCTATTTTTGTGTGTGCTGTAAGGAAATGGTCCAGTTTCATTCTTTTGCATGTGGCTGTCCAATTTTCCGAACACCATTTGTTGAAAGGACTGTCTTTTTTCCATTGGACATTCTTCCCTGCTTTGTCGAAGATTAGTTGACCATAGAGTTGAGGTCCATTTCTGGGCTCTCTATTCTGTTCTGTTGATCTATGTGTCTGTTTTTGTGCCAGTACCATACTGTCTTGATGATGACAGCTTTGTAATAGAGCTTGAAGTCCGGAATTGTGATGACGCCAGCTTTGCTTTTCTTTTTCAACATTCCTCTGGCTATTTGGGGTCTTTTCTGGTTCCATACAAATTTTAGGATTATTTGCACCATTTCTTTGAGTAAAGTGGATGGTATTTTAATAGGGATTGCACTGAATGTGTAGATGCTTCTAGGTAGCATTGACATCTTCACAATATTTGTTCTTCCAATCCATGAGCATGGAATGTTTTTCCATTTCTTTGTGTCTTCCTCAATTTGTTTCATGAGTATTTTATAGTTTTCTGAGTACAGATTCTTTGCCTCTTTGGTTAGATTTTTTTCCTAGGTATCTTATGGTTTTGGGTGCAATTGTAAATGGGATCAACTCCTTAATTTCTCTTTCTTCTGTCTTGTTGGTGTATAGGAATGCCACTGATTTCTGTGCATTGATTTTATATCCTGCCACTTTACTGAATTCCTGTATGAGTTCTAGCAGTTTTGGGGTGGAGTCTTTTGGGTTTTCCACATAAAGTATCATATCATCTGCGAAGAGTGAGAGTTTGACTGCTTCTTTGCCGATTTGGAAGCCTTTTATTTCTTTTTGTTGTCTGATTGCTGTGGCTAGGACTTCTAAGACGATGTTGAACAGCAGTGGTGATAGTGGACATCCCTGCTGCGTTCCTGACCTTAGGGGGAAAGCTCTCAGGTTTTCCCCATTGAGAATGATATTCGCTGTGGGTTTTTCATAGATGGCTTTTATGATATTGAGGTATGTACCCTCTATCCCTATACTCTGAAGAGTTTTGATCAAGAAAGGATACTGTACTGTGAAATGCTTTTTCTGCATCTACTGAGAGGATCCTATGGTTCTTGTTCTTTCTTTCATTAATGTATTGTTACACATTGATTGATTTGTGGATGTTGAACCAACCTTGCAGCCCAGGGATAAATCCCACTTGGTCATGGTGAATAATCCTTTTAATGTACTGTTGGATCCTGTTGGCTAGTATTTTGGTGAGAATTTTTGCATCCATGTTCATCAGGGATATTGGTCTGTAATTCTCCTTTTTGATGGGGTCTTTGTCTGGTTTTGGGATCAAGGTAATGGTGGCCTCATAAAATGAGGTTGGAAGTTTTCCTTCCATTTCTATTTTTTGGAACAGTTTCAGAATAGGTGTGAATTCTTCTTTAAATGTTTGGTAGAATTCCCCTGGGAAGCCATCTGGCCCTGGGCTTTTGTTTTTTGGGAGATTGTTGATGACTGCTTCAATTTCCTTAGTGGTCATAGGTCTGTTCAGGTTTTCTATTTCTTCCTGGTTCAGTTTTAGCAGTTGATACATCTCTAGGAATGCATCCATTTCTTCCAGATTATCTCATTTGCTGGCATAGAGTTGCTCATAATATGTTCTTATAATTGTTTGTATTTCTTTGGTGTTGGCTGTGATCTCTCCTCTTTCATTCATGATTTTATTTATTTGGGTCATTTCTTTTTCTTTTTGATAAGTCTGGCCAGGGGTTTATCAATCTTGTTAATTCTTTCAAAGAACCAGCTCCTAGTTTTGTTGACTGTTCTCCTGTTCTTTTGGTTTCTATTTCATTGATTTCTGCTCTGATCTTTATTATTTCTCTTCTCCTGCTGGGTTTTGGCTTTATTTGCTGTTCTTTCTCCAGCTCCTTTAGGTGTAGGGTTAGTTTGTGTATTTGAGACCTTTCTTGTTTCTTGAGAAAGGCTGGTATTGCTATATACTTTCCTCTTAGGACTGCCTTTGCTACATCCCAAAGATTTTGAACAGTTGTGTTTCATTTTTATTTGTTTCCATGAATTTTTTTAATTCTTCTTTAATTTCCTGGTTGACCCATTCATTCTTTAGTAGGAAGCTCTTTAGCCTCCATGATTCTGAGTTCTTTCCAACTTTCCTCTTGTGATTGAGTTCTAGTTTCAAAGCATTGTGGTCTGAAAATATGCATGAATGATCCCAATCTTTTGGTACTGGTTGAGACCTGATTTGTGACCTAGGATGTGATCTATTCTGGAGACTGTTCCATGGGCACTAGAGAAGAATGTGTATTCTGTTGCTTTGGGATGGAATGTTCTGAATAGATCTGTGAAGTCCATTTGGTCCAGTGTGTCATTTAAAGTCTTTATTTCCTTGTTGATCTTTTGCTTAGATGATCTGTCCATTTCAGTGAGGGGGTGTTAAAGTCCCCCACTATTATTGTATTGTTGTCGATGTGTTTCTTTGCTTTTGTTATTAATTGGCTTATGTAATTGGCTGCTCCCATGTTAGGGGCATAGATATTTACAATTGTTAGATCTTCTTGTTGCATAGACCCTTTAAGTAGGATATAGTGTCCTTCCTCATCTCTTATTACAGTCTTTGGTTTGAAATCTAATTTATCTGATATAAGGATTGCCACCCCAGCTTTCTTTTGGTGTCCATTAGCATGGTAAATGGTTTTCCACCCCCTCACTTTCAATCTGGGGGTGTCTTTGGGTCTAACATGAGTCTCTTGCAGACAGCATATCGATGGGTCTTGTTTTTTTATCCAATCTGATAGGCTGTGTGTTTTGATTGGGGCATTTAGCCCATTTACATTGAGGGTAACTTTTGAAAGATATGAATTTAGTACCATTGTATTGCCTATAAGGTGACTGTTACTGTATATTGTCTGTGTTCCTTTCTGGTCTGTGATACTTTTAGGCTCTCTCTTTGCTTAGAGGACCTCTTTCAATATTTCTTGGAGGGCTGGTTTCGTGTTTGCAAATTCCTTTAGTTTTTGTTTGTCCTGGAAGCTTTTTATCTCTCCTTCTATTTTCAATGACAGCGTAGCTGGATATAGTATTCTTGGCTGCATATTTTTCTCATTTAGTGCTCTGAAGATATCATGCCAGTCCTTTCTGGCCTGCCGGATCTCTGTGGATAGGTCTGTTGCCAATCTAATGTTTCTACCATTGTAGGTTACAGATCTCTTGTCCTGAGCTGCTTTCAAGATTTTCTCTTTGTCTCTGAGACTCATAAGTTTTACTATTAGATGTCAGGGTGTTGACCTATTTTTACTGATTTTGAAGGGGATTCTCTGTGCCTCCTGGATTTTGATGCCTGTTTCCTTCCCCAAATTAGGGAAGTTCTCTGCTATATTGCTCCAATACACCTTCTGCCCCTCATTCTTTCTTCTTCTTCTGGGATCCCAATTATTCTAATACTGTTTCATCTTACGGTATCCCTTCTCTTGAATTCTGCCCTCATGATCCACTAGTTGTTTATCTCTCTTTTTCTCAGCTTCTTTATTTTCCATCATTTGGTCTTCTATATCACTAATTCTCTCTTCTGCCTCATTTATCCTAGCAGTTAGAGCCTCCATTTTTGTTCTTTTTGTTTTTTTTTTAAGATTTTATTTATTTGAGAGAGAGAGAATGAGAGAGAGAGCACATGAGAGGGGGGAGGGTCAGAGGGAGAAGCAGACTCCCTGCCGAGCAGGGAGCCCGATGTGGGACTCGATCCAGGGACTCCAGGATCATGACCTGAGCCGAAGGCAGTCGCCTAACCAACTGAGCCACCCAGGTGCCCCTAGAGCCTCCATTTTTTATTGCACCTCATTAATAGCCTTTTTGATTTCAATTTGGTTAGACTTTAGTTCTTTTATTTCTCCAGAGAGGGTTTCTCTAGTATCTTCCATGCTTTTCTCAAGCCCAGCTAGTATCTTTAAAATCATAATTCTGAACTCCAGTTCTGACATGTTACTAATGTCTGTATTGATTAGGTCCCTGGCAGTTGGTACTGCCTCTTGTTTTGTTTTTTGAGGTGATTGTTTCCGTCTTGTCATTTTGTCCAGAGGAGAATAGATGAATGAGAAAACAAAATGCTAACAGGGTAACAACGTCCCCAGAAAAATGTACACTAAACAAATCAGAAGAGACCGGAAACTGGGGGAAAAGAAAGGGAAAGAAAGAAAAAAGAAAAAAAAAAGAAAAAATTATAAAAACGAACAAACAAACAAAAACAAAACCAGAATATGATCAAATACGATCAGGCTGGTGCATAGATCAGTGCCACATGCTAGATTTTGGGTGTATTTTGGTCTTTTAGAAGAAAGTGCCTCCCAAAATTTTAACGAAAGAAAAATTTATATATGTACAAAAATAAGGGTAAATATGATGAAGGGATGGAATATGACTGTAAAGATGAAAATTATAAAAGATTTTATAAAGGAAATTGATAAGATAAGAAGTTGGTTGAAAAAAGAAAGAAGAGGATTTAAAAAAAAAAAGGAAGAGAATGTGATCAGGCAGGAGACTAGAACAAAGCCATACACTAGAG
>NW_027397064.1:92025865-92119983 GCF_003265705.2 Callorhinus ursinus
TATATATATATATATATATATATACCAAAAATAAGGTTAACTACTATGAAGGGTTAGAATATGACTCCAAAAATGAAAAATAAAAAAGATTTTTTAAAAAAGGGATTGATAAGATGTTGGTTGAAAAAGGGAAAAGGAAAAATTAAAAAACAGTTAAAAGAAATTAACTTTGAAAGACTAAAGAATCATAGGAAAAAAGCCATGAATTCTATGTGCAGTATTCCCCTAGCGCTGGCGTTCTGCCGTTCTCATTGATCAGTAAACTTGGTCTTGGCTGGCTGTTCTTGCTGATCTTCTGGGGGAGGGGCCTGTTGCCATGGTTCCCAAGTGTCTTTGTTGGAGGCGGAATTGCCCCACCCTTGCTGGTCTGGGCTAAGTAATCTGCTCCGGTTTGCTTTTGGGAGCTTTTGTTCCCTGCAAGCTTTCCGTCCAGCTTTGGAGGACGAGAGTGAAAATGGCAGCCTCCCAATGTCTGCCCAGGAGGAGCCGAGAACTCTGGGCCCCGCTCCTCAGTGCACCCCCAGAGAAAAGCATTCAATCACTCCCGTCTCCCCAGTCTCCGGCCGCACTCCGTGCTCACCCGGCCTGTGACCGAGCGTTTCTATCTCTGGCACCCGACCCCGTGTGGAGTCTCCAAACCCAGCAGATCCCTGCAGTATGCTCCCACGCTGCTCCTCCCCAGGGGAGGAAGGGGAGTCTCCCCGGATCTGCCACTTGTTGGGTCCCCGTTGGAAGAGCAGTGGCCCGACTGTGCCGCGGGTCACGGTTTATGGCAACCCCGGGCTGAGAGCCCGTGCCTCGGCTCCATCTCTGCAGTCGGCTTCCCTGCTCCGATACCTGGGAGCTCTGGCACACTCAGGCACCCCCGGTCTTTCTCTGACCCCGAGGGTCCTGAGACCACACTGTCCCGCGAGGATTCCACCCCCCAGCTTAGCCACTGGAGCGATGTCCCTCAGCAAAGCCGACTTCTAAAAGTTCCGATTTTGTGCTCCGCTGCTCTATCACTTGCCAGAAGCGGCTGACAGAGGGCCCTCCCCCACCGTCTATCCTCCCGAATATTGCCTCAGATTCGCTTCTCCACACGTCCTACCTTCCAGAAAGCGGTCGCTTTTCTGTTCAGAGAGTTGTTGCTATTCTGTTCTTTGATCTCCTGTTGAGTTCATAGGTGTTGAGAATGGTTTGATCCCTATCCAGCTGAATTCCTGAGACCAGACAAAATTTAGGTCTCCTACTCCTCCTCCATCTTGCTCCTCCATGGTCCAAATTCCTGAAAGTGTTCAGTATGGTCAGGGACACATCATGTAAGTCAGGAGAGAAAGAGCTTGTGGTGAGCTTGAAAGGGGAGAAGGGACATACCATGGTCCTTAAGTGCTAGATAGGCTTTGGAAGAAAGAGAGGGGCACCTGGGTGGCTCAGTTGGTTGGGCATCCAACTCTTGGGTTTCTGCTCAGGTCCTGATCTTATGGGCTGTGGGATCGAACCCCACCTTGGGCTCCTTGCTTGGTGGGAGTCTGCTTGCAAGTCTCTCCCCCTTCCCCTGCTTGCTTGGATTCTCTCTCTCTCTCTCAAAGTAAATAAATAAATCCTTAAGAAAAAGGATTTGGAAGGAAGAGAAAAAGAGACCAGGTTTGATATAGGTGGGGAGAAAGAGTCTGCGCAAAGACACAGAAATAGTCACAGAGAAAAGTAAAATGAAGAAGTTCCACTGAGCAACATGTGACCTTGTGAAAGCTGCTTGGCTTTCTTGTCTGATTGGCTTTTGTTTGAAGCTTCTGGTCGGGGAACAAGGCTATCCCTAGTAAGGTTTCATGATAGAGGTGAGACCCAATCTTGTCCGTCATTGAGAGATGATGGGATTTGATTTGGTGGAGCAGAGGCATCATGGTGTAAGTGAGCCTCGCTTATCCCAGGGCCAAACAAGAGACTAGAAATTTTGTGTTGGGGAACAGGAACACATAGTCAGATCAGATACCTAAAGAAACTGTGTCCGTTGAAGACTGATTGAATGCAGATTTTTTTTCGATAATATAGAGTCACTAAAGAATTTTAAGTCAGGGAACGATGAAAGCCATGTTTTAGGAAAATTAAGCTGTTGTTATTGTGTAGAATGGATTCGAAGGAAGAGACTCATAGCAGGGAGCTCTATTAAGAGACTATGGAAGTGTCTGTGTGTGATGACAAGGACCAGAAAAGAGTCCTGGGCTTGGTGTGGGACTGTGCCTGACAGATGCTGGGTGCGGTGCTCCCAAGAGCTATTGCAAAAGAAGAATTGACAGAACTTAGTGATGTAAAGCCGACAGAGACAAAAGTCGAGAGAGTTCAATCAAATATGATTCCAAAGTTTCAGCCCTGGGAAGGGGGGAGATGGAAAGACAATCAGCAAAAGAGAAGACCACTCTGGCTTGGTGAGGATATTGAAGGTATTGGGTTCCAAAGCATTGCATTTGTTGGAACCTTGGGACTTCCAAGTAGCGATGTTCTGTAGGACAGGGCTGTGGGAAGGGATGAGTTGGTATGTTCATTTGGGAGTTCACTACAAAAAGGAGATTGTGAGGATCTGGAAGTGGGTAAGATCACTGGAGAATTGCAAGGGGCTGAGCCCAGGAGGCATACCCACAGTTAGAGAGTGGTGTGCACATAGGGACCCAGGGCAGTGAGAGAGAGAAGAGGGAACTGGGAGAGAGTTGCTAGAAGCAAGGAATGAGAAAATGCCAACTTGGAAAAGAGGTTGCAAAGCAGATGTGGTAAGGAAGTGTGAAGTTTCAATGACAGGATAGAGGCAGAAGATAGATTGCAAGGAGTCAGGAAGGAAAATCTGGCAAAGAAATGGAGGATCTGAGCAGAGACAAACCTTGTGCAATTTTGTATCAGTTACAAAATAAATGGAAGAGCCATCGAAAGAGGAAGAAGTTTTCATCGAAGAGCCTGCCCTTATTTGAAGAAGCCACGATAGCAGGAGGGGATGCATATGAGAGCGGTCCGAGGAACTAACGGGGAATTCACCTTTTGGTGTTCAGAACTCTGCCAATTTAATGTGGCTTCAAGTGCTAGACAGAAAATGTGCCTGGTCTTGATAACTATAGAACAAATGTAATTTCCAAACCCATTGTTAGGGGTTTCACTTGGCAACTTTGCCTAACTTTTGTTTTTTAAACAAACAAAAACCCATCCATTTTGTGGACTCTTGTACTCACAACCTTCCTGTGAAAATCATTGCCTGAAGTTTCATCAGGATCCCAGACCACTATTCTAGGAAAATCTTGGACAAAATGGAACTGGTTTTAGAACCAAGAGCTAGATCTTCCTATGAAATTGATAGAGATGAGTCTTATCACAACACATTATTCTGTTTCTTTTGGCAGAAAGACATGCTGAATCGTTGCTTGACATTTGTCATGATACAAACTCTTCTCCAACTGATATGATGACAGTTACTACAAACCAAAATATAATCTTGCGAAGCATCAGCAACAGTGAGGTAAGATGTTCTCTTTAAAGAAACTAACAAAAAATGGATAACCTACTCCATCTACAACTTCATTTGTATTGCTTGAATATTTTATAACAATCACATATTACAATTATATTTTTAATGTACTCACAAAGTAATTGAAAGCACAATTAATAAGACAGTGTTCCACAAGTTTAATCTCAGAGCAGTAATTAACTAATCAACTCAGAGTCGTGAGCATTGTGTGTGTGTGTGTATGTGTGTGTACATCTAATACAACAGAATATTGAACCCGTACGAAATAATAAAATACAGCTTGTGTTTATGTGTGTTAATGTGGAAAAAGAAGACCATTAATCTGATCATTTCAAATCCATCAGAGGGTACCATAAAGAAGGTGCCTCTTCTTGGCCCCAGTCACCACCACCACCACCGCGCCCTCCCCCGCCCCGTCATGATGAATGACTCCAGAAAAAGTCCCTCACAGTTCAGTAATAGTACTGGTAACAGTGTAATCCATAGAAAACTGTGGACTGATACACAGTATATACATCGAACTGGTAACAGTGGTTGCCTACTGGGAGAGAATTGGAACGAACTATGCACTGTGTACTCATTTGTACCTTTTCAATTTTTATAAAAATTAACATAGCCCAGACAGTTAAGAATATTGCTACCCTATATTTTTTGGTAAGAAAAAATATGGCCACAAATTGTTTATTTTTAAAAGTTAATGAAGGGGGCGCCTGGGTGGCTCAGTTGGTTAAGCATCTGCCTTCAGCTCAGGTCATGATCCCAGGGTCCTGGGATGGACCCCCGTGTTGGGTTCCCTGCTCAGCAGGGAGCCTGCTTCTCCTTCTCCCTCTGCTGCTCCCCCTGCTTGTGCTCTCTCGCTCTCTCTGCCAAATAAATAAATAAAATCTTTTTCTAAAATAAGTTAATGAGGTATGGACTATAATATTTATCAACAAAGACTTTTGGAGATTGTGGAGTAAAGACTTTTCAGTCCCTTTCTCCTTCGAAAAATCATCCCAAAACAACAAAGAAAACAAAAACCAAAAATTTAATTTGAAAAAATTTCTTGGGGTGCCTGGGTGGCTCAGTTGGTTAAGTGTCTGCCTATAGTTCAGGTCATGATCCCAGGGTCCTGGGATTGAGCCCCGTGTAGGGCTCCCTGCCCAGTGGGGAGTTTGCTTCTCCCTCCTCCTCTGCCCCCGCCCCGCTTGTTCTCTCTCTCTCTCTCAAATAAATAAATAAAATCTTAAAAAAAAAAACAAACGTTGTTTTGAAATAATTATAGATTCAAAGGAACTTATAAAAATAGTACAAAGACATCCTGTGTAAACTTCATCAGCTTCCCCCAATGGGAACTATTATCATAACTATAGCAGATTGTCAAAACTGGGAAGTTGACATTGACACATTACAATTAACTAAACTATAGACCTTGCTTGGATTTCACTAGAATTCGCATACATTCCTTTTTCTTTCTTTCTCTGTGTGTGTCTGAATGTACAATTCTGTGACTTTTTAAAAAGATTTTATTTATTTATTTATTTATTTATTTATTTATTTATTTATTTATTTATTTATTTATTTTAGAGAAAGAGTCCCCATGCTGAGTGGGGAGCCCCACGGGGGCTGATCCCATAACCCTGAGACCATGACCCGAGGTGAAACCAAGACTCGGTCACCCAACCAATTGAACCACCAAGGCGCCCTTGGTTCTGTGACATTTCATCCCTTGAATCAGCAGAATCAAAATATGAAACTGTCACCACAAGGGAATCCCTCTCCTAGTATGCTCTTTATAGCCACACCCTTTCCCTAACCCCTGGCAACCACTGATCTGTACACCATCTCCATAACTTTGTCATTTTGAGAATGTCATATAAATGGGATTATCATACATAAAAACTTTTGAGATTGGCTTTTTCTACTCAGCATAATGCTCTTGAGATAGATCCAAGTTGTATCAAGTTTCTTTACATTGCTAAGTAGTATTCTATGGCACAGACATTCACAGTTTAGTTAACCATTCACCTGTTGAGAGACATTTGGTTGTTTCCAGTTTGGGGCTATTATATATAAAGCAACTTTGAGCAATTGTGTATAGATTTCTGTACAAACATAAATTTTCATTTCTCTGGGATACATGTCCAGGAATCCATTTACTGGGTCATATGGCAAATGTATGTGTAACTTTTTAAAAAACTGTCAATTTTTCAGAGTGGCTTTATCATTTTATATTCTCACCAGCAATGAATGAGATGTCCAGTTTTTCTGTACCCTGGCCAGCATTTAGCACTATCAGTATTTTTTTTAACTGTCTTAATAGATGTATGGTGGGCTCTCATTGTGGTTTTAATTTGCATTTCCCTAATGACTGATGTTGAACATTTTTTCATGGGTTTATTATTCCCCATCAGCATAAATTATTCAAACTTTTATCCATTTTCTGATTGGATTGTTTGTTTTCTTACTGTAGGGTTTAGAGAATTCCTTATATATTCTGGATATGTGATTTGCAAATATTTTCTACTAGTCAATAGGAAGAACTGGCTTGTTATTTTCACCTTTGTAACACAGCTTTCATCGAACAAAAGTTTCTCATTTTGATGAAAACCAATTTATCTTTTTCTTATGGATCTTAATTCCCATGTTATATCTAAGAACTCTTTTACTTGATCTGGGTCCTGGTTACACAAATGTGTTCAGTTTATAAAAATTTACGAGTCTATGCACTTTTCTGAATGCATGCTACACTTAAATTGAAAGTAATGCCAAGAAGAGGGTATGCTTTCAAATATCTGAGAAAAGAATTGTTTTCAACCTTGGATTCTATATCCAAACTATAAATCAAGTATTAGAGTTGAATAAAGACCTTTTTCAGATATATGAACACTCAAGCACTTTACTTCTCAAATACCTTTTAAGGAAGCTACTATGTGCCCTATTAAAGGAATAGAGGGGCAGCTGGCTGGCTCAGTCAGTAGAGCATGTGACTCTGGAAACTGGGGTTGTAAGCTCAAGCCCCATGTTGGGTATAGAGATTACCTAATACATAAAATCTTTTTTAAAAAATTAAGGGAATAGATAAAAATAAAGAAGGAAAATTGGACCCATGATCAGGCAATCTGGAATCTAACACAAGAGAGAGAATCATTGGTGTAATGGAGAAGGCAAGTTCCAGGGCATCAGCCATGTATCCGGTCTAGGGAACAAAGAGCTGAGATAATTTGGGGTGGGGGAGGGGAGAAGAGCAGGATAATGGAGATTTCCAGGAAGGAAATGGAACTAATATATTATCTGATATATTTAACCAAGTGGAGAAATCACTGGAGGTTGGAAATATTTAAGCATTAAAAAATATATAACAAAATGAGTAAAACAAAACAGAAATAAAAATGGGGTATAAGAATATAAATTGTCTACTATAATAAAAAATAAGTAGGTAATATTTCATTTTCATGACTTCGAAGATAGAACAATAGTATTATCTAGAGATCTGGGAGAAAATACCAAAAGAAACAATTAAAAGCCTGGAAGTGGTTATCTCCGAGAGAAAGTGTGGGGAAGGAAACTGATGACCTTTTTGTTATAAGTTTTTTACCATTATTTGACTTTTTAAAAATATGCAAGTTTGATAAACATTGAAATTAATTAAAAATTAAAATATAGAAATGGTTAGGGCATCTGGCTGGCTCAGTTGGTAGAGCATGCAACTCTTGATCTTAGGGTCATGAGTTCAAGCCCCACATTGGGTGTAGAGATTACTTAAAAATAAAATCTTTAGGGGTGCCTGGCTGCCTCAGGTGGTTAAGCCTCTGCTTTCAGCTCAGGTCATGGTCCTGGAATCGAGCCCCACATCGAGCTCCCTGCTCAGGAGGGAGTCTGCTTCTCCCTCCCCCTCTGCTCCTCCCCCTGCTTGTGCTCTCTCTCTCTCTCTCTCTCGCTCGCTCAGTCTGTCTCTCAAATAAATAAGTAAAATCTTAAAAAAATAAAATCTTTAAAAATATATGTATAGAAATGGTTAAATCAGGATTCCTTTGGGGCATGGGATGGGATGAGGTAGAATGGAAATGTGTATTTTTTAATACTATTATTACTATTTTTTAATATTAAAAAACAGCATAGGGGTGTCTGGCTGGCTCAGTTGGTAGAGCACGCGACTCTTGATCTCGGGGTTGTGAGTTCAAGCCCCACGGTGGGTGTACTTAAAATCTTCAAAAAATAAAAAAAAAAAAACCCAGCTTATTTAATACTATTGGAATATTTTCCTTTGTGCATTTATAACTTTTTAGAACAGGTTAAAAACCAAAAACCAAACCAAAGGTGCTTTGGTACAGTGGTCCTCCACAGGGGGTGATCTTGCATTTGGCAACATTTGGAGACATTTTTTGATGTCACAACAGGTGGAGGTACAACTGGCATCTAGTGGGTAGCGGTAGGGGCTGCTAGAGTGCGTAGGATTGCACCCACGATGGCAAGTTATCCAGCCCCAAATGTCAGTAGTGGTGAGGCCAAGCGACCCTGCCAAGCAGCAGGTTTTATCACAACACTGAAGGTTGTCTTGGTTTTGGTTACTAATATTACATATTAATTGAAATGAAATACCTAGAGACCAATCTTTAAAGCGACGGTCATACATTAGAAATTGATACACAAAAACACTTACTTTTCATTTTTTATGGTATGTTTAAGTAATTTTCTTTTGTAAAAGGACTAAACACCCCTTTACAGCAGTACATTCTTTCCCCATGCAATTTAAAAATGTTTATTGAGCCTTCACTCTATATTTTTCTTATTATGATTGAAATAACTTTGAACTCATTTCTGAGGGAGAAATAGACTCTGACTATTGAACTTGGCTTTTCTCTCTCATGCTTTCTCTCGGGTTTAAATGGTAAAACCCAAGTTCATCCTTCACTTCTGTTCTTTGAATGAAAGCTTGTTTTTCTTTATGGCTGTCTGCAATAGGTTTTTCTAGTTTACAAATAATAGGCAGCTGCCTTGCTTCTGGGATTGCCCTCTGGGAGACTTTACAGCCTCTCCCAATGTCCTTTCATCGAAGGAGAATCTTCCTTCACAATTTAATTACGTATGATTTCTCTGCCTCTTTTCTCTTCTGTAAGTTTGGGATTCTGTTGTTTGCAGATTAGAATGCTACACTCTTTTTCTAGTCTAGTGTTATCTCCTGCATCATTGTCAGTGGTTTATGAAATCCATTTATGTTGGGGCTGTGCTGTTCTAATATTTTCTCTCCTTCACTCATGACTGAGTGTCATTATTTCAATTGTCCTCCTTGTGGCACCCAAGTACATCTTAAAGTCTTTCATATTTAGCATTCTAAAGGCAATTAGAAAATCCGGAGCTGTTTCTGTTTTAGAGTCTTCATTTCCATGATAAACTTCAAAGTGTATATTATTCCCTATATCTTTTTTGTGTATGTGTGATGTTTATGGTTTTTCACTTTATTCTATCGAAGAAATTGTTGTCAGGTACTTACAGTTATCACAAGTCTTTTATTTTTTTCCTGTGCAAAACTTACAAATGGGTTTTAGTATCCTTTCTCTTAATTTTGCTTACTGTTGTTGATTCTTTTCTTTATGGTCCTTTTTTAAAAGATTTTATTTATTTATTTGAGAGAGAAAGAGAATGAGCAGGGAGGAGGGGCAGGGGGTGAGGGACAAGCAGACTCCCCACTGAGCAGGGAGCCTTATAGGGCGGCTCAATCCCAGGATCCTGAGATCATGACCTGAGCCAAAGGCAGACCAACTGAGCCTTCTGGTTCTTTTTGAGATTCTTTATTTCAAATGTTTCATGGTAGCAAGAAAGCAGAGGGTTTAAGAGCTTTGGAATC
The DNA here is from genome assembly GCF_003265705.2 of Callorhinus ursinus. NCBI lineage: Eukaryota > Metazoa > Chordata > Mammalia > Carnivora > Otariidae > Callorhinus > Callorhinus ursinus. The sequence continues at coordinate 92,035,180 of NW_027397064.1, forward strand.
AGACTTCAGAGTCTGAGTGTGATTCCTGGCTCTACCATAGGGTAGCTACATGACCTCGATTAACCTCTCTGGGCCTGTGTGTAAAAAGAAAACAAAAGTTCTTACCTTTAGAGTTGGTGTGAGAATTAAATTAGTTAGTATGTGTAAGTTGTATAGAGGAGTGTCTAACCCTATATATGTAAATGCTAGTCATCATCATGGATTTTTGTAGGTAGGTGTGCACACTCTGCGTCTTTCAGCTTTTCCAAGAGGACCAACTAATAAATGAACTGAGCAGCTGAGACTGATCACAGCTCATTAATTAACATAGACACCTGATGTGAGAACCAGTTGCATATTAAGACTTCCATATGAAGACTGCTATTTTCCAAAGCTTAGCATAAAAATTTCACTGAATCACTGTAATTATATGAAATCATAGAAATATATTTTGAGGTCTCATAGAGTGTTCCAGACTAAGGATCCAAAAAAACTATATATAAAGGAAAAATTCAGTGGTTAATAAACATGTGAAACTATCTCTAAACTTTTTTACTAATCAAAGTATGTACATTCAAAGAACAATAAGATGACCCATTCCATATATTACATCACTAAAAATGAAAAGTGATGATAATGGTAATGGAGAAGATGTAGCAAAACCCCCTCATGCACTGGTAGAGTGTAAGTAGTAACTTAAACTTTGCTTCCAAAGTAATGTGTGGGGGCACCTAGATGTCTCAGTCGGTTAAGCATCTACCTTCGGCTCAGGTCATGATCCCAGGGTCCTGGGATCGAGTCCCCCATCAGGCTCCCTGCTCAGAGGGAAGCCTGCTTCTCCCTCTCCCACTCCCCCTGCTTGTGTTCCTGCTCCTGCTGTCTCTCTCTCTGTCAAATAAATAAAGAAAATCTTTAAAAAAATTTTTTTAAATAAAGTAATGTGTGTAAAACAACTTAAAAATGTTCATACTCTTTTGATCAATAATTCCATATCTAGAAATTTACTCTGAAGAAATAATACAAAATTGGGGTATTCATTGCAAGGATGTTCATAGCACTATGTGTAATAATGAAGAAGTAAAAACTGCCTAATAAGCATTATGGGCTTATATTGTAAGACTCATGGGGTTAACTAAATGTTGTTATGACCCTCTGATATTTGTTGACGGAAAGAATTTACAATTACATTAAAATAATGTTTACTTACTAAATTGCTATGTAATTTGTACTTGTCTTCAGTGAAAAAGCTGAATAAAACAATGTGTGATGCAACTATATTTTATAAATACTTTGAAAAAAACTAAGGAAATATTATTTCTACGTTAACAGTGTTTGCTTTTTATTTGTACGATGATAGGAGATTTTTTTTTCTACTGCATTTTTAAAGATTTTTTTTTATTTCTATATATTCTAAAAAGAGTTCCCTGCTCCCCCTTTGTAAATGAATAGGAAGGAGAAGAAATTTGCCACATAGTGGTAGAATTTTTGAAATGCAGAGAAGAGCAAGCAGTGAAATTCACTACAGTCTAGTATCAGGATGAACCAGCCCAGGTCTCTTATTTGCCATTGACAACCAGGATGGTCTGAGACAGGGTACCTAACCTTTACCAGGAGATAGAAAATGCTTTAAAAAACAGGTACTGCTGGGGTGCCTGGGTGGCTCAGGCATTAAGTGTCTGCCTTTGGCTCAGGTCATGATCCCAGGGTCCTGGGATCGAGCCCCGCATCGGACTCCCTGCTCAGCGGGAGTCTGCTTCTCCTTCTCCCACTCCCCTTGCTTGTGTTCCCTCTCTTGCTGTGTCTCTGTCAAATAAATAAATAAAACCTTAAAAAAAGAAAAAAAAAGCAGGTACTGCTGCGTAATAGGTATGACTATGAAGTTATTATGATTGAATACCTAAAACATTTTAATGGCAGTGTAAATAAAGGACTTTACTTTTAGTATTTTCTGTGGTAGTTAAAATGAACAAAGTGGGAAAGATTCCCAAGCTCGACTGGGAATGAATGAATGACATATCAGAGGCTTTGTGATAGCCTGCCCACCTGTGTGACAGGCATCTGCGTTTAGGGCAAAGACTTTTTATCCAACAGTTCCCTTAAATAGCTAGCTCACCCAGATAATAGAAACCAGAGAGCTAATTGTAACTTACCGGTTATGGGGAGATATTTTAAATACTACTTGCATCTGTCACTGTTCTAGACATTAAATAGGGCAAAATCACTGGCAGCAACAACTCCTGAGGAAGGACCCTATCGACAACAATGAATTCTAATAAGAAAACACTTCCTATTTAGGGAGTTAGGATTACTTTTCATAAATCAAGCTGGCTTTCAACCATGGTTCTTAGCATAATGATTACTTTCTAGAAAGGAGGTTTTTCCTTCCTTGAGAGGTTGCATGCCATGATTAGATCAGAAAGCTTTCACAGTGAAAACTTTAATCAGCTTTGCTGCCTCCTTTCAGTCTAGAGTTATATCTGTAGCTTCCATATGGGGCCGGGATTTCCATCCTCACCAACTGTAAATGATGCCCCAGGGAGGCATTATGGAAAAAATCATGTTCCTTTGGGGCTGTTCACTGCTGTGGCCAAAGGATTCTTTCCAGTTTCCCACCCAGATGGAATTTGTGGCAGCTTTAGCAGCCTGGATGCTGATGTGATAAAAAGTATAAGATATTGAATTTCTATGTGTCTATGTGATTTCAGCTTTGATCTTCATTTTTGATTGTGCAATTAATCATGTCCATGTCTGTCTGAGCCGGGTCCTCCAGGAGGAGATACTTCTCCCATCATTTTAGTCCTAAATACATTCTCCAATTTAAAAGGAATCCACAGTGTGAAACTTTAGCTTAGAAAAATCAATATTCATTCTGTCAACAAAGTAGTACATTGAATAACTGAGTTGCTATTTCATGATATTGCAGGAGTTTGACCAAGATGAAGACTGCAGTCATTCCATATTGGTTAGTGAAGGAGGAGATCCAAGTGGTGATGGACAAGATTGGCAACCCAGGACAGAAGGTATCTGGCTTATATCCTTGATGTATTCACAAAGGTAACACTGATTATTTGGCTCCCCGTCCCCCACCACCCCAATTTCAATAGTGCTCAGTAGAGAACTTTGAAAACACAGAAAAGCACAAAGGTCAAGAAAACACGCTCACAGTCCTATCCTTTGGTCCTTATCTCAGTCAGACAGTCTTGGCCACTTGCCGGCCAAAATGGCCATCTCTCTTCTGTCTCTCTCTCTCTGACTCACCCCACTCCAGCTCAGCCGGCCATCCTTTCCCCCTTTCCTTTTTGTCTGATAACATCTTTCCCCCCATTTCTCTCCTCTCAGAATCTTCCATCAGCTCCAGGGATCTGTTTTCTTCCAGAACCAAGCATTTCTCCATCAGCTGTTATCCCAGAGCTTCTCTCTTCAGGAAAAGATGGGGGCCTGAACAAGGCACTAACGCCCCAAGTCTCAGTCTTTTGTTCCATGAGGACATAAGTCTGGAATTTTCCAGAACACACCCATTCCAAATATGTTATCCTGTCATTTGCCTGAGTGCCTTTGCATTTAATAGACCACAAGTTATTTGCAGATTCTCACTTTCAGAAAATAGTCTCCACAGCGATTACAATGATCTGCTCACCTACAAGTTTATTAAGTCAAATGTTTATTCACACTGCTACTGTTTCTCTTCGGCAATTTTCTGGCTTCCATTTCTAACTCTCCAGGGAGGCTGTCCTCTAGGATTCTTTTCTCCGCAACCCCGTGAACCTCCCCAAACACTGCAGCGCTGTCCCAACCACTATCTCCATTGGCCTATTATGCGATGCTGCCCTCTCCTGGGGAGCTCCTGCCTGTCTCAAACTCACTTGGAATCGCCTTTCTCCAGGCTGAGGGCGGAGAATAATTTAGTAACATTTGAAATAATGAATACCATGAAACCTCAAAAACCTAATTAAAATGAAAAAATCCTGGCCCTCTTCCAAATACCCCTTGTGGTCTGACTTTGACTTTCGGACACTTCAAAGCAGAGTTCTCAGAGCAATTGTGTCCCAAGTACCCTCCAGGAGGTTAAATAATTTGCTTATTCTACTCAATTTGGAGATGACTTGCCATTTGAGGTGCAATTAATTCTTTTAAAATAATTTATAATTTTTATAATTTTAAAATATACAGAATTTTCATATAGGAGCCATAGCACATAGGTAGGTACCATCCCCACTAAGCTCTTGCTTAAAATTTGAGATTTTATAAGGGGTTCCAAATTTGAAAGAAGCAATTATGTTTCTGATAAATTTTCTTCTCATAGTTATTAGTCTATAGTAGTTACTCTTTTAAGTCACAAGTCTGAAATAAACACGTTTGGGGCACTACTGTGCATTATATTCATCTTAAGTATCAATATATCTCTTTAACCCCCATTTATGTGTTTCTAACATACTTGAAGCTGTTGATGTTTAAGTGCTGGAACTCAATTAAAAATAGATTCTGTTATCTGCAACTAAGAATCCTGATGGATACACTGCATTAAAAAAATTTTAAGCCCAGCCACCTGGGTGGCTCAGATGGTTGAGCGTCTGCCTTCAGCTCAGGTCATGATCCCAGGGTCCGGGGATCGAGCCCCACATCAGGCTCCTGGCTCAGCGGGGAGTCTGCTTCTCCCTCTCCCTCTGCCTCTCCCACTGCTCATGCTCTCTTTCTCTCTGTATCTCTGTGTCTCAAATGAATAAATAAAATCTTTAAAAAATACAAATAAAAAAAGTGCTGGAACACTTTATACTTTATGCATATGCCATATGAGTATCTATCCTGATGTAGATATACACATTTAATCATTTAGTTTATCTCTGCTTGTCACTGTATTCTATTCAAAAGGCAGCATCACTAAAATATATATAAACTCTATAATGTTTAGATCACACCCACAGACTTTAACAGCTAAATATTCCTGCAGCATGCATTGGCTTAACTATAGGCTTTTATAGATGGTAATTTATAAAATACAATTCATGGCCCCCCTAAAAAAATCCCTCATCCTTTTCCTTAGTATAAAAATCTTCTTGCATTCATCAATCAGCTACATTCCTAGAATGATTATCAGATGCAAACCTTGAAGACTACATTGAACATGGAAAATTATTCTCTTCATAAATGGAATAAGAACTTATTTCCTAAAATTACTGGGCTTAAAATTTTTGTTTAAGATTTTATTTATTTATTTGACAGAAAGACACAGCAAGAGAGAGAACACAAGCAGGGAGAGTGGGAGAAGGAGAAGCAGGCTTCCCGTGGACCAGGGAGCCCGATGTGGGGCTCGATCCCGGGACGCTGGGATCATGACCTGAGCCAAAGGCAGAGGCTTAACGACTGAGCCACCCAGGTGCCCCTGGGCTTAAAATTTTTTTAATGCAGTGTATCCATCAGGATTCTTAGTTGCAGATAACAGAATCTACTTTTAATTGAGTTAGAAATGAAGGAAGTTTTAAAACAATATTAGAAAGTTCACAGACCATTGAAAAGCCAAAAGAGAAGAACAGACTCTAGGTTCGATTGTCAGGAAGAATTCTTGTAACCACATCTCAAAACTGGCTACTCACCCCCATATCACGCTGCTCTGCCACAACCAGGAAGTTGCTCCCATATCATTCTTGGAAACTCATCCATCTGCTAACAAGCACATCAGCAAAAACAATGACGGCATCTTATCTTTTTTCATGTAACTCACGTGAATCTATCTCTCAAGTTGGCTTTCTGAGCTCTAGTGGCAAAGGAGACAGGAAAATGTAGTTTTAAAAAAAATCTGTGTTGAGATTCATGATTTAGGAAATTATAAAAATGTGGAAAAGGTGTCAAAATATTTTGAACTTTAATGCCCATCAATTTAAACAGAACAAGCAGAAGATACAGGAAAGAAAGACGCTTCTGGAGACAATAATTTTTCATCACTAAATGAAGTAGACTCGGCCAATTTTTAGTTTTCATTTTAATAATGGCTGAACGTTAGCAATTTAATGATCATTTCCCCACTTTGAATATCATTTTCACTTCTTTTGTGAAATTACATTTCTGGCTATATTTAAATGTTGCCTCTTACTTTCTCTCTGCAGTAACATTTTCTGGTGGGGTTACCTTACCTCTTCTTAAGTGGAAGGATACACTTAGGAGCAAGCGTTTTACTTCATGTGATAATGCATCTTTTCTGGCCCACTGGGTAGGTTCAGAGGCTCCCACGACCATTCACGCTATTCGAGAGACAAAACGGAGAACATTTGTATGCTCCCAGCTGATTTCAGAGTCAGTACGTTCTATAATCTTTTCCCCCCCTATTTGGGATCAACAATTAGGATGGGGCCATTAGCTCTTAACAATTTCCACCACGGTAGGTATTTCTTATTCTTGCTTATTCTATCTTTGTTTCTTGGTTTGAAAAAAGAACTCAACCAATTAACAAACTAGTGAACACACTAAATTTGCTTAAAAATATTCTGGGTTTATGAGTTCTCAATAACTGTAAAAGCGAGTCATTCTTGAGAACATGTTCACCTGAATACACTCTGTGCAGTTTTCGAACTTCCACAGCAAAGCACTAACTGCACTTAGCCTTTGTAGAGAATAGCCTTTTCATGGATGGTTTAGTTATTAGGAATGCATGCTGTATGGTTTTTCTTACTTTAACGTGTCAGCTAGGTTTTGCACTCAGAGATGATGACAAAAATGTTATGAAAGACATCCATCTCCCTTCCAAGTATGAGAGTGGCCCTGAGCATGTCACACAAGTTCATGGTTACCAGTTTCTTTGTCTATAACATGAAGGGCTTGCATCCAATGAGCTCTAAGTTCCTTCTGGCTCTGTAATTCCAAGCCTCTCATTTTGTGCTAATAAATAGTGTGGTGGTAGGATCTTTGAAAAATTTTTAAGAATATATTGACCATCCCAGGGAAAACCTCATTTTTAGAGAAGTGCTCCTTGCTATTTTATTAGAAAACATGTCGTCATGTCGTCATATTTGGAAAACATCAGGAAAACCAAAGGTAGATTATTCAGTAACTTTCCCAAGGTCACCCATGAAGAACAGAGGAGGGATGTAGGTCCAGATCTGTCTGATTCATACCTCTCTTTAATCTTCTCTGCTCTACTTCTTTCCTAGCATTCCATCAGTGGGGCTGATTAAAACTATAGCTCCTCTAGGCATAGGGAGACTCACTAAATGGTCCTGAGAAATACACGGATAGGACTGAATACTGGGACAAGCACTGGGTTGTTCTAGAAGGATACGCCTCTGTGTTCCCACAACACCATTTGTACACTTCTATCACAGTGTTTAACTTGATAATACTCTTTGCTTTCTTATTTGCTGTCTTTACTAAGGTCACAGTTGCACCTTGTTTATTTCTGTATCTTCAGCATAAAAAGTTAGGCTCGGCATTTAGTTAACAAAAGTTTGTTGAATAGAAAAACATGAATACATGAACAAACCTTAAAGTAGCATGGTTCACACTGGTGTTTTAATGTAAATTTAACATGTTATATTGTAAGCAAGCATTGATTCTACAAGTTGGAACTTTCTGTCTTAAGGGTTATACTGGAAATCATCCCATGGAATCAGATAGGATTTGACCAAAATTCATATACAAGTGCGTTCCTAGGGGGCAAGAAAAATTATCTCATTTAAAGTTCACAATGGTTGTGTGAAGTAGGTGTCATTAGTTGCACTTTACAAAAGGAGGCCTTGTTTTCTCCATCCAGGGAGAAAGCATTGCTCATCATAAAACTTCATTTTATACCTGGAAAGTTTTGTTACGTACTTTTTTTGCTCATGCATCTGTCATTTTTATGTCTTCTTTGGAGAAATGTCTGCTCATTCTTCTGCCTATTTTTTATTTATTTTTATATTTTTTAAACATTTTATTTATTTATTTGACAGAGAGACACAGCGAGAGAGGGAACACAAGCAGGGGGAGTGGGAGAGGGAGAAGCAGGCTTCCTGTGGAGCAGGGAGCCCGATGCGGGGTTTGATCCCAGGACCTGAAGCAAAGGCAGACGCTTAACGACTGAGCCACCCAGGCGCCCATTCTGCCCATTTTTTCATTGGATTATTTGCTTTTTGGTGTTGAGTTGTGTAAGTTCTTTATATGTTTCGGATACTAATTCTTTATCAGATATGTCATTTGCAAATTCTTTCATTCACTAGGTTGTCTTTTAGTTTTGTTAATTGTAAGTTACCTTTGCTATGCAGAGCTTTTTGTTTTGGTGTAATCCCAATTGTTTATTTTTGCTTTTGTTTCCTTTTCCTCAGGAGACCTATCTAGAAAAACGTTGTTATGGCAACATGATATTACCACCTGTGCTCTCGTCTAGGTTTTTTATGGTTTTAGGTTTCATATTTAGGTCCTTAATCCATTTTGAGTTTATTTTTATGTATGGTGTAAGAAAGTGGTCCACTTTTCATTCTTTTGCATGTAGCTCTTGAGTTTTCCCAACACCATTTGTTGAAGAGACTGTCTTTTCCCCATTGCACACTCTTGACTCCTTTGTCATAAGTTAATTGACCATATAATCGTAGGTTTATTTCTGGGCTTTCTAGTCTATTCCACATTCTGTAATTATTAAAAACAGATCAGCTAAATAACCAGAAATAAAATACTCAGTTCCCGGTTGCCACTGGAATTAATTACTTTCTTCTTTTCATTACCGTCATGTGTTTCTATAGATGTTGAGATTGTTGTTACTTTTCCAAGAGATGTCAGTTATCCCCAAGAAATGGGCCAAGAAGATTTACAAGAAAACAAGTAAGGAATTTTCTTTGAAAGATTAGACTGAAATTTAAGTATGAAGTGATACTTGTGTGGTAACCTACATTTTTAGTGATTCACCCTCCAAAAAACACTCTAAAGCAGGGGTTGGAATAAATATTACTGTGGCAGGAGCTGGATAATACACATTTTAGGCTTTAGGGGTCATATGGTTTCTGTTGCAATGATTCAGCTCTGCAGTAGTAGCTTCAATGCAGTCATAGACAACATGAAAACAAATAGGTATGCCCATGATCCAATAAAATTGCAAAAAGAGACTGAAGGCTGGCTTTGGCCCCTAGGTCAGAGTTTGCTGACCCTACAGCAGTGCCACTTAATATGTGATTCTGTGGTCCTTCTGTTAGCAGTCCACGATGAAGTCAGGACAGAACGTGAAAATGTAAATACTTAGAAAGTTGTATTAAAATTTGACCAAGTAATTTTAGGTTCACTGATTTGATAATGAAAAACCTGGGATTTGTTTTCATGGTTTTGATTTTTTGTTTTATTCTGATAAAGCATTGCTCATCATTTTATTATAAAAGTGCTACAAAAGTTTCATTCCACAATGAATTGGAAAATTTAAAAACCGGTCCTTTCCCAAAGATAGTTTGAGGAGTCCTGGGCTGGTTAATGCCTTTAGAGAAGGAAAAGAGGGCATCCCCTATGCCTGCACTTTGCCCCTCTGATTTCTCTGCTCAAGGAAATAGGGACTGGGGAAACTACAGTGTGGGGTGCAGAAAGCAGACAATGTGGGGTGTGAGTCAGAAGGTGGAGAGGTCTTGTCCTTTCAAGAATACAGCTCTTCAATATGGTGATTAACATAACAATAAAAAATTAAAAAAAAAAAAAGAATACAGCTCTTCCACTCAGCAACACCACTTGGAAATAGTTCTCCAACTTTCTGGTGATGTCAGGCTGGACTGAGAAGCAGAGATCCAGAAGACACGGGGAATGAGTTTTGAATGAAACTGTGTCCTCCTCCCTTTCAGTCAGATAACGCCAGTGCATCAAGAATGGGCACGAGGACATGCCGTTTCTCTCCCAAATGAAATCGAGATGGTGGACTTCCGGACAAAGACGCTGACCATGGAGCCTTTACTTCTGAAGGAAGAGGAAAGTTCCAAGGAACTCTGTGATGAAAATGTGGGCATTTTCTTACCAAGACGTTGCTTAGAACCAAACATTTCCACATCTGTAGCCAGAGAAGATGTCCCTCACTTTCTGAAGGGACAACAAAGAAAATCTGAAGGTGAGTTCATTTAATTACAGTGATCCCTTTATTCTTCTGCCAACAAATTACCTATCTATCTATTAATCATCTATCTATCTATCTATCTATCTATCTATCTATCTATCTATCATCTTTTTCTTGAAAGTATGAAAAATCTTTACCGTGAACTCATATTTAGTTGATGTTTACCTGTGGGAATCTTGGGGGCTTACACGGAGGATGCCTTCCTCTAGGATTTGAGTTTGCCACTCTGTCTAGCCCAAGACTTATTTACCAGAGAGCACACTGGTGCCAGTATTTTCCCTTAGGGCAATGCTGTCTTTGATATTTGCTTGCCACTGTCCTAAACCAATTGGCCTAAATCTCCGGGGACAAACCTGTAGTCCAACAAGGTGCATTTACTGGCTTACTGCAGTAAGAGAGATCGCATAGCAGAGAAACTGTTAGGGTAGGGTTTTTCATAGTGTGCATTTCCAATAGCTTCCTGAGAAAAGATGCATAAAGTGTATTAATGATAGTTTTTCACTGTCCCTGTTTCTTTTGAACTCTGTTCTTTCCATTTGTCTTGTTCTCTGTATTTTCACATTAGCGGCTTTTCTCACATATCCGTTGTTCCTTGGCTGTCTGTTTGTATTTCTTGGCACTAAAAGTGCTGTGCGCTCCAGGGAGTGTGTTGAATGGGCAGAGAGAGACCTAGATGGTTGAGCGAGGGATTCCCCAAGTGTCAGTGTGCACAGATAGCCTTTGGTCTCGGTCAGTTTTTCCTAGACAGGGATAACCCAAGCCCCTGACTATGGGTTGAAAGGCTGGGAGTCACCTGTCAGTGTGTAGGCTTTCCCTTAATCCTTTCATTTTCACTCCAGCACCCTGTTTCTGCTCTCAGCTATACCTAGCTCCTTAGTATCTTTGTTCCAGACGCTCCAGAAAGTAAACTTCCAGCCTTCTGCCAGGAACAGAGAAGAGCAACTCCTGATGAGTCGGGTAGGACAGGGAATCTGGAAACTACTTCTTCCACAGACTTACAAGCAACCCCTTGTTTCATCCTCACCTTCGGAGGTACCCAGGGTCTTCAATTCCTGCTCCTTTCTGGAGTTCTTAGTCCGTATTGAGTTTTCCCCCTGCAGGCACTGAGCAGAACAGACAACCAGTCAATTAGTATTCATCCATTAAGTTTTCACCATGTAAAATTTTGTTGACGTGGCTCATCTGCTGTCTTGTCCTCTGGGCTTTTGTTGTTGCTGTGCTTGTTTACTCCTTTTTAATTTCCTTTACTACCATTATAGTGAGAAATTTGTGGAATGGAGAAAAGCGGGCACATTTGATCTTTTAACTGGAATTCTATACACATGCAAAAGGCCTTCGACATATATTGCCAAGGTACCGACAAGCGACCAGCAAGATCTCACCTCTACCTTCTCACCAGGAGTGCTTGAGTGTTTTTCTACCTCATGTCGTGCCTTCCCAACACTGGATAATATTTATGCACATATTTAAAATAGGTTTAGAAAGGTTTTTTTCTTTTTTTTAAATCAGGAGGTTATACATATGCACCCAGTTATACATTATATTCTGTTGTATTTCTGGTATTAACCTGTAGCATCTTCTTACAGGGAAACCTCAGCCTCTAGAATATGACCTCTTAGAGGGCAAGGATTTTGTCTTTGTTGTTCACAACTATATTGCCATCTTCTGGGATAGTATCAGTCACTCATCAGGCACCTCAATAAATATTTGTCAAGGGGCGACTGGGTGGCTCAGTTGTTGGGTGTCTGCCTTCGGCTCAGGTCGTGATCCCAGGGTCCTGGGATCGAGCCCTGCATTGGACTCTCCTCTCAGCGGAAAGCCTGCTTCTCCCTCTCCTACTCCCCCTGCTTGTGTTCCCTCTCTCACTGTGTCTTTCTCTGTCAAATAAATAAATAAAATCTTTAAATAAACAAATAAATATTTGTTGAATAAATGCATAAAGAATTGGAGGGTGGTTTTGTAGCTGTGGCTAAGGGGAATGCTTGAACCCCTCCTACTGGTATCCTCTTCTTAGGTACCAGTTTTCACCTGCCAAAGTCTTCTTTACCTGTGTTACATCTTAGAGAGGTCTGTTTCTTTTCTTTTCTTTTTTAAGATTTTATTTATTTATGTGACAGAGAGAGACACAACGAGAGAGGGAACACAAGCAGGGGGAGTGGGAGAGGGAGAAGCAGGCTCCCCACCGAGCAGGGAGCCCGATGCGGGGCTCGATCCCAGGACCCTGGGATCATGACCTGAGCCAAAGGCAGACGCTTAACTGACTGAGCCACCCAGGCACCTCGAGAGGTCTGTTTCTAAGTCAAATTTCAAAACGGCAGCCTGTGGCTAAAATGGACCTGCGATATATTTTGTTCAACTTTCAAAGCACTAAGAAAAGGGGGTAAGAGGGAAATTTCACATAACGTCTCCAGCTCTCTGGCTTCTCTTGACAGCTGGAGAATCTAGCATACTAGATTATCCATCTGGAGTGGACAGCATCACTTGGAACTGTGTAGTGGCTGTCTTGTTAGTTGGGGCACACAATTTCAGCTCACTCCTACCCCAAATGTCCCACTTCATCCATTTATGTGACCTGCTTTGACTTGGGACACATGGGAACTTTTGGCTTCAACTTTAAACTGTGGTGGTGGGCGGGGCTTTAGGGACGATTCTGACTTTTTGGTAAGAGGACAACTAGGTTCACACTACCTAGTAAATCCCATCTATGATCTATCCCGTGTTTAAGTTCAAACAACTGTCTCCTATTATACATGAATATTTATTTCCGCATTTCTGTATGGTCCAGGCTTTATGAACAAAAAGCACTAGGAAATGAGGTTAAGAGATGATTGAATGATAAACATGTCTTGGAAATTAGAATTAGTGTACTGCTCCAGAGAGATTCAGACATTTATTTCCTCGGGACCTGTTTGCTTACATTCTAGGATAATAAAACCCAGAGATACATTTCCCCTTTCTCCTGGAGACATTTGCTTACATTTCATAGTAAAGGTCTCTCTTTTTTGGGAGAGAAAGGTGAGTCAAAGTACCAATCAATCTGAGTCTCATAATTTCAGGAACTGGAGTGTGGGAAGCTGGTGCTGTGATGCTTTGTGCGTAATGAATGCTCTGTTCTCTGATCCAGAAAGCTTGTATTTCCTACCAGAATATAAACATAAACATAAATATAAGTATCATTATGAATATGAATGTAAATGTAAATATACAAACATATATACAAATGTTATGTGTGTATATATATAATATGTATATTAAAATATAATATACATTTACAGTTGGCCCTTGAACAATGTGGGGGTTGGGGACACTGACATAGAAAATCCATGTATAACTTTTGACTCCCCCAAAACTTCACTACTCATAGCCTACTGTTAACTGGAAGCCTAATCAATAACATAAACAGTCAAGTAACACATATTTTGTATGTGTATTATATACTGTAGTCTTACAATAAAGTGAGCTAGAGAAAAGAAAATGTTATTAAGAAAATCATAAGGGGGCACCTGGGTGCTCAGTCAGTTAAGGGTCTGACTCTTGGTTTCAGCTCAGGTCATGATCTAGAGGTCATGGGATTGAGCCCCATGTCGGGCTCCGCGCTCAGCACAGAGTCTGCTAGAGATTCTTTCCCTCTCCTTCTCCCTCCCTCTCTACTCCTCCCTCTCCTCTCTCTTTCCCTCAAATAAATCAATAAAATATTTTTAAAAATCATAAAGAAAATACATCTACAGTACCCTATTGTATTTATTGAAAAAAATTCACATATAAATGGACACACGCAGTTCAAACCCATGTTGTTCAAGGGTCAACTGTATATAAAAAACATTATACATAAAACAGCATCCCCCTTCAGTGGTGGTAACCTTAAGTGGTTTTTTTTTTTTAAAGATTTTTATTTATTTATTTGATGCGGGGAGGGGCAGAGGGAGAAGCAGACCCCCCACTGAGCAGAGAGCCTGATATGTGACTCAATCCCGGGACTCCAGGATCATGACCTGAGCCGAAGGCAGTTGCTTAACCGACTGAGCCACCCAGGGGCCCCTTTTTTCTTTTTTTTTTTTTTTTAAAGCCTTAAGTTTTCTATAATCATTCCATGTGGATTACAACTCGAAAAACTCTTAGTTTTAACTTTTCCTCAAACGTTAGCACCAAGATCACTCCATCTCCAACTCTGGCTTAAGACCTACTGCGTTCACTCTATTATTAAGAATATCTAATTATTTTATTTTTTCTTGTTATAGAGTTTTCTATTTCTGATATGAAGTACAGTAACCGAAGAATCGAGGTAAGATGAGTTTTAGCTTTTTTTTTTTTTAAGATTTTATTTATTTATCTGACAGAGAGAGACGCGGCGAGAGAGGGAACACACGCAGGGGGAGCGGGAGAGGGAGAAGCAGGCTTCCTGCCGAGGAGGGAGCCCGCGATGCGGGGCTTGATCGCAGGACCCTGGGATCATGACCTGAGCCGAAGGCAGACGCTTAACGGCTGAGCCACTCAGGCGCCCCAGTTTTAGCCTTTTTGACTTAAGATTTAAAACCAAAGAACCTCTTGTTAGAGACAAACTCTATCAAAGAACTCAGAACCAAAATCCTCAGCAACTATAGCTTGGGAAACAACAGCTCACAGATAGTTTATAGAGTCACAAATACTACTGGGAGAGTTATACTTTGCCATGTACATTTCTTTTCTGAGGTGTTTTCTGTTCACTACATAATGAGGTAAGTAACTCTTTTAGACATATTTTAATTTGTCTTCTTTTAACATGTCTAGAAATTAGGTAAACTTTTCCCCCAGTGGTAGAAAGATTTTCCTAGTTGTCTAGTGTGTAAGTACAGTTTTGGAAAGATTCTTGTGACCCTCTCAACTGTCGGCCCCTGCTCTGTCCCATGAGCCTATGAGAAAGTGCATAGGTACTGCTTAGTGCTGTAAAAAGCTTATTGGCCTTAAAAACAAATAACAGCTGCTACTAGGGAGACGTTTAAGCCCTGGCAGAATTCGTCTTTATTTCTGACGTTACGTTTAAGTGATTGAAGAAAATCATCTCTACAATAAAAGTGGGGGATTACACTGCATTTCACTACTTCTAATGCCTGAGTCTCTAGTATCAGCTTCCTTTCCGTTTCTTCTTACACACGGCTGGCAATACGATGACAAACATACAGCTCTCAGTTGCCCTGCATGATCCAGGCCTATAAGTATTCTAATATAATTAGGTACCAAATCTGGGAAGAACCACGATGGAAAGTTAGTTCACAGCTTAATGACCATAAACTTGAATTTTATATATTGGGTTACACTGACCTCTAGAGGTTGCCGTTAATAAAAACTAACTTCATTTGAAAACAGTCGAGAGGGCAAAGAAGTAGAAACCATTCAGGGTTGCTAGCTTTATAGTGTGGCACCTTTATAAGCCCCACCCAACAAAACAATTCAGCACAATATTAAGGAGTAGTTGTGCTCCAGATACAAATTCTGAGTTAGTCTTTAACCTAATGATCATTGTTAAAGTAAGTGTAACGGATTTTTTTTTTTTTTTTTTTTTAAGAGAGAGAGCAAGAGAGCATGAGCAGGGGCGGGGAGGGGCAGAGGAAGAGGGAGAGAGAGAATCCCAAGCAGGCTCCTTGCCCAATGTAGAGCCCAACACAGGGCTTGATCTCACAACCCTGAGATCATGACCTGAGCTGAAATCAAGAGTCGCACACTTAATTAACCTTAAGACTGAGATGCCCAGGTGCCTCTGTAACAGAAATTTTAAGCTGTTCTAAGTGGGTATTTAAAAAAATCTTATATCGATTCTATGGAAAGGAAAAGGAAAAGAGAAGAGAAATAAAATTTCTCATCTTAAAATTTTAATGTTTACCTGGGGCGCCTGAGTGGCTCAGTTGGTTAAGTGTTGGACTCTTGATTTCTGCTCAGGTCATGATCTCAGGCTCCTTGGATCGAGCTGCCCGTCGGGCTCCGCAATCAGCAAGGCATCTATTTCTCTCCCCCCCTCTCTCTTTGCCTCTCTCCCTGCTCACACACTCTCTCTCCCTCCCTAAAATAAATAAATATTTTTAAACAATTTAATGTTTACATTATAGGGCCCTTATTTTATTATAAATACATAAACATGAATCTTTATAGCTATACTAATCTTGGTTTTTATTTTTTATTTATTTAGTTTTTTTAAAAGATTTTATTTTTAAGTAATCTGTATACCCAACATGGGGTTTGAACTCACCGCCCCGAGATCAGGAGTCACATACTCCACTGACTGAACCAGCCAGGCACCCCCCAACAATCTTGGTTTTTAGAAGTATTGTTTTACCAAAAATCCCAGGCATGAGCTTTTAGTTTATAAAATTGGGATCTCTAGTGGACACCTGGGTGGCTCAGTTGGTTAAGTGTCTGCCTTCGGCTCAGGTCATGAGCCCAGGGTCCTGGGATCGAGTCCCGCATCGGGCTCCTTGCTCAGCGGGGAGTCTGCTTCTCCCTCTGCCTGCCACTCTCCCTGCTTGTGCTCTCTCTCTCTCTGACAAATAAATAAATAAAATCTTTAAAAAATAGATAAATAAAATTGGGATCTCTAGGATAGCCTTGTAAAGGCCTCCCTAAAGCAAATCTTAGAATCTATCTGGAATGAATGGGGAGATTGGGTAACTGGGTGATGGGCATTAAGGAGGGCAGGTGGTGATGAGCACTGAGTGTTATACACAGCTGATAAATTGTTGACCACTACATCTGAAACTAATGAGGTACTATGTGCTGACTAATTGAATGTAAATTAAAAAAGATAATCTCTCTGGATTACCTTAAACCACTTGATATGATATGCATGTACGTTTCTGCATTCATTAGCCTTTTCTCTTTCCTTTTAGTTCCCTCTGCCACCATTGTCACTTTTGTCCATGAGACCTGGTCTTCATACGATCCCCCCAAATTGCAAGGATCCAAAAGAGAGAGAAAGAAATATTCTGAACTTCATATCCTTTGTACCTAAGCTCTCAGAGCCCGGAAGTCGATCTGAGGAGTTTAGACCATCACACAAGCACCAGGAAGCTCCGTTTAAGGTGTTTGTGGATCAGACTCTCATGTCCTCTGACAGCTCCATTTGGTCCAGAAACATGTGCTCGTTTTGGAAGGCTAGCCATCAGAGACAACACATGGAGAGGGAGGAGAACAGGAAATCCAAGCAAACAGAAGGAAGCGACAACATTTCAATCTCTGACTTTGAAAAGGGACAATCTTTGGGATTCTTTGGAAATTGTGAGGAGAGCAACTTTCCTACAGATCAGGAAGTGGATCTTGACTGCATTGGTCATGAAATTCCAAAAGCAGAAGAAGAGAATTCTCAACATGTTTCATCAGGAAAGAAAGAGGGTTCAGTAGCCAGAAACTGTAAACAAGACTGTGAAGTTGGATATACCGTGCCAATCAAGTTCCAAGAAGCCCAGCATTCAGAAATAATTCTAAGGCCGGATGAAGAGACTGGAAATGATCAGGCTGATTCCAAAAGTTCTTCAGCACAGAAAGGTGAAGCAGTTGAGCCAAATCATATTTTAGAAGAGTGTACTATACTTAAAAGTTTGTCCAAAGGAGTCCCTGATGGCTCCACTGAAGAGCTCCCACAAGGTCAGAGAGGCATGGAGAGAAACATAAAAATATCAGTAGCAAAGGCCACCAAACCAGAAATGAATGGAATGGTGCCTCTTATCCACATCACTTTCCCTGGACATGGACCTCCCAAGGAACCGGCAATAGCCAAACCGAGCCTCCAAAAAAGAAAGGGCACTCTTCAAAACAACAATAGCTTCAACATACTTGCACACCAAGAAAATGACAGGCATAAGATGAAAACCCACAGAAATAAGTTGGAGTCAAAGACCAAGACCAGTAACAGGACACCCCAGAATTTCATGATTTCCACTGAAGGTTCCATTAAGCCTACCATGCATAAAACCAGCATAAAAACTCAAGTTTTCCCTGCTTTGGGGCTTGTTGACCCCAGACCCCGGCAGTCACCCAAGTTTCAAAGGAGAATGCCACAGGTAGAAAAGAAGCAATTAACTTACCGGGCTCTGAAACCTAAAAAGCAATCTTTTCCTTGCATCTGTAAGAATCCAGGAATGAAGAAGTCTCCTGTTCCTCTCTCTGCTAAACCAACAGAGCCAAGACTAAATTACCTAGATCTTAAGTATAGTGACATGTTCAAAGAAATCAATTCAACTGCTAATGGGCCTGGAATCTATGAAATGTTTGGGACTCCTGTTTATTGTCACATGAGAGAGGCTGAACGTCATGAGCACAAATATTACCAAGAGATATGCTCAGCTCCGTCTGGCAGATGTGTTACCCATAAATGTCGATCTTCACACAGTGAGAGAAGTAGCAATAGCAGAACAAGATTTTCTCAGAAAAGACCACACATTAAACCTGCAAAGACTTCGCTTGGCATTAAACAAAAGAGCAAAAGTTTAATTTCTAAAGAAAAGGGTTACAAAGCCGTAGGTAGCAACTTACAAGACATTGAAAATGGTGATGATATTTCAGATCCAGAGTGGCAGATAAAGTCTTCAGGAAATGACTTTCTCTCTTCCAGTGATGAAGGTCAGCCCATGAACTTGGCTCTGCCTCACAAGCGGTCCACTGCACCGAATGGATTCCTTCCTGTTACAGATTTGTCCACTGTTGAAGAAGTCTCTATGGAAGAGTCTGCTGATGAAGGAGACATTTCTAACAATCAAATACTTGCCACGAGCCTCAGAGATCTGCATAAACTTGAAGAACTACATCACCAGACCCCATTTGTCCTTTCAGAAAATAGCTGGGCAGTGCCCAGTGAGAAGGGTTCCAATAAGCATGTACTGCAAGAAAAGCAGAATACAGCATCTCTTGGTAAAATAAATGCCAACCAAATTTTGACTAACGATATAGGGTTTGAAAGTGTTTTAGATAAGTCTGAAACACTTACGAGTTTCTCTTTCCAAGAGAAACAACAGAGTGCATCTTCCCAAGCATATCAACATTGGGGACATTCTTTGGATCATGATAGTTTAGCTAATGAGTCAATTACATATCACACATTTGGACAAACTTTAAATGATGCAAATTCAATTTCGCAAGAAATTCTAGATTCTGTGAAGAATGAAGAATTGACAGATGAACTATTAGGATGCCTAGCTGCAGAACTATTAGCTCTTGATGAGAGAGATAACACCTCTTGCCAAATAATGCCAGATGAAACAGATCCTGAAAACCTAAATCTTGTCCTCAGTAGGAGAGGAAAAACCACGCCAGAACTGGGCAGAGAGACAACAAATGTTAAAATACAGGTCGGTATAATTAGAATCAGTGATTCATTGAGGCAGGAAGGGTCCTCAGAGACAGTCTGGTTCAAACTCCTTATTTTCAAACAAGGAATCAGAAACCCTAAACAACTCAATAGTTTTGTCAAGGTCTCACTGTTCGGTTGCAAGTTTGGAATCCAGATGCCCTGACTGTCAGGCTAAGATGTTTTCTTTTTCTTTTTTAATTAATTAATTTTTAAATTAACATATAATGTATTATTTGTTTCAGGGGTACAGGTCTGTGATTCATCAGTCTTACACAATTCACAGCACTCACCATAGTACGTACCCTCCCCAATGTCCATCACCCAGCCACCCCATCCCTCCCATCCCCCTCCCCTCCAGCAACCCTCAGTTTGTTTCCTGAGATTAAGAGTCTCTTATGGTTTGTCTCCCTCTCTGGTTTCATCTTTTTTCATTTTTCCCTCCCTCCCCCTATGATCCTTTGTCTCGTTTCTCAAATTCCTCATATCAGTGAGATTGTATACTTGTCTTTCTCTGATTGACTTCTCTTAGCATAATACCCTCTAGTTCCATCCACATCATTGCAAATGGCAAGATTTCATATTTCTGATGGCTGCATAATATTCCAGTGTGTGTGTGTGTGTGTGTGTGTGTGTGTGTGTGTGTGTGTGTATACCACATCTTCTTTATCCATTCATCTGTCAATGGACATCTTGGCTCTTTCCATAGTTTGGCTATCGTGGACATTGCTGCTATAAACATCGGGGTGCACGTGCCCCTTCAGATCACTACATTTGTATCCCTGGGGTGAATACCCAGTAGTGAAATTCCTGGGTCATAGGGTAGCTCTATTTTCAACTTTTTGAGGAACCTCCATACTGTTTTCCAGAGTGGTGCACCAGCTTGCATTCCCACCAACAGTGTAGGAGGGTTCCCCTTCCTCCACATCCTCGCCAACAGGCTAAGATGTTTTCATTACACCGCCTTACTTCTGGAATTCAGCTAGCCCGACACTGCAGTGGCATCAATTTGGGTACATTAATATAGCAAAACTATTTATTTAAAGTAGGTCAATATTTTATTCAGTGAAGATGTTTTCCATCAACAAATAGCAGAGAGATAATTATGGGTAAAACATTGCTCTAGGTGGTATGTGAGATAGAAAGAAATGCACAAGTAGCTCACCAGCTAATTCCAAAACAGATATGAAGACATGAAATATGAAAACTTTAACACACAAATATTATCGGTGCCTACTGTGTTCCTGGCACTGGGCTAAGAACTGGAGACATGATGGGATACAAGACTTAGCCATTGCTCTCAAGGAAAATAAGCAACAATCCTGAAAAATTTAAAAAAAATTATTTGGCATGGGAGTAGGAGTGGGGAAGAAGAATCGGGTTTTGTTTTGTCTGTTTCAATTCTCACCAAATTACATGAGCCTCGTGTTCTACTCAAATTTTAAAGACAGAAATGGTAGGTTTAGCTGAAATATTTATTGAGCACTGACTCAGGCTATATCACACTATCTCAGGATCAGGAACAATTGTTTTAGTCAGTTGATCAAAGGATACACAAGGCAAATAGTTATATCATAGCTAGGTTTATCGAGAACTTACCATGTAGGAGTGAGATATGTTACATTGTCTTCTTTATATGCTTCATAACACTCTATGACGTAATGAGTCCCCACCTGGAAAGATGAGAAAATTGAGGCTTAGAAAGTTAACATAGTCAGTGAGTGGTGGGACCAGGCATTCTGCTTCCAGCCCACACTCTTATCACTACACAGTGAGATTATTCCTTGTCCTGGAACACCAGCTCTGCCCTCATGGTGAATTTGGTTTCTGTCGGGGGTAGGTAGTGATTCAGGGAGGCCTCCAGGCCTGGGTAAGAAACGGGGATATGTGTGTGCACACCTGTGTGTCTGAGATGAGTCTACCATTCTGCCATTTTAATTTTTTTTAAAGATTTGTTTATTTGAGATCGAGAGAGAGAGCGCGCATGTGCATGCACATGTGTGCACGGGGTGGGGCAGAGGGAGAGAACCTTTAAGCAGACTCCCTGCTGAGCCCGGAGTCTGACTTGGGGCTTGATGTCAAGAGATCATGACCCATGAGATCATAACCTGAGCCAAAACCAAGAGTCGATTGCTCCGCTGATTAAGCCATCAAGGCGTCCCACTGCCCTGCCATTTTAAATTTAAGCAAAGCTAACAAGCTAGTAAATATCAGCAGCCCGTAACCCCACCCTGTAATGATGGAGTCAAAACTGACTTTTTGTAGCCTTTTGCTTCCCAAGCAGTCCTTAAGTTTAGTTTGGATAGAAACATAAAAGGATGGGGAGGAGGTACACAGATGGCCTTTTCATTGCTGAGGAAGATATGCTTGCAAGGCAGTCTTGATCATAATGGCCTTCACCATGCATCTGCGTCACCATCATTTATTTTTAAGAACTTGTGGAGGAGATCAAAACAAAGCATTTTTGGCCCCGATCAACCAGTTGGAAAACATGGTCTAAGTTCTACAGAGATTCTTGTTCCCTGACTTCTAGGGCAGGGCCTCTTATAGCTTACTGTGAATGCAAATCACTTGGGGATCATGTTACAATGTAGACACTGATTCAGTATGTCTGGGGCCCGAGATTCTGCATGTCTAACAAGCTCCCATGTGATGTTGATTCACCTGTCTGCAGATTCTCCTTTGAGGAGCAAAGGTCTAGAGGACCAAGGATCGTCATTCTATTGCAGCTGGTATTGACCACACTTAAGTGTTGTGGCTGTGCATGAGGAAGAGAGAGTGTCTGTGTGTGTATTTGTGAATGAATGTGTGTATGTATATAGGCTTATGTATATATGTGTGTGTTTGAGTGTATGTTTGTGTTGTGGAAATAACTGAAGAATAGACAAAAGCTATTCAGAGCTCGCTCTAGCGAAAGAGTCAGCCACTAACACTTGTGTTTGGCAGAGACTCAAAGGCAGGCAGAGGAGTGGGAAACCTTCTTATAGGGAAAAAAGGGCAGCTTTCAGTATGCTCTGATTGGAGGCTCTTGGCAGGGGGAAACTGTAGGTGGGCTAACAAGAAGCATCCTATATGACTAAGTACGGGTGCATATTTGGCTTTCTCTAGTTGGTCCCAAGTTAGAAGAAAGGAAGACTTTACTTTGCAGCCCTCCCCTCCATCCCAGTGACTCAGAGTTTAATGGTGACTTTTCTCCTTGTCTCATTGTCCCAGAGATGTAGTAGTGGGTTCAGGATAGTCAACAAGGAGGAGAAATTTCTCAACTCAAATGAAAAGAAGACATTTTCTGAAAATAGTTCCAAGTATGAAGAATGTATCCTGTGGACAAAGGGCGAGATCCTTGGGAAGGGAGCCTATGGTACAGTAAGTTAAATGGGAAACATGATGAAACCCCAAATCCCCACTCCTCCTTGACCCACCCTTTCCTTCCTAATCCTCTTGTGCCCTCCCCACTCTGTAAACTTTTTGACTTGGAACTTTTTCAGTTGGAAGTAATAGGAAACCCAACCCAAACTGGCCTGGGGGAAAGGATGTTCACTGGTTTATGTAACTGAAGGGTCTGGAATAGGTGTGGCTCTGGACATAGCTGATTTCAGGGGTCAAACAATGTCACTAGGGTCTGGCCTCTCTGTATGTCTCCTAACGGGTCTCATTCTCAGGGTCTATGTGGTGGGGCAATGGCCAATGTATTTCTAACCTCTCATTCTCCTGGGTTCAAGTCCAGTGGGAGAGATGGCTCATGGTTCAACAGCTCAGGATGCTGTCAGAAGTTGGGAGAATCATTGTTGAGTGGCAAAAACAAAAAAATGTTCCTTACAGTTTTTGAATTGCATCAAAAGACCCTCTAAAGTCCTAGCACATTAGATAGTATTTACATAGATTGGTAAAAAGAAGACCGATGCCCAGATAAGACAGGCTATTTTCTAGCTGGGGCCATATCAGCAAGAAGCTGGAAAGACATGAAACCACTGAAGACACATGATGGGGTCACTGCCAGATTACCCCAGGACCTGCGTTCCTCTCGCTCCTTAGAGCTTTAGCACTGAAATAGGCGTTTCACTTATTTGGTGAGGAGTTTTCCCATTGTAGTCATGTAGATATCTGTGAGGTAAGAATTATCACCTCCGTTTTATAGATGAGAAAAACTGAAGTCAAAAAGATTATACAACTTACCCAAAGTTACATACCTGTGGAATGGTGAAGCCAGGATTCTAACCAATCCAGGCCACTGGACTCCAAGCCAATACGATATCCATTCACCATGCTACCCATCCCCATCTTGGCCCCCCTGAAACATTGAATTTGCTTAGGTTCTGTGCATTTAGGTAGGGATGCGTCAACTTAGAAAAAGACAAGGGTTTGGGAGGAGAAGGGAAAGACAAGCGTCACCTGAGGCATTTTGTGAACAGGTTATATCATTTAAATTTAATAATAAGGTTTGCTTCTAGGTATATTGTGGTCTTACTAGCCAAGGACAGCTAATAGCTGTAAAACAGGTGGCTCTGGATACTTCTGATAAATTAGCTACCGAAAAAGAATACCGGAAACTGCACGAAGAAGTAGATTTGCTCAAAGCACTGAAACATGTCAACATTGTGGCCTATTTGGGGACATGCTTGGAAGAGAACACTGTAAGCATTTTCATGGAGTTTGTCCCTGGTGGCTCAATCTCTAGTATTATAAACCGTTTTGGGCCATTGCCTGAGATGGTGTTCTGTAAATATACAAGACAAATTCTGCAAGGTGTTGCTTATCTCCATGAGAACTGTGTGGTGCATCGAGATATCAAAGGAAATAATGTCATGCTCATGCCAACCGGAATAATAAAGCTAATTGACTTTGGCTGTGCCAAGCGTTTGGCCTGGGCTGGCTTAAATGGCACCCACAGTGACATGCTTAAGTCCATGCATGGGACTCCATATTGGATGGCCCCGGAAGTCATCAATGAGTCTGGCTACGGAAGGAAGTCGGACATCTGGAGCATTGGCTGCACCGTGTTTGAGATGGCCACAGGGAAGCCTCCACTGGCTTCAATGGACAGGATGGCAGCCATGTTTTACATTGGAGCACACCGAGGGCTGATGCCTCCGTTACCAGAACACTTTTCGGAAAATGCAGTGGACTTTGTGCGTGTGTGCCTAACCAGGTAAGAAACTGAACAGGAGGAGGAGAAATCCCTAGAGAGTCCAAGATTGCTGACATTTCCCCTGCAGTTTATGGCCCACAGAAAAATCAAGCAGAGAGTGATTTTGTACTGAAAGGAATCATGATTAGCCACATTGGGTGATTGTGCTCCTCATTGCATCAGGGTAGGGGGGGTAATGCCTCAAGTAGCAAGTGTCTCAATTAAATGTCTTATCAGGGACAGACAAATCAATGGGTGTGTGAACATTGCTAAAGATCTACTTATTTATGAGTGGGACATCTTCTGAGGGACTGGTCATGGTGCAATGACATCACCTGTGCTTAGGTTCCCCTTTCCTGAGCTGCCTTTCCTCTCAAGGAACCAGTGTTCTCACCTCCTTCCCAAAACCGGCTCTCAGAAAAGTATGTGAGAAAGTCATTCATATTGAGGGATTGATATGAATTGACTGATTGATGACTGACAGATTTAATGTATCGGTCCCCCCAGAAACGCTAGCATCCAAAATGAGGGGAAACACTTGAGCCTTTGAGCCAAAGGAACAAATCTCTAATTGAAGCATTTCATGCATCAAGTGTGGGGAATAATTGGGGAAGCAGAAAAGTAGCAGAAAGTTGTCTGTTTTTTCCTGTTCTGATGCTCCCTAGTATCTATGGAATAAAATGTTGGGTAAAATGTTAGAAGGGACCTTAGAGATTACCCACTTTTGTGGTTTTCAAATTTTTCTTAGCCAGGCACTCTCTGCTCATATGAATTTCTTTTCTTTTCTTTCTTTCTTTTTTTTTTTAAATAGACTTCATGCCTAGCATGGAGCCCAGTGTGGGGTTTGAACTCACAACCCTGAGATCAAGACCTGAGCTGAGATCAAGAGTCAGAATCTTAACTGAGTAACCAGGCACCCCTCATATGAAATTTTAATTCAAAGAATAAAACATAAGAGCAGAGAGATGGCTCTGGTTAAAGTATGTGTGTATGTGTGTATGTGTATGGTGAGGGAGAGCTAAAGTGTAGGGTGGGGTGCTAGAGCCCACCCGCCTGGCCTCTATCCACACCTAGTGAGGCTCAACATTTAGTTGTACATGCAGGATGAGGAAGGCTGTCTTGCTTTCAAAGAAGTGTGCGTTCTTTTTCCTAGAGGAAAAATTCTAGTGCTCCAGCTTTAAGCAAGCATACAAGGCAAACTCCAACTCCTGGAATGGGTTCATTTTTTTCTTCCTTAATGAATCTCAAAACCCACAGTTCTCCCTACCTGCTGGCAAATGTGCCTCTCTCTTTCAGACTGTCTCTCTTTGCCATCATGTGTACTAGTGTCCTGGTTGATTTCAGGGGATTGCTCAGGACGAGGCAGGAACACATACTCCATACTCCAGTTGTGGGCATCCCCAGATGTAGACACCATAGGTGTTCCAGTGTGGATTTTGTGGGCAGAGCCCCAGGCACAGAGCTGCCCCTTGTTCCCCACAAAAAACCTCACACAAGAGACATAAAGGTGTTAGAAATATCACAGGAACCAGTACTAGTTTTGGAATTGGTCTTAGCTCTTAAGACTACTATAGTTGCTCTGGTCTGAAATGAACAATTATCTATTATTGATCCACAGAAACTACATGCTATTTTCATTTTTCTTTCGAGTTGTCATCATTCATACACACACACACACACACACACACACACACAGCTTTAAAGAGAAAGGGTGAAATCTTTTTTATGGCTCTCCTTTTGAAACATTGCTTCATGAACTAAGCAACACACAACTCATGCCACTAATGATAAATTAATAGGGTTGTTGTGAGAGTTAATGTAAATTGCTTAGCAGAGTATGGGGCACGTAATTAGGGCTCCATAGTTATTAAATGTTTGGGAGAATACTAATACATCTTACCTAATTAGCGTCATTACAAGCATAAAGTTACCTCTTGAAATTCTATGGCAAAGACCCTAGGACTCTAGAATCTTGCCTTATGACGATATTCCTTGGAGGTGTGAATAGTCAGAAATAAAGTGGGGCGGAGGCACTGCTAAAGATTCAGAAGTACAGAGGACTAGGTGTTGACCAGAACAAGGACTGAATAGATCAGAAATGAACTTTGGCGAGCAATAGGATGTGTGATGGGGTACTCCTACGGGCAGGTTGAAAATCTGGGAAGGGGCGCCTGGGTGGCTCAGTGGGTTAAGCATCTGCCTTCGGCTCAGGTCATGATCCCAGGGTCCCGGGATCGAGCCCCACGTCGGGCTCCCTGCTCAGTGGGGAGCCTGCTTCTCCCTCTGCCTGTGGCTCCCCCTGCTTGTGCTCTGTCAAATAAATAAATAAAATCTTAAAACAAAACAAAAGTAAAGTTCTGGGAGGTCAAGCCAAGGCAGTTAGCTTTGTTGCAATAGGCAGCGAAGAGCAGGGGACTGTAAAGAATTTGGGGCAGATCATTCCGTAAAGAAACTGGCCTTTGGGGAAGCAAGTCAGATGGCAGTGCATCGAAGGACTTCACACGGAGGCTACTTGAGACTAGAAGTCCAAGCAGGAATCCAGAGCTTGGACTTGGATGGCGGTGGAAGCAGTGGGACTATAAAGAGAAGGGTTCCAGAGGAAGGTGAATCAGGACTTGGTGATGGGGCATGACAGGACTGCATGGTTTTGAGTATGGATAATCTAAGAAATAATAGAAAGTTGTGAAAGAGGAGCAGGGGAGGGAATTGAAGAGAGCCCACCACTTAAGGACATTTTCAAAGCTGTGGGATTGGAGCTCAGGAAAGCAAATGAGATTGGAGGTCCATCTTTAGAAATCCGAAGGTCGGTAGCTAGAGTCATGAACAACTTAAGAGGGCTGAGGAAAACGTTATTGAAAATGCTCAGGGGAGAAGTAACAACAGACACAGCATCAAATCTAGCACGTGGCTGAAGAAAGGGAGGGAGGGGAACTGTCCCACAGCGGAAGAACCAAGAAGAGTTTCCTCCCAGCCTATGCAGAGATCGTTTGGAAAGGAGGGGGTAGTGAATGCTTCAAATGCTATTGTACAGATGACAAGGAGCGTGAACTCATTACACTTGGTAACAAGAGGATCGTGGTTAATTTTACGAGGGCAATTTCTATAGAGATGAATGGACCAAAGGGTAAGGTTTTGGGATAATGAATGTTGAAAAAAATAAAAGTCACTGGGTTTGGCTATGTTAAGGAAAGGATTTTTGGAGAGGAGAGATTTCTGCGTATTTTGAAGACAGGAGAAAGGACTTCCAAAAGGGGAGGTTTTATTTCCAAATAATTTATGGTCACTTTATCTTTATGTCCATTTTCATCTGGGCTATCCCGGTAGTTACCCCCTGCACCTCTCCCCACCCCCCCTCTGCCTCCACTCCCTGCCACCCAAATTATCAAAAGATAGCCAACTTAGGCAAAATAATGCCTTTGGAATAGGTCATTGCAGATAACTGTTGACTGGTTCACGGCTTCGTTGTTCACTGTTCATTGGCAAAATTTTAATTTGAGGAAAAATAACCTAAACCAAAATAGTACTAAGTGTATAACTGTCTCCCATTACTTTATGCTCACCCACAAGTGCCCCAAATGGGATTATTTCAATTAATCACCAAAACACATTTAAATTGTCTATATCTTTTATTTTTTATAAGATTTTATTTGAGAGAGAGAGTGAGTGCACAAGTGGGGGGGAGGGGCAGAGGACAAGGGAGAAGCAGGTTCCCTGCTGAGCGCAGGGCCCAACGTGGGGCTCGGTCCCCTGATCCCGAGATCATGACCTGAGCTGAAAGCGGTCACTTAACCAAATGAACCACCCAGGCACCCCTTCTTAAAGGCTTTTTTAAAAAAAGATCTTAGATTTTATTTATTTTGAGAAAGAGAGAGAGAGAGAGGTGGAGAAACAGTGGGGGAAGGGGCAGAGGGAGAGAGAGAATCTCAACCAGACTCCTCACTCAGCACAGAGCCCAACACAGGGCTGGAACAGACCCTGAGAACATAACCTGAGCCAAAATCAAGAGTCGGATGCTTAACCAACTGAGCCAGCTACCCAGGTGCCCCCTTAAAGGCTTTTCAGTTCTGAATTCCAGTGCCTCTAAATTTTAAAAGTAAACTTAATGCTAGTTAAAAGTGCATTAAATTGTACATCTACAAGTGTGGGTTTTACTGTGTATAAATCACACCCCAAACTGAGCAAAAGTACAATGGGAAAGTAGGGCCTAGTTTTTAATAATATTGACTACTTTTTGAACTATCACTATGTGCCAGACACTGTTCAAAACTTGTATATACATTATTTCTCTCAGGGAGTTGTTATTGTTATCCCCATTTTACTGATGAGAAGAGTTTAGGTCACTGACCTAAGCTCACACGGCTAAAGGCTTAAAGTGTGGACTCAAATCTGTTTGGCCAAGATTGTACATCCATTTTTAAAATTTTTTAAAGATTTATTTATTTTAGAGAGAGTGCACGCACATAAGCAGGGGTGGGGGAGGGGCAGAGGGAGAGGGAAAGAGAATCCTTAAGCAGACTTCCCACTAAGTGCCAAGTCTGACGCAGGGCTTGATCCCAGGACCGAGATCATGACCTGAGCCGAAATCAAGTCGGTCACTTAACCGACTGAACGGCCCCAGGTGCCCCTGTACTTCCATTTTTAAAGTTGGCATTTTGAGTCAAGTAGATCCAGTTGGGAGGCACTAATGGGGTGCTGTTTCTAAATTGTTTTTCCCTTCTTAGGGACCAGCATGAGCGACCTTCTGCCGCCCAGCTCCTGAAGCACTCCTTCTTGATGAGAAGTCACTGAATGTACATCCACTTTTCTCTCCAGTTCCTTTATAGGCACTCTGTGATTGCTTCATTGTGGGAATGATGGTTAAGGGACCTTTATTTTCCTACTATTGAGTCAACTCAACCCAATTTAACCAGATCCCGCACTGTCGCTAACTAAAAAGTTTGCTATGTATTAGCGTCCTCAAGCTTCAGGCATGGTTACACATGTATATGAGAACATTTTCTTCAACAGTAACAACAAAAAACCTATTCCAGTGTTTACACCTTTGGACTGTCCAGGAATTACAGTCGCTATTCCTTTGTAGGATTCTACCTTTTAGTTTTGGTCTATCAATTTTAATGTCAACTTAAATTGTAAAAACAAAAAAAAAATTGTTTTGGCTTGGTGTATACAGACATTTATTTCTTGGAAAGGAAACTAAAGGAAGGTGAGAAATTAAAAACTAGAGAGATGCTAGATTCTGTTCACTTTGGCAGCAATCTTAACTTTGCAGACTACAGGAGCCTCAAAGTTAACAGGAAGAGCTAAGGGCCTTGGCGTCTCATTACCAGAGGGTCCCGAGTTCCCACCTACAAGAAGCTGTACTGTTCGAGGTGGCTTCGCACACCTCAGGCTGCTTTCCCTGTAACTGATAGTATGACTTGAAGACTTCACTTATCTGCCGGGTGCATTAGGTCATGGCACATCTATAACTAGCTAAACCTAAGCTTGCTAGTAGGACAAAAGCTAGATCTGATCAAGGGGAGTGGGTCAGCATACAAATTTTTTCAGGGCTCATTTCGCCGGAATGAAGGACATCCCCAGTGAGGTCACTTTTTAATGATTTATTTATTTGAGAGAAAGAGCAATTGAGCAAGCAGGGGGAGGGGCAGAGGGAGAGAAAGAATCCTCAAGCAGACTCCCGGCTGAGTGCAAAGCCCGACACCAGGATCCTGAGATCATAACCTGAGCCTAAATCAAGAGTCAGACGCCCAACCGACTGAGTCACCCAGGTACCCCCTGAGGTCACTCTTCATTTCTAGAACATTGATAAACCTCACCAGAAAAAGTGGACAAGTTGTCAGAATTATTACAAGGCCTTGTTTTAAGTTGGTGGAAGAAGCATTGTTGATTAAGGTTTCTACTGCTGTGATTCCACTCATCTACTAAATTTCATTGACACCTATTGTTTTGAGCTATTTCTATAGAATCTTTTTACTGGCTGCTATCATTTCAAAGTGGCACAATTACAAACTAACTTCAGGTGTATTCTAACACCAGTTGTCAGGCTTTGTCAAGATCAAGCTGGTTCTTCAGAAGTTTTTGAGAAGCAACTGAAATGCGGTCAAGCTGAGATAAAAGATTTTACTTTGGTCGACATGTTTAGATACGTCTTTCTGGGTATACCTTGTCTGTAATTTGTACAGTTTTCTCATATTTGATAATTTAAGACCTACATCCCTCATTTACCTGTATATCAGCATAACCTGACAAAATGAAGTATTTTGTTAAAGTGGTTTTTAAAAAATTTTAGTTGGGATCTTAAGCATTCTTTAAAATCTGGATGGTTTTATCTGATTTAGGAGCAAATAGACTACATATGGGAAAGGCTAGGGAGCATATTCTGTACATGTGTATCATAGCAATGGACACATGAAGTTGGTGACAACCCTAACCCTCTTCATAGAATACTGAACACAACTTTGGAACAGAACCTTCAAAATTTTGTTTTCAATAGGTGACCCTTGGTCCTAAGAATTTTCTGTTGTTTTGTCATTCCTTGTGTTTAAGACATAACAGGCTGGAATTCTTTTATCATTGCCCAGATGTTTGCTCCCTTTTTAACTTCCTTTGGGAGGAGGAGGGTCTGAGAGGAGATAGGGAGTACAGTTAAGTGGTCACTGGAAGGACTAGTATTTCCTGAACTCTTAATATAAAAAAGCACCTCATTTAATTCTGTTGTTTGGGTTGGTTATCTCATTTTGTTAAATGATAGGGTTGAGAGCTAAGTGACTTTCTCAAGGCCATCTACCGGTAGGTGGAAGTCAGGACAGTCACTCAGTCATTTGTGTGACTTTACAGCCCGCTGCCTCTCAGATGTGTGGTTTATAAATACAGTTACATCGTTAAGTTTTACCCAAACAAAACCCCACTGTGATGCTGATTTAACAAATTCCACCAGTCCAGTTAATGACTTTGGTTACTTTAATGGTGTGAAAAGCTTCACCTTTTTCACTTAGCCACAGCTCTTTTCACCACTCACAATGCTTGTTTTTAATTATATTCCGAAGTACACTTCATTATGTACTGAATCTTCCTGTCTACTCCACCAAAGGAAATCTAACTCCCCAGAGTAGTTCCAACTCTACAGCACTTCCCTAACTTGAACCTACCTTAGTCCTTGCACGGGAGACATTTCTCAGTGGCGGAGTGAGGAGAGCTGCCAGAGTGGAAAAGAGCAAGCTCTGGAGTATGGGACTGGGGTATACAGGACTCCACCATCCACTTCCTCCAGCACAACCGCTACAGCAGTCTGAGGCCTTCTACACTGGATACAAACCACTTCATCTGCTCAATGAGCAGTCAAAAGACTCCATCACCTACCAGGTCATCTTTATTCCTCATCCGTGCTGCACTTGCAAGTATTAATTCAGCTTAAAGGTATGTAAGGTAGAAACTTGCATTTTAAAAAAGCTTCCCAGGAGATTCTGTCAACATTAAAGTACCCAATGGAGGCAGTCTGTATGTTCACTGGTGATCACTACAATTAACAGAGTGCACAACTGGAATGGCAAACAATTCTGAGGAAAAGCTCAAGTACTTTGTCCTACTGACATCACTTCTCACACTTGTGCAAAACTAGGGCTGGATTCATCCGTAGAGTAATTGCTCTTGTGGATTATAACTTGAAAGGCTAAAACAAAACTCAAACCTAAGACTGACCTGGGGTATATGCCCTGACACTTGTAAGGTCTAAAAGCTCTTAATTTCATGGCAATAAAAGAAGAACCCTTTCATCTGTGAGGCTCTTCACTGCTTTGGAGGGTGGTACTGGGGAGGGGGAAGAAGGCAGTTCATACAGCAGAGCTCAAACAAAAATGTACAACTGTTTTCATTATATTGAGAACAGCAGGGCAAAAAAAGAGGGAAGAAACAATGGAGTAGGATGTATTACAAAACGGAATTACTAACTTCAGTAAGGTGGAATTGACAGACTTTATGTTCCGAAATAAAACTCATGCAATTTATCATATGCTAATACAACAAGCCCTTACTGGTGTTATCAACAGAAGATTAAGACAACTCTCTTTCAATTGATTTCAAAACATTTATTTTACATTTAGGCTTAAGATGCATTTTAGAGAAAGTAACTTTTCTATCCTAGTTTTATTAAAGCCACTGCATGGCTTCAATTTTCTTTAAAGGAGAAGGTGCGGGTAAATCGGTGGGGAAGGCAAGGGGTTGGAGGGAGCAGCAATAATAAAGCAGTTTATGATTAAGTATTTTTTCATGGATAACGCCCCTTCCAAATGACTGCAATTCCTCTCTGCTTTTTGGGGAGGTGATTCAACAGTTTAACCAAGAAAATCCCGAAGTATGAATTAGAATGAACAACTTAAATTCTGGAAACAGTAAGCATGCAGTTTAATACACACCCAACTTTAATGCACCTGGACTGGATTTCATCATTCCAATAGCTAAAATATACCTCTATCAAGAATCTCCTCAATGCCATCTATTTAGCCTTCCCTGATCGCCCAAACCTTAAACCTCACAACCCTATGAATAGGTAGATTTTGTAGGTAAGGAAATCAAGGCACAAAGTCAAGTAATTCACCGCGAGGACATCAGCTACCAAGTGGTGTGTCTGAGACTAGAATACAGACAATCTTAATGAACTCAAAGGCCACACTCCTTGAAGACTTATGAAGTTACTCAGATAAAGAGAAACTTACATTAAGACCTTATTTCCCAGGGACTCAAAGTTATTTCTGATTCACATTAACAAGACATGTTAGAGCCTTGGATTTACATTTTCAATAAACAAATTTTATTAATAATTCCTCGTAATAGATACTGTCCTGAAATTCTGTAACTAATTAAATTCATGCCACACACACACATTCCTGTTTTGGATTTTCTATCAGCAAACATCCTATTCAACAGTCCTTGGGGGTTTTGAGCATATTCAGAAAACAAAATCCCAATCATTGCAGACAACAAACGAGTACAGGTGAAGTTTTTCAAACCAAGTGAAGCTGCTTGAAAAATACACCTTAAAAGAATGTATTCATTACTTAACAATAGGCAAATCAAACCAACTACTAAACAGGTTTTAAGCGAGGTTTCCTCGAAATAAGGGAATTAGCTCTCAGAATTTCCTTTGGGGTTAAAGGATCACAGTGAATGGGTGAACTCACCTTTATGAAAACAGAATTACTCCTAGCCATACAACAACCTTCAATGTATCTTGCTTATCAACCTATTCTAAAGAACCTGTCAGCCGAAAATAGATACTAGTAAATTATAAAGAACAGAAAAAGAGGAGTCACACAAGCAAAAGCTCGCTGTGCCCAAATCGACACTGTAGAATAAAAAATGGATGCATGGCCAATCAGACCTAAAACACTGAGCATTCCAGACCCACTGGCAAGATCATCTCTACTATAAAGGCAAACTTCCCTTACAAAATAAGCGCACTTCTAATTTGGCTTACAGCAATCAAATTTCAGATATTAGAGGAATTGTGAATTCTCAAATTAATACATTGGTATCATAACTTGGTACTCTAGGAGGGCAGAGACAGAATGTGCTGTTTTCCAATGCAAAGATCCCCATCTAAATCAGCCTACCATAAATACACGGGCACACAAGATTAGCAAGTATCATTCTGTGAGCTCAGTTAACGCGTTTCCTGGGTGTGGGATTCACTGATCCTTCATCTGGGTAAATGCAGTTAGTTAACCCTACTGCCTCCCAAGAAAGCCTCTTGAGCAAAAGATTGCTAAATCAAAGATTCTTCACAAGAGCTCTCAAATTTTTCTCAGCAGAGATCTTAAAAGTCACCTAGCAATTTAAGCACAGAAGTAGCTAAAGAAACAATTGCTTACTGTTTAGATAAAATGTGGAAATGGTGAGATATTTTGAGAATATAACTGTCTTCCTTCAGAGCTACTACCATGTTAAAAAAAAACAAACAAATCCTCCTTACTTATTTCCACAGTAAATGCAAAATACCCTAACATATCTAATCGACCCAAGATACTTCTACAGTACACAAGTCATGCATAAGTATGCACTGGTTTATTTCTAAGGTTGGTTATGGAATAAAACCCAGCAATTTAAATTCTCAAATATAACCAAAAAATGTGCTTAAAATGCTAGGAAAGGCAATTGGTAACTAACAAAAACATTTAAAATTTGGTTCTCTGAAGACGACCAGTCATTTCTTTAGGTCAAGGAAGACAGACCAAAGAAAAAAAGAAAGGTATTCTACCTAATTATAATCTGTTGGTACAAAGTCATGCAAGCACCTCTCATGATATTCCACATGAAACCACGGATATATCATGGTAGAAATCTGGACTCAACAACTCTAACCAGAATGCACCTGCACACACAGAGGAAGATCAACATGCATCTGTAACTGCTTTCAAAGACAAACCTAAGAAACAAACTTCAGGTTCAACAACAAAAGGGAATTGGGACATTTTGCAAGGTCTTACCGCTAAAGGATACTGCTAGTTTGGTACAGCAGGCCTTCCAAGAATGTTTCAGTGAAAAAACACTCTGCTTTTTGGTTCTGAAAACATATTTTAAAGTAGCTAAGGCATATATTTAGGGGGCACAGCTCAATACTGGAAAACTACTTAAAGAGGTAGAAGTAAAGCCTTACTAAGCAATGTGCTTCTGCATAAAGGTAACAAAACTATGATCTAGGGAAAAGACAACTGAAAAATGAATCACTCTTTTAAAGGATGTTTAAAGATAATGCTTTTTAATATTTCAAATATTAAAAAAAATCTCATCAAAAATGTAAATCACCTTAACAGTACTTTGCACATGTGGAATTTCATACCTAAATTTGATGATACTATTTTGGTTTATTTATGGCTACTTACAAGAAGACTCAATAATAATGTCCATTCATTGGAGTCTTTTTCTTTGGTTGAGCCTATTGGGACCAGGCTGATGAACTATTTTATGCAAATGAGATGGGGAAAGCAAATTAATGGTAGTATGAGTAAGAGGGGTTTTCATTTAATGGAAATGAAACTTAAAAGGATTTTCATATTCATCCCCATGGTGGTTTTAGAACCTATAATCCTCTTCAGAGGTTAAAGAGTTTGAATAGCTCACACAATCCTGTACAAATTACAACTGGCTGCCCTTTAATAAATAAAGTCATTGTAAAGAATTACATTTACAGAGTGAAAAGTGAATACATAGCATTTCAAATTCAATTTTGGAAGTACTAATAAGTACTGACCCATAACAATATATACTAGCTACCTTTTAAACTGTCCATCATTAGCACCAATAAAGATTCAACAAAATTACCTTTATTCCCACATCTCAAAACAATTCTGCAAATTCTTAGTGAAGTTTAAGTGTAGTCACAGACCTTAAATATTCACATTGTTTTCTATGTCATACTGAAAATAAGTTCACTACTTTTTTGGATATTCTTTACAAAATCTTATTAAAATTCCTGGTATTATCATCCCCCATTATACAGTAGCACGACCACCCTATGTCGTTTCACATGATAGCTCCTTAGAGGTTTCACATCTAAATTACCAAGAACAAAACCCTTCCCCGCCCTCATCTTGCACTCAGTTTAATTCTATACTAGTCCTCGGATTATGTACCACTGTAAAAGTATAACTGTATCAAAATTACCATGTTTATGGATACAATAATATGCCATACAGAGCAACAAAGTTACATGTAATGACAAAGATTACTAAAGTTATGCAAGACAAAGAACAAATGTTAGGACATGCTAGCTAGGCAAAGTCCCTAGAAAGAGGCTCCTAGTATCCTAAATTCAAATAACATTGACAAAATAATGAACAATTATCTTAAAAAAATTATAAAGCTACTGGCAAATTAGGTAATCGCTAAATAAAGGTAGAGCACGAGATTAAATGCTCTAATATTTACAACTGCAACATACTTGAGTAAAATTACAATTGTGCACATATCAGTGGCTTTGTAACAAAAATAATTCATATACATAGAAGAAAAAATTAAGACAGTTTTCAGTTCAACGAAAAGTTGAAAATTCACCCCATCTAAAGACACTCAACAGCTCAAAGATTTACCACAGAATAAATTCAAGATTAGCTGATAAACCGGAGCCACATTACTGGTGTTTAAGACAGATTTTAAACAAGTTAAAGTCTACTGTTTGTTCAGAAGTTAGATGACTGTGCAAACTTGACCTCAACAGGAATATACTGAGATGTGCAAACAAATGTAAAACCTCCACTAGCTGGTTTACCTGGAGGCTAACCCTTTTTTCTCACAGAGCTTCCTGATAACAACCATAAGCTATAAATACAGGTACAATGCACAGTCAGTGATCTTTTCTTTTTATTTATTGTTAGAATATAAAACAACTGAGAGAGCAACAGGTAATTTCGTTTCTATAAGGAAGACTGCATTTACCTGAAAAAGAAATATGGCATCACACACAAACACACTTCATGGGAGGAGTATGTTTAAGAATATGGTGTCATTCTGAACACTAAAGGAAAAGCAATCCCTGTTTACTGTTAAAATATGTAGTGTTAAAGTTCTTTATTTAGGAAAAAAACTTACTAGTTCTTCACTATATAAGTTTTGTGGATTAAGTTTTCAAATCACAGTAATCTACATAACCATTATTAACAGCTCTGTGTTTATAGTACTGCAACAAGCCGACAAACATTTCAAATGCACTTCACATCAAGAGTATGTAAACTTTATTTTTTCCTCTTCAAGCCTTCAGAAAATTAGGGGCTATTTCAGCAGCCAACCTGGTCAGAAGCTCTGAAGGCAAAAGTTCAGTGCCTCACAGTATAAATACATGACCATCTGTGGCACTGCATACCCATCTGGTAGTGAAGTGTCCCCCTTCAGTGGCTTCCAGTAAGGCCTAGAGTTTAAGGTTAACATGAAAAAGTGCCACCTTTGTTTTAGATTAGTGATGGACTCTGACAAGATAAAATAAAGTTATATCGTTATACTTACAAGCAGCTCCAATCCTGAGTATTTATGGTAATATCTAAACATACAAAAATGTATGTACATTTTTCTCCACTTTCTTGTAAACAGTTGTCAGTACACTGTTTTATCCCTTTATCATTGAAACATGCAAATCATACATACAAGTATAAATACACAAAAGAAACCAATTTACACTCATTCAAAAGCCAAGCAACAACAACAAAAACAGCTACAGTATTCAAATTATAAATAATGAATGCTTGAGGCATCTTATATTCCTAGAAGCAGCCAGCCATTCATCCTAATGTTCTTAGCTGCAATTGTGGAAATACTGAGTTTTGCACCTTCCATGCTTTTACAGTATTTTTAACACTATCATATGTGGAGATAAAGACTTGTTTACTATCATCTCTTCTTTTCAGAATGAAGAATAAAGCAGCACTTACAAATATTGATACAGTGGCAGCAAGAGCAGGTGTTACCACTGCTAGATCAGGAGAAAGTTTTCCATTCTAACCATTTTTAAATTAGAAAAGTAAAGGAAAAATGGACCTAACCAAATGATCACATGTTCATCCCTTGGGCACTTAACAGCGAGTCCAGCATGTCGAATGTGTCTTTGTAGTCCATATGCTGGCTGTTTGCACTGTACTCGTGATTGACATCAGGACCGTGGGTCTCCACTGGCTTCTTGTCCAGTTTCACGAGGGTGCTGAGATGTCCGTAGCCCACCTGGTATGTGACAGGGGGAGGAGGGGGTAAGGGATGGTTAAAAACAGAGTTGTGAGAGGATATATACTGCTTAACAGAGGAGGAAGAACTAGATGAACTACCTGAACTTTTGGAACTTTTGCTCATTTTGGAGTGGTGGTTGTGAGATGCATCATTGACATGCAGCTTCTTCCTTGAAGAGCTGGAACTAGAGGAAATGCCATCACTGCTCAGGCCGACGGGACTCCTCAGAACAGTGGGTGGTATTCCATCAGCACTGTGTTTACTGCCACCACTGCTGCCGCCACTATGTGAATGGGAATGCTTGTGACTGCTAGGGTGGTGGCGGTTTGAGGGGTGGTCCTTGTGCTTCTCCTTATGGTCTCTGCTAATATGTGGGCTCGAATGCTTGCTCTTCCCACTGCCCTCATCGGAAGAGCTGTGTCTTTCTGAGGAAGACACTTTGATTTTCATTTTCAGTTCTTCTTTACTAGCACTCTTATCAGTGGGTGGTATTGGAATCCGTAATTTCAGTGATCCGCTCTTTTCCTTCTTTTCCGCCATGTATTTTTCAGGTTTTTCTGTATTTGTGATGGGAATTTTCATTTTAATGGGAGAAGTGACAGAACTGCTGCTGGCTGGCTGTGACTGCACGTGTTTGTGTTGCTGTTCTACTTGGGCAGCTACATAATGATCTCTTACATCCAGATCAAGGGTTTCTAGCTTACGCTTTTCTCTATATTTATCTAAAGACATTTTCTGAGGAATTACTCCAGGAGTAGCAGAAATTGGCCCATGGTGTTTACTGCTCCCTGCTTTATGAGCATATTCTTGCTTCATGGATGGATGATCGGAAATTTTGTCCGGTCTGTGATGTAATCCTGAATGGAGTGATATAGAAGGTCCCTGCTGGAAGTTGATGTTGTACTGGGTACCAGACAAAGATGTCTCTTGTTTCTGTGAATACATCTGTTCTGTCCTTGCTGATTCTTGATGTTGAGGCCATTCTTGGTGTGATGACAAACCATAGGAGGTACTTGGCATTCCTGTTGCCAGCATTGACAAATTATCAGATGTATGGCTGTCTTGAACAGAAATATTTCCTGAATTTAGAGGTACTGGTGCAGGGAATGCTGATGTAGATGGTTTCTGAAAACTTGGGTTTGTAGGCACACCAGTAACACTATCTACTAGAATGGAATTCTGGACCAAAGATGAACCAAGAAGTGGTGTTTCTGAAACTTGTCCATCTACTTTTGGTTTCTTAGCCGCCTGATTAGCCTATTTAAATAAAACACAAAAGAAGCAATGACAGCAAAGGAATTTAATACAAATTTCCTTGCTTTATAAAAATCCATATTAAATATATGCAAATAAAATCACCTGGGGTTTAAGGCTTTATGTTGCCAGTAAATAAATGTCTTATTTAGAGGCCCAAAAGAAGGCTATAAAAAGTGGAAACCACTGGTTTCAGAGTTAGATACAGGTTAAATCCTAGCCCAGCATTTGAAAGTAATTTAACTTGTCTAGGCTTTAATTTGCCCATTTGTAAAATAAGGAGAATATTTCCATTATAATCACCGTGAGAATTAAACACACAATTTATAAAGTACTTAACAAAGTCCACTGGACACAGCAGTTGAATAATCTATGAGTGTATGCAGCTTACAATACACACTGTAATTATCTAGGAATACTGGAAATAAGGATATTTAACCAAAAAATTCAAACTGGTTAGCTATGTAATTGTTAGATAAGCGACAAACTGATATTCTATTAAACCCTGCCAATTCTCTTACCCTCCAGTTTCGAATCCTCTTCAACCTACTAGGTGTTTTCTCCAATATTTGTAGAAACTCATGTGTTAGCTCTAAAAATAAAATTTAAATTTAAAACTTAGAAGGTGTCTTTAGGATTTATATTTCTCTCAAGTGGGCAATATTAAAAAGGGGCCTCACGAGTTCATCTACTTCACTGTCACCCTTCTATTCAACCTTCAGCAAATATAGAAGTAGACACAGATCTGAACTGCTCTTTTCAAAGATGAATTCTTAAAAAAAAAAAAAAAAATCACTCTCCCCCCACACTCATGCTTACTCAGGATCTCTGGAAAATTTTGTAGCATTGAAATTCCCCCCAAATAGAAAATCTTCATTAGGCAAACATCATAGTAACAATTATTGCAGGCAAGATCTATCAATAGATTCTTTAAAATTAATGGACAAAAGTTTGAGGAAAAAGAAGGTATCTGTGTGTAATCCTAAAATACCTTCCTCAAGATATTTAATTACAAAGAGAAGACCAGTAACTTTACAATGGAGAAACTCAGCAGATATCACCTTAACCAAGTGATCAGAGTTATTATTACCAGTAATAAGGTATACTCTTTGAGAAAAACAAAACAAACAACCCTTGATATATGATGTAGTC
This sequence comes from Callorhinus ursinus, assembly GCF_003265705.2. Taxonomy (NCBI): domain Eukaryota; kingdom Metazoa; phylum Chordata; class Mammalia; order Carnivora; family Otariidae; genus Callorhinus; species Callorhinus ursinus. Next base: position 92,075,749 of record NW_027397064.1, read on the forward strand.
CTTGATAAGATGCACAGGGTAAAGTACAACCCATTTCCCATTTCTGTGGTATTCTTGCCAAAAATACATAATTTCAATCTAATATTGAAAAACATTAAACCCCAATTGAGGAACATTCTATACTATAACTGACCATTATTTTTTTTTTTTTAAAGATTTTATTTATTTGAAAGAGAAGAGAGCATGCGTGTGCACAAGCAGGGGGAGTGGCAGAGGGAGAGGGAGAAGCAGACTCTCTGCTGAGCAGGGAGCCTGATGTGGGGCTTGATCCCAGAATCCTGGGATCATGACCTGAGCCGAAGACAGACGCTTAACCGACTGAGCCACCTTGGCGCCCCCGACTGTTATTTTTCAAAGTGTCAAGGTCACAAAAGAAAATGAATGACAGAAAAACTGACATAATTTAGAAGAGATTTAAGGAGCATTTCAAGCAAATGGAACACAGGATCCTAGAAGAGAAAAACTGAGGACATCAGATAAAACCTATAGTTAGGTAATAATATTGTAATAATGTTAATCTCTTGGTTTTGATAATCATGTATATAAGATGTTAACATTAGAGAAACCAGGTAAAGGGTATATAGAAACTGTACTATTCCATAGTTTAAGTTTAAAATTATTTCAGTGTTAAATGAAAAAAATTCCTCCATCTATACTCAAGATTCCTAGTAATTATTACTATTAACATATTAGTAAAACCACCCTGGTCATGTATTTTTACCTCACTTTTTTCTTAAATTTGGGATTACAGTGAGATGACTCACTTTTCCAAGGCAGTGCAGTGATGAATTCTACTTTCCTAACCCCAAAATAGTGCCATTAATAAAGCTATTGACCACTCAAGACAAATATTCATACCAAATGAATTACAATATGTAATATCAATAATGCCAATTCAGTAGAGACTACATAGATTCATTTATTATTTTTTAGCATACACAGTAAGCTTCTCTATAAATGATTCTAGGCAAATATGCCAAGACTGATACTGAAAATTCAGACAATACGAAATTTTTCTTGAAGCAAAAAATATGCAAAACCTCGGCACTTATATGTTCATAAGCTGTGACAACTTAAACCTGCTCAAGATTCATGAACTTTTTGATCCAATTTGAATGAAAACAATCTAATGCCTGGACTACCATTCTTCCTAATCTGAAAAAACCCCCACCTTTTTCTACTTGGACACTTAAGAATCTGTCAAATAATCACTGCTAATCTATTAGTTATGTGCACAAAAATCACAGATGATGCTTAAAATAGAGCTTTTCCCTTCAAAGCTACTATACAGAAAAAAATTCAAAATGCAAAAAACACATGAGGGTTTGTTATTAATCAGAAAATAAAAACTCTGCCAAGCAACAAATGTTACAGGTAGGCCAAGTCCAAGCCAATGGTGTTTTTCCAAGTATTTAAATGAATTATTTTAGTGAACACTGATGCTTAAACACCAGGCTAAAATTCAGATATATCTTAATATCTTAAACTGTTACTTTTCTTTTTTTTTTTTTGTGATTAAAAGACAGAGAAAGACTGCTATATGAAATGGTGAAATTGTCAATGTCTTAAATGTCCCAGATTCCTACTCAGTGGCTCTCCAAATGAGTAACAGACTTGAGCCTTTTCAGAATGAAAGCAGAGAGATTATTTAGGTGGCCCTTGCTGTGTCAAAAAACCCAACTTTAACTATAACTTAAGAGCAGTGTTAAAAGGCAGATTACTTGCTTTTTGTGAACTTTTGTTTTAGGATAGTGTATATAAACTTTATCTTATCTGTTAACTGCTGAAGTAAGATGGTGGCATCGATAAACTAATTTTCAAGTCATAGATGAAAAAAGCCCCCACTTTTAGAAGATGCCATTTCAACTCATTTAAGATTTCCTTCTCTCATTTTTTTAAAAAGATTTTAATTTGAGGGAGGGTGGGGAGAACACAGAAGGAGAGTGAGAGAGAGAAGCAGATTCCCCGCTGAGCAGAGAGCCTGACCTGGGGCTCAATCCCAGGACCCTGAGATCGTGACCTGAGCTGAAGGCAGCTGCTTAACTGACTAAGCCACCCAGGGGCCCCTCCCTTCTCTCTTGTTAAAACTTAAAAACAAAACAAAACAAAACAAAACAAAAAAACCCCTCTGGCGACATAAGGAAAAGAGCATAATCATGTGGCATGAGATATATACTCTGCGAGAAATTTTTCAGGGAAACAAACAAACAAACCCAAAATCAAAAAATCTAAAAAGGAAGCATATTTTACCAGAAAGGTAGGCAATATTACAATTATGACCGGTACCATGTGTTTGTAAATGAACACAGCCACACCCATTCATTTACAGATTGCCCAGGGCTGCTTTGCAGCCCCAGTGGCAGAGTTGTGTAGTTGGCATAGACAGAAGGGCCCATAAACCCTAAAAGAGTTACTTTTGGCCCTTCACAGAAAATGAACATCTAGGTTATAGAAACATGTTGAGATTTTATTGGAAGATCACATTCAAAACCCAAAGGGGTCTCTATGTAACAGATGTCCTCAGTAGCAACAGATATAAATCTTATTTTCCCATTAGCTTCAATTTTGCAACAGAAGTTAGGGAAAGCCCACAAAAAGAATAAACTGAAAACCTAACATACCAATTTAGGCATATCTTCGGTAAGAAATGTAATCTATTTCCTTTCTGAAATCTACAATACTTGGTTAAAATGTCTTAATCCCCAAGAATCTCTCCTACCTCTGGTCAGCCTCTCTTTTCTCTTACCAGAGAAATTTCTTATCAGGACACCCAATTACAGGTTCATGATTTATAGATTTTGTACCCCGATTTTCTTTGTCAATTCATATTTAGTAATGCAAGGCAATAACGACACACGTCACTATCAGTGGAACTACAGAGCAAGGAATGTTACCCTGAAATACCTTTAGCTCACTGCTTCACATGTTCTATAGTAAGTTATAACCGAATACCAACCTATATATAGCATTACAAATCATATATATATTTTTTGAAAAGTCCTGAAGGCTTTAGATATTCATTGGTGGTTAAAACATTTTCAAGGTTTTTTCTTTCTTTTTTTTTGTTTTTTTTCCTTTAGGCTAATGAATCCTTATTTTCATCACATTCACCTGACCATGTGATTATACTTTTTAAAAATCTATTACCAAATTGTTAATATGAAATTGTAGTTAACGTTTTTAAGGAGTCTCTTATCTCTTGAAACACAAACTGAAATATTAATAGCTGAAGAGATATTTGGGATTAATATCAAAATAACTACAGAGGGAGGGGGAAATGTTGGAGCGGCCAGAACTGGTAACTGTTCACTTAAGTATGAGTCACAGGGATTAGCTTTTTTTCAAACCTATACAAAAAGTAGGCAGACTTTTTCCATACAAAAAAATGTTTTCAATGTAAAAAAGGATTTATTTTTCTCTACTTACCATCTAGTAATTCTAGAGTAACTGTAGGATCCACATATTCCCACCAATGTTTTCCATCAGTTGACACAGGAATCTCCCAATTGGACCATTTGCAAGCCAAATGAATACACACACATGCTATCACTGTTGGTTTGTACTGAAGACAGAAGGTGGTAAGGTGGAGACTGTTGTAGAGCAGGTTTGAAAACGAAGAACCATAGTAATTCAAATATGTAAAACAAAGAAAAATATTTACCAGTAAGATTAGAGCAAAAACATAAAGATTTTCTTTTTTAAGTCTACAGTACAAAACCTTATTAAATTAAAAACTAGCACTATAGTTATAAAATTCTAACACTAAAAAACCTACATAGATTATGAGCATTCTCTACATTCTGACTCCCCAGATCATTATACTATTATTTTATTAAGACTACTAATATATTACTATTTCTAAATTTTGAAGTATTTTTACTTCTTCATAAAAGGAGAAGACACTATATTTCCAATAATCAGCATATAACATTTTAATTTTTTGTAGTATTTTTGTTTCTTTTGTAATGTCATGGCAAAAAAGTAAAGAAAAAGCAGAAGACTGTAAAATTGACAAAGTAATTTCAACATCACATTATAGAATCAGGAATTCTACCATTTGATGTGGGTTAACAAACATAATTCTCAGAGAATATAACACTTATCTATGTAAACCTCTGTCTTCTTTTCAGCAAAGCCACAGAGAAAACTTACCTTTTGGTGAACAGCTTCAAGGCCCAATGCTGCTAAGTACTAGAAAAATGCTACCTTTCTCCTTCTACTATATGCCCCAAACTGGGCATGTAACATGTTACAGCTAGCTTTTTCTAATGAAAGTTTTATATTTAGTACTTTGTTTTTCAAAATTCCTAGGGATAGAGGTTAAATCCCAACAACATATACCTAAGAAAATATATTGGTATTTGCCAATCCAAAGCTTTACATAAAACTTAACAGTGTCACAAGAAATTAAGGACCACACAATGCTAGTTTGGTCCCCTCCTCCCGAACGACCCATTTAAAAAACAAATTTAAGGCATTAATATAACCAACCCAGAACAGAATTATCTATTAGATATTAAAGGCTTTAAAAAATTATTCTTCCAGTTCAGTTCAGAATTGATGAAAAATGTTTATCAAGAGCAAACCCACAACACTTTTTTCCTTATGTAAACTGAAAAGGAAGTAAGTTTTTTTAAAGTAAAAATTGTACTTAGTCAAATCTAGGCACTGACAGGACGTGGCTACTTCTGATTTACAACTAGTGGGTATTATCTGGAAAAAAAACCCAAGTTATATAAATTTTATTAAAAAAAACTTTTATGATTATTTTAAAGTTAAAACTGGATCAATGTGAAATTTAAAAAAATTGTCATTTAACTATAATTGTAAACTAGAAATAGCTTTATACTTACCAAGTTGCTCGAATTTCTACGTTAAGTTTAGCTCTTTGTAATCTTTAGCTGCTATTCAGGCTACCAATTTTAGACTTATGCACTCACAAATCGAGAATATGTCATCAGAAAGCACCACTACACTTCACAATGTGCATTTAACCCCTCTGTGCCAAAAGTCCCTTGTACAATACACCGCAAAGCAGACAGGAAGGTACCACCACAGTAGATGGTCCAGTCTCCTGTTGCAACAAGGGTAAGAGACACATTGAGGGGGCCCTGCATTAAAGGAAGCTATAGTGTGCTACAACAGTGCAACAAAGAGGGTCAGGATAACAACCTGTTGGTAGCCATGAAATAGGATGTCTGTGCCAAATCCTTGCTTGCTGTAAGAAAAGAAAAAAAAAAACGAAGACAATACTATCAGCTTTAATGTGCTACCATCAAAAAGTTCTCAACACAACAAAAACTTCAAAGTTTTGTACACAAAAAGTAAATTTTACTTACTACTTACAAATATCACAAGAGCGCCATCATTTTCTATACTACTGAAAATCTTCAACAACATTCACTCAAATGTTTCTTGCTATCCCCCAAAGATCTGAGAAACAAGCCGATTTGCTTTTAGCTAGCCAGTTACAAGGGCTAAACTTGTTACTAAGTTAAGCATCTAGTCAGCTAAAAGTTGCAATAAAGCATTCTCCTGGATTTAAAAAAAAAAAAGAAGAAGAAGAAGAAGAAAAGATTTTGAAGTCTAATACAAAATACAAAGAGTTGCCTGCCAGACTTAATCCTCAGTCATCATATTTAAGTTGGCTTAAGTACTTCCATCCAAAGAAAAGAAAACAAAACCCCCACCCCCCCAAACTCAAGAGAGCACAAACTGCTCAGTTTTTCATGCTACTAAGCATCAACAAGGAATAAACAACCTAGACACATCCTAAGGGCATAGATATAGAAAACTCCACTGCATATATTTTTCTTACAGAATCCAATGGTCAACTTTAAAAGATATAAGTACTCCGGGGAATCAGGATGCTTCAACACTGGTCCCCAAAGGAAAAGCAATTTTTACCAACTAGCTTTTAAGACATTGTAATTGAAAACAGTCCCCCGCTCACTTTATCTGATTTCTTATTCTTCCCAAGAGAGATTCTTTTGCTATAATTTCCCTTTTCCCCCAATTACATTCATAATCATCGATGTACCTTTCCCCTCTGCTCACCTAGGATCAGTTCACCTCAACTCACCCCTCTCTAACAGGCCTCAAATTTGCCCTCTATGTTTTTCATGGCACCTGTAATCCCTGCTGCCCCATGTGGATCACCAACATAAGGTATACAAAAGGGATTTGGGCTTAGCAGAGTTGTGCTAAGGAAGAGTGTCAAAGCATCAGATGTCTTGGAGGCAGTGTGACTTATGTATGGCATTCTTTCCTGGTGGGGAGGGAAGGAGAAATCACAGAAATGAAAGGTCCCTGTAAAATGACATTAGCCAATTCTGCAGCAAAGTAGCATAATATCAACTTTCTCATGTCAGGGGGGGCGGGGGGGGTCGCGCGAAGAACTTTAAAGAAACCAAACCATTTACCACCCCCCTGCCCCCCAAAGAATCAAAATATGTAGAGAAGGAAGTAAAAATAATTTTAAATTGCCATAGCAGTTTTTACCTCAGAATATATCTAAATTCAATAACCTATTAACAGTGTGCAACAGAGGAAGAATGTAGGAAAAATGTTCGTTAGCTGAAAATTTTAACAGAGCAAAGAAAAACAGACACCAAACATGAAAGAATGTTTTTAAATGGAGTGAAATGTAAACTATAGTTACCTGAAATGTTAGTCAGACAAAATGGAAGTTAAACATATGTAAGATTTGTACTAAAATTTAAGAATTGGTCACATTTTAAGTGTTAACAACAACAAATAAATTAGATTTAAATATTCTGCTTTGGATAAAACATCAAATTTGTAGTTTTTGTGAATTTTTAAAAACTTACTATTCAACTTCGCAAATGAATGGACTTGATGTCTCTAGCTTTAGATATAGGGGAACATGTACAAAAGCTACTGAACTCTGATTATGGATTTTTAAAGAGGACTCAAATTTCACAATGATACTAAGCTGAAAATCAAGTTTCATCTCCTACTAAGTACATATATATATGTTTTAACCTATATAAATATCTTTTTTCATTAGGCTTAGTTTAAAGCAGTTACATGGCTCCCCATTATTCTGACAAAACAGCTTATTCTTTCAAGTTTTTAGGAAAACTACTCTAAAACTTTTTTTTCTTAATTCAAACATATACACTAGTTATCTAATATAATTCTATACTACACTGTAATTCTGGGATGAAAATGTGCTCTAAATTATATTCCAATAACCATGAAGTACAGGAACCATAATTAAGTATGTTCTACAAGTCATAACATGTACTAGCTATTAGAATTAAAAAAATATAAATGGGACTTTCAGAAGTCCATGTCTTAACAATGACACTGTGGTAACAGGTTTGTTTTAAATGTAGCCATTACCATAATAAAATGCTACCAGGTATATGAATTAAATTTAGAAGGAATAAAATATAAGAATATTCAGGTAAACACTAAAAAACAAAGCAGAGCCTTTAAAAGTCTTACCCATTTTGTTTAGAATAAACCTAAAGAAAAGAATCTGGGGGTAAAAGAATGAAACTGCAAAATTTCATTTTCAAAAAGTAACAGAAAAAGGCATAATGAAAGTTCCAAGTGGTTGCTCTTAGTACATTAACACTTCAAATGGGAAACAGGAAAGTAGAAGTAAGAAGTAGTGTAACAACATGCAACTGTGTAAAGAATATATCTAGGGATACAAGAACAGATACATAGGATTCATTAACAAGAGTAGAAAAATGTATACCACATGCTTTATAAGCAGTAAAGCAAATAATACAAAAAGTTCCTACTCCTGTTTCAAAAGGTTTAATAGGCACATTGCTTGCTGTCTGTAGCATACTATGTATTTCCCCAAAACACACAAACAAGAAATTATTTTCAATAATGCTAAAGAACTCTGAAAAATGTATTAAGCCAATTTTGTTCAAATGAACATGGGGAAAATATTTCCAAAATGGCAAACCTGCTAAGACAATTTTTATCTGAAAGATCTGAGGATGGCCTCCAAATTCTTAAATTGTAATCATTTTTCTAGAAGTCAACGAAAGCTTGAGATAGACCAGAAATTTTCTGTGTGTATGTGTCAATGGCCAACTTCTTAAATATTAAATGAAATGGGACTGTCTTAGCCTAATGGGGAGGTGGAGAGAGTCTTAATATTTGGAAGCCCTCCAATTTTTTAGTGAAAGGTGATTCTCCTGTAAGTTTAAAGGAAACTAATTCACCAGGTAGAACCACACACAGAAGTAGATGAATAGGTAGATGTACGACACCAAAAGATGTTGCTTCAAAACGACATCTCCCCATTTTGATAAAATTCATTCAAATCAATTACAGACAATAAAAAGCATTAATACTTAATTTAGAAGTTTCAAAGATCACTTACCTCTTACTAACTGGGTACATTTCACCACATCTGTGTGTGGATGTTCAATGGTGATCTCAAAACCTGAAATGAAAAGCACTTTTTTCCCAATCACTTACCACACTACAATACTTGCCTGAGAAATGCCATGTGTCAGCACAACCATAAATGTGTATAATACATCGTTCATTATTAAAAAGATCCAAAGACAAAGTTATTTTCTATCACTGACATGCTCATTATACCTTCAATGATGAGAAATAATTTCTTCTCAAAAACAATGTTCCACTTAATGAAAACTGGTTAACAAAGCTATTCGTAGATTGGAGTGATATTTATTAAAAATTCTGAATTATGATTAGTTTGAGATTACCCTCAGGTTAAACACAAATTAAAATTATGGAAAATGTAACTATTAAGCAAAGAATTCAACTATGTAACATATTTTTAAATGTATTACAACTCTTTCTGAAGATGTAAAAAGAGTATTTTTCATAAACATAATCCCTCGGCCATAGTGGGATAAAAAAGACCTTTTAAATGATTTATAGTCCTCTTATTTTCTTAGTATGCCTTAGATGAGAGGGTTTCAACCAGTTAGCTTATAATTACATTTCACTGATAATAAAGTTAATTAAGACAAGTGAACCTTGTAGGCTCAAAATTCTTTAATTCACTGTTTCTAAAACCAAAGATAAAATGCTGAAAGAGCTTTCAATGTCTAAACAAGCCTTAGGCAGGGCATGGTTTTTCCTTTTTTTAAAAAGTGGAGGTCACATCTAGTGTCTTCAGAAGCAGTAAACGAATAACATCCTGACAAACAGGTAATCTAGATTTCTAAAACTGCTGTGTGATCTGTATCTACTGTAATTAAAACTGCAAATCATACTTTAATCAAAGCCACAGAAATGTATCTTATAAATTCTAACATTCCCCTTAAAATAACGTAATTTTCCTTTTAACCTTTATTACACAAATCTTTGTAAATTTCATATTTATATAATGTCATATAATAAAGCACTAACATGCTAAATCATTGGATTTGGAGATAATAAGATTCTCACTTTTATTTTTATATCTTTTTATATTATAAAAACATCAAACAAGTTATATCTATTACAAACAAGCTACTTTTCTTAAAAAAAAAAAAGTCTGTCATGATGGGAGGCTATGATTATCACACTTCTTCACTTCTTTTCAATGTTTGGGAATGGAGTAATAAATAAATAACTACCATAATGAATAATGGCTACTTATGACACACACACTATGTGGTACATGTTTTTTATATACTCTCTCTCATCTTCAAATTCACAATGTTAAGGCAGACATTATTTCTCCACCTCGCATATATAGAATGGAGATATGAAAGGTAAAACAACTTTGCCCAAGCTTAAAAAGCAAGTCAAAGGCATATGGATTTTAAACCAAGAGCTCCATAAAGCCCATGTTATTCCCATCATACACTGCTAAATTCTTCCAGAATATATGACTTCACACAAGAGAGACCTTGTTAGGTCTCAATTTCCTCAACAATAAAGTGAAAGATTTGAATAAATAATCTTTAGAGATCACTTAAATTGCAAAAAACTTGCAGACAATGTAACTTTTAGAAAAAGACGATCGTTTAAATAAACTACACTGTGTCACATTAAAACTGTGATAAATTTATTAAATACTGACTATAAGTCAGAATATTTGTACACATTACAATCATATGCAGTCTTTCACAATGAAAACTATGTTTACCATTCAATTAATGGTAAATGAAATTTTTTAAAAAATGGTTTCCTTATAACCAGGTAATACTATTCTGGCCCCAAACATTGTTTTAAAATGAAACTTTGTTCAATGATAAAATTATTCCATCTTTAGGACACTGCACTGAAGAACAGAACACAAAAATAATATCTGACATAAGTACATACCTAGGGTTTGTAGCATTATGGTTTCAAGTAAAACCAGTTCTTGAGTCTGTTGAAGGTAAGCCTGCCAGGTAAAAATAATAACATTAAAATGCTTAAGATAAACACTATTAGACTATGGGACCATTAAATCATTACAGAAGAAGCAGAGTAGTTTGGAAACACAAAGGAAATAATTTGAGGGCAACAGACAAATCCTATTTTCTACAACCAATCTAAATTGAATTACTTCTAATACAGAATATGTAAACAAGGTAAAAAAAACAACAAACCCCCCCCCCAAAAAGACAACAATAACATGAAAGGAGGTAGAACTTAACTGAAAACAACAAACCCTCCAGCCTGTAATATAAAACTTCACGTAGGCACTGGTGCTTCAAGACATACTAAGATAGGAAGCACCAACTCAAGCAAGAACATCAAATTCAAACCTGCCTGTAAAGAAAAGATGCATCAACTCACTCTAAGATATTTCATGTGGTAATTCCTTGATGATGAGTAAGTCAGTGTGTTATTTTTTTAGAACTTCCTCTCTTCAAAAAGACAAAATAAAATCAAAGCAAACCCTCAAATCTCTAGGTTAAAACATTTTAGATATAAAATACCAAAAGAATGTATCATATACCCATGGGGAAATAGAGGGCCTTCTCTTTTAACTTCAACAAATCATTCCCCTACTGTAATTACTCTGGGAATAAAGAGTATGAAAAATTTCTACCATTATCAAATTTCTTAAATTATGACAACTGAGTGTAAGGTGATAAACAATACATCATACATAAATATTCATGTAAGGACATGTTGCTAAACTCTAAACTCAGACTGAAAAGCACCTTTATTTATGTCCCATTTAAAAAGGTCACCAGATGATTTTTTGAAAACACAGATTTCTTTTTTCGAACAATACCCTATTCACCAAAATTAATTCTGAATTTGTAAAGTTAATAGAAATTACAAGAACAATCTCTGAATAATCACATATTTTTTATTATTGAATGGTTACGTTAGTATCTCACTCCCTTAAAGCCAGCATCTAAGATAAAACTTGTCATTAATAAACTCAGATATACTTTAAAAAAAATCAGATACACTTTTTTTTATATCAGATATACTTAATCTGGACTTTAGGATTAACTAAATGAAAGTAAACTAATATAATCTGGCAGTCATTTTAGTAGTTAAAAGTTCCCGATAAAGGAACTCACCTATAATACAAGTGCTGGGAAAGTGAATTTAAAGGCCTAGAATTCTAGCTTCTGTTTTAAGATGTCATAACATTTTAAAATGGCACTTTCAAATGGTCTATTAAAATGTTGATGATGAACAAGTTGTTTAGAAGTTAGCATTACTCTGGAGGAAAATTAAAATATGAAAAAAACCCTCTCATGAAAGTATGGTAAAACAGCATCTTTATGGATCAGTATCAGAGAGGTAACTATTAGTATATATGCATTAACAAAGGAGCAATTCTGTAAAATTACTATTTACTGTTCTAGAGGCAAGTCCAGAGGTTTTTTTCTATTTTTTTTTCATTGTTGACAATTTAAGAGTTACTTATCTCTGGTCTCAAATGGACCCAAACAATGGAGATGATATGACTTACCCTCTACATATAGCTTAAGTTTGCTGTGAACAGCAAAATGTGAAACACTTATAATCACCTTTGAATCACAGCCTTAACATGATTCAGAACGACACTGAAACTCATGTTCATACATACAATATGTTTCTGTTAGATCACTCCCTGGCATTACATCCTAAATGGTAAAAGAAATAAGCAGCAGTTGGAAGGCAACATCAATTGAATTATTATTACATACATCACATTTAGTATCCAGCAGTGGCTCTAAGGGATGAAGACAAGCATGTGCTACTTTGATAACATGTTCAAGTTTTCGAGCCTGTTCTTCCACTTTTGCAGCCAAAAATAATGCAGTAGGTGATATTATCTGCAGAAAAGATAAACACTGGTGATTTAAAAGTAAAAAATTTTGGAAAAACCTTCTACTTTCTAAGGGAGGGGCGTGCAAAGAAGGAATGGAGTATTAAAAGTATGAACTGTGAGTTGGGCTAAGATTGATATAAGAGTTTTAATAAAGTGATTCATTAAATAAAACTAGTTACCCTAGTCTATAAAATCTGCTTTACTTGTTTTGCAAATAGAACACCAAAGGGAAAAAGGAAAAAGACTTCTATTTGGGCTAACTAAAAGAAACTTTAAATCTTATTAATGCATACTGTGGAGGTAAAGGGGGAAAAAAAACCCTCAAGCAAAATAATAAAGCCATAGCTTAAAAAAAAAAAAAAAGTAGTAAAATATACACAAATTTTCCTTCTTTTTAGGTACAGCCACTATTTTCTAGGGTTCTTTTAAATTAATCAAAAATTCATTGTGTGGCAAGAGCTACATAATACCGCTTTCAGGACAGAAATAGGGTCTATAAGGCAAAATGAGAAGATTCTGAACGTGATTACTACCTAGTATCTGTATTACTTCACTACAGTATATTAAAAGTAGTTAAAAAAACAAAAACAAAAACAAACCCAGGGAATAAACATGTAAGATAAACCAAGAGAGTAGAAACACTGCCAACAGGAGATCAAGAAATATGCAATTTTTTTCGGCTTCAGTAAGTTATATGTTCTTGGGATTGAAGTATAAGAACATAGCACTACAAAGACATTGACTAAGACAGAGAAACATCAATTTTGAGCAATATTTACCCAAAAAGGTAGTAATAAACCAAATTAATTGCTAACTCAGAAAATAGGCACATTCTAAATTCAAATAATCTAAGATTACACAGAAGAAATTTCTCATGGGAAGATGATTTCTAAATGATAAGATTCAGATTCATTATTTTTTCAAGAGATGAACACTGAGTCACTGTATCTTGGGGGTCATCAATCACCAAATAGAAACAATGCCAAAAGAGGGAGGGGAGGAGAGAAAGAACATAAAGCATGCTACATGATTTGGGTAGTTAACATGAGGAGAAAGTTTCTGCTACAAGAAGGAGGACTCTTTCCTCTGAGCTTTTAAAACAACTTATAAATAATGCTGAGCCATGAAATTTAATCACTGGATTTTGATCTGAAAGGGACCTTCACTAGTCCAACTGCATTTACCCATGAGTAAATGGAGTAAAAATGACTTCAAGAAATTCACTTCCTGATGTATACATGTTTAAAACAGACCTAAATTAAGTGAGCTTGGCTCCAAACAACCAGTAATGTTACCTTAGAAGGACTGAGTAATTTCAACTTGGACTTTCAACTTACTTCCATCCTTTAGAATTAAAATTACAACAAGGAAGATGTAAAAATTGAGAACGCTCAAAAAAGCAACTTATTCTCAGTTTTCACAGACTGAGAATAAACTGTTATCTTTACAACAGATTTAATTAAGCAACACCAAAATTAGTTAATATTCTTGAAATACCAGCTAAACAGCAGTCATGCAGGCAGGGGATTTTCTGAAATGTAGAAAGTACAAGAGAGTGGATAATCATTTCCTAGCTCAGTTATTTCTTCCACATGCTGAAAATTTCCTACACTGCTACCTGCTTTGTTTGATTAATTCCTTTTCTATTTAAAGGCTTACCTCATCCTAAGGAAAATTCCTGAGTCAGAGTGAAGTGCCCTTCTTTATTCAACAGGAAGCTGCATACCTCTATTACTGTACTTTCAATGTATTTTAACTTCTGGCTTATTAATGTCGTCTGCCCTACCGGTCTAGAAGCAGCTTAAATATAGAGACTGAATTATTCATTCATGTTCCCATTGTCTCCCATTGTGCAGCTGCTGTTCAATATATTTGCCAAATGAATATGTGGATAATCCACATATAATTGTAAGGGCACCGATGTTAAATTCGAAGTATTCCAAATCCCACAGTAAAATCTAAGAGCCAAAAGCATGGGGTAAGAAATGCAAGAGACAATAAAGATACTCTCAGTTTCCCACAATCTCTCACTTTTTATCTAAGTCATGTCTAAGAGGGGAATGGCTAAGCCAGCCATCAAATGCCAGAACTATTTACAAAAGAGTGAAGCAATACAGACTCAAGTCCAATGTCAAATTACACCGAACTTAATACATAAACGTCCTTAACGCCAGATGATCCAGGATTTCTCTTACTCGCCTAAAAGGTACCTCTAAAAGTCTCCAAAGAGTTCTTCTTGGTAAAATCTCTTGGGATTCCCAGTCACCGCTTCATTCTCTTCAGACTTCTTGTAAGCCTCAATACCAAGAAGTACTTTCAAACCACACAACTTTTCTCCTTACAAGATAGTCTCAATGGAAACAAAGTATGTGTACTAGTGAATTGTTCTAAAGTTCTACAAATAATTAAAAAAATTAAATGTTCAGAGAGCTAAGCAATGATCTTCAGGGTAGATTCCTGGTTTATTTACCCACACTCCTCACAGAAGTCTTTCTGTTCCCTCTAAATAGGGCTCAATTCTCATCCTCCTCCAGTGCAACACTAATACCCAACACTCTTCCAAAGTTCTGGTGAAATCCACTAACTCCATTCACATTTCCTCTATAGCCTGCAAACATTTTACTCCATCAGGGCTGTAACAAAACAAAACAAAACACCATTTTAGATAATACTTTGTGAATATCCATGTGAGGCTTTAATTTTAAGGATGACTAAAGAAGGTAATCAAGTTAGGTACTTCTGCTTTTTTGTACAGAAAGCTGATTTTGTTGTGTGGCTTATTGAAAGGAAAAGAATTCCAAAAGTTTTAAGTAATGGCTATATTATTAGTTGGTCTGCGGCTTTTAAAGGTGAGTGTCCTTTTTGAAGGCAACAAACATTCATTAATGCACGTAAACTTGGTTCAAAGTCAAAGAATTCACACCAGTATTGGAGCAGATACTTAGTTTGAGTGAGCAAACAACTACAAACTGAGATTTAGTTCACTGGGGACAGGGACCGCGCACTATCCATCCTTGTGTTATCTAATTTAATAAACCTTCTTGAATTACTATAATTAAAGGAAATAAAAACTGATTTTTAAATAGTGTCCAGAGTTTGCCAGCCTAGCAGATGTACAACTATCTCAAAGGGATATTACGTTCTCAAAACAAGACAAATTTCTACAGAAATATACTATACAAATCATGGAGAGGGGGAGGTGGAGGTGATGAAGCCAGCTGTAGCACAGTAGTCAGGCTGCCTCAGTGGAATCCTGGCTCTGTTATCTGACTAGCCTAGGCAAATTACTTATTCTCTTTGTGGCTCAGTTTCCGCATCTGTAAAATAGGAGAAATAGTGTCTGCTTATAAAACTGTGGTGAGGATTGAATGAATCAATATATGTAAAGCACTTAGAATAGTGCCCCAGAGTAACAGGACTCAAATACTATCATTACTATGTTGTAAAATTAAACTGTGTATTGCTACTGCTGATCTTAAAATTAAAAAGTGATTGAGCATGCTTTTAAAAATTCCTTTCTTTCTTGCTCATCTTCCTTTCACAGTTAAACTGAATTCTTTAAAGTTTCCATGGTAGCCCTGACTAAGCAGATTCAGACACACTAAAGTGATGACACACAACATTACTTCAATCGCTTCAATACACCAGTATTTCTTTTGTCCCTTCTCCCTACAGCTGTTGTCACCCCCTTCTCTTTTTCTAGTCCTTTATATGTTTCCATTCCTACCACTTGATCTGACTCCCTTCCTTCTCCATATTTTCTCCCCCTGCCCATTCCTGGCCGCTGTCTCCCCTTTCTGCTCATGATGCCCTCACTGCTGACATTCTTAACTCTCCACTGCTGGCTTCAACCTTGATATTTAGAGGCAAGGTCAGTTTGAATTAACAAAAGCCTGGGTAATTTCTGTATCACTGATGATGGCTATACTAGTAGGTTTCAAATGAATCATTCTGGTCTTTATTCTTTTAGTAATGAATTTTGTGCATACACCTTGTGTGTACATCTGTATTTAAAAACTAGCCATAGCTGTTTTATTACTCAACTTTAAATTTCCTAATCCAAAAGAGTCCTAACAGAAGCAAAGAAAAGACTTCCAAGTCCACCTTCTATTTGCTAATACGTCATCAATAGGCTTGTTCTAATCTGTTCTTAGGTTTCATCTTTAGGCCCTACAGGCCAGTGAAGCCACTTCTGCCCTGTTCCTTAACTGCCCCCAAACTCCCCCCTCCCCTAAGACTAGGATAACTATTTTCCTGTGCCTTCAAAAGGCTTCATTAATGAATACACATTTAGTTCTAGGTAACACAGCTCAAAATTGGGAAACCACACACCTAAAGCTATAGTTAAAGAAAAATGGTAATGGCATAACTTTAGAAGACTCCCAGAAAGGTCCTAGAATAGGAAAAAGGAGGTGGAAACTTAGATATAATAAGGGGGTAATAGCCCCTCAACAAAGAAAAAAAACAGAGTAAGTCAAAATGTCCATTTGTTTAAAACAAAAATCACTAAGCTTGACAAATTAGACAAAAATTCCAGTACAAAGTTAAGTGGTTCATTTCCTTAATTTTGATGCACTGAAAAGACTGACATCCCAGTATGATAGAAAATGTCATTAACTCAGTCTGGTATTTTCATTGTTTTCCTACCTGTATAATTATGCATGAGTGTAATACTGTCAACATAACAAAATTTATACTGAGAAATAAAAAAGTCTTCAGGTTGGATGTTATTTGGGATTTCTAATTATATCTAAAAGAGAGCTGGTTTAATAAAGGCTGACTGGTATTCAAGTACTGCTGAAAAGCAGTAATAATTAAAAGAACAAGGCCTGATTTCCATAGACTAATTACATGATATTTAAAAGTATTTAAATGCTTAATGTAACTTGGCATTTAAAAACTTATTTATGGAGCCTATGTTACCATTATGAATCTGTTACAAAAACAAACAAAAAAATTCAACCTACAAAGTACATGTAGCATTTCATAGTTGTCTCTACTCTCAGCTCCTTATACACTCAGCTCCTACCAGCCAACAATAAATAGAGATTATTGGGAAACAAGTTGCATAGGTATTCAAATATCCCACATAAATCTTTAAAAGTCCACTTTCCTTCAGATGGCTAAACAAATAAGAACTAATATTATTGAAGACTTAATATTGTTTTGGATAGTATTCCCTAAACTGATCTACAGATTCACACATTCCCTGTCAATATCTCAACTTTTCTGCAGAAACTGACCAGCTGATCCTAGAATTTCTATGGAAATGCAAGGGGCCCAGAACAGCAAAAGCAATCTTGAAAAAGAAAAACAAAGTCAGCAGACTCATACTTCCTGAATTCAAAACTTACTACAAAGCTATAGTAATTAAGACCATGTGGTAATAGTATAAGGAAAGACTTTATGTATTCATAAAATTTTATTGTACTTATAGAATACAATAGTTTCCAGAAATAAACATTTAATTCAATGGAGAAAAAAAAGTCTTTTCAATACACCATAAACAAAACTAACTAAAAATGGATCACAGACCTAAATATAAGAGCTAAAACTATAAAACTCGTAGAAGAAAACAGGAATAAATCTTCATGACCATGGATCAAGCAATGTTTTCTTTGATATGACATCAAAGCACAAGTGACAAAAGAAAAATCCTAATAAACGCATGTATTACAG
The DNA here is from genome assembly GCF_003265705.2 of Callorhinus ursinus. NCBI lineage: Eukaryota > Metazoa > Chordata > Mammalia > Carnivora > Otariidae > Callorhinus > Callorhinus ursinus. The sequence goes on from NW_027397064.1 coordinate 92,093,651, forward strand.
ATGAAACCATCAGCAAAGTGAACAAGATAACCCATAAGATGGGAGAAAATATTTGCAAATCCTGTATCTAATAAGGGATTCATATCCAGAATATATGAAGAACTCTTACAATTTAAGAGAGGGCGCCTGGGTGGCTCAGTTGGTTAAGCGACTGCCTTCGGCTCAGGTCATGATCCTGGAGTCCCGGGATCGAGTCCCGCATCGGGCTCCCTGCTCAGCAGGGAGTCTGCTTCTCCCTCTGACTCTCCTCCCTCTCATGCTCTCTGTCTCTCATTCGCTCTCTCTCAAATAAATAAAATCTTTAAAAAAAAAAAAAAAAGAGAGACACCATGCAATTTAAAAAAATGGGAAGGGGAGGGCGCCTGGATGGCTCAGTGGGTTAAGTGTCCAACTCCTGATCTCAGGGTCATGAGTTCAAGCTCTGCCTGGCGTGGAGCCTACTTAAAAAAAAAAAAAAAAAAGAGGGGGAAGGGATAAGTAGATATTTCCGCAAAAATGATACTACAAATGGCCAATAAACACATGAAAAGATGCTCAATAACACTAGTCATTATGGAAATGCAAATCAAAACCACAATGAGATGCTTTATACTCACTAGGATGCCTATAAGATGCCTATAGTAATAATAATAATGATTAAAAAAAGACAGACAATTACAAATGTTGGCAGGGATGCGGAGAAATTGGAACCCTTAACACATTGCTTGTGGAAGGTAAAATGGTATATGGCTACTTTCCAAGATTACTGAGGTCTAAAGTTACTATACAACAGAGCAATTCCACTCCTAGGTATATACCCAAGAGAAACGAAAACCTATGTCCACACAAAAAATTGTACAGGATTAATCACAGCAGCATTATTCACAATAGCTAAAAAGCAGAAATAACCCAAATGTCCATCAACTGATAAGCAACATGAGGTATTCTCTACATGATGGATGGAATGTTACTCAGCAGCAAAAAGAAACAAAGCACTGATACATGCTACACAATGGATGGATCTTGCAAACATTATAAGTGAAAGACTACGTTATTATATAATTTCATTTACATACAATGTACAAAAAAGGCAAATCTATTGAGAGACAGAGAATGGTTGCCAGGTCTTAAACGGAGGGAGGAATCAGTGAACAATTGCTAATGGGTACAGGGTTTCTTTTTGGGGTGATGAAAGTATTATAAACTTAAGATTGTGATGATGGCTGTACAACTCTATAAGTACATCCATTAAACTGTACATTATAAATAGGTGAATTTTATGGTCTGTGAATTATCTCAATCAAGTTTTTTTTAAAGAAGCTTATGTCAAAGACATCCCCCCCCCCTTTTTTAAAGACATCCCTTTTAAATTACTTCCAACAAAGGACATTTCTAGGGGCACCTGGGTGGCTCAGTTGTTAAGCGTCTGCCTTTGGCTCAGGTCATGATCCCAGGGTCTTGGGATAGAGCCCCGCATCGGGATTCCTGCTCAGCAGGAAGCCTGCTTCTCCCTCTCCCATTCCCCCTGCTTGTGTTCCGTCTCTCCCTGTGTCTCTGTCAAATAAATAAATAAAATCTTAAAAAAAAAAAAAGAAATTTCTAGGAAACCAAAAACCTAATCACAGTACAATAAACACTGGTAAACAACATTCATGTTAACCCTGTATAACTAACTTTATAGCACATCTGTTAATTTAAAAGTAAAATGGTATAATATACACCATTTCTTAAACAACATTTAATTTTGACATTTAAATTATGTAATTATTTCAGAAAACATTTTGTTTGGTTAACAAAAATAATATGAACAGATGTTTAAGTCTACATAAAGTGAACCATATTATTAATTCAAGTAGCTACTCCTACGAGTCACTGAATTAGAGCAATACAAACTAAAACTTCTATCTAAGGATGTGGGGAGTGTGTAAAAATTTGGTTATCTTCTCGGAATCAACGTACCTTCTACAGACTGCCCTCAAATCCTCAGAATTTCCTTTCCCTCCTCAAAGCTATTTTTTTTCTAAGCATGAAACTATGACAGTTTTCATGATCTCAAGATTTTTCACCAGAAAAGAAACATTATCATTACTTTTTCAACTTCTAAATGAGCCCTCTATTTAAAATTAGCTTGAATGTGCAAGCTTCTCTAAGAACAAATTACTACAGTGAGATCCAACAGTAATCTTGCTGACAAATACAAATGTCTATACTTTTCATTAGTTAGCTGGTATTACTTTTTAAGAGTTTATAGCCCAAACCAGCACCATCAAATAGAAATGTGAGCCACAACTGTAATTAAAATTTTCCTAGTAACCATGTTAAAATAGCAAAGAAATGTGAAATTAAACCACTTCCAGTTAGTGGCTATATTATCAGCACAGGTTTCAACTGACAACTGGCATTCTAAAGAAAAAATTCATTAAAATGATATGAAACAGACTGAAATGTATTAAATGTTCATAGGCATTACAAAACAGCTTAAATTGATTACTGTTCCTAGTCATTCCCACAGTAGAAAAAGACAAACTTTTTTTTTCCTTCTCTCACTAAAATATAAGTCCCTTAGGAAAAACACTATTTCTTATTTATTTTAAAAAAATCGTAACTCTTTGCACACTGCTTGTCACATAACATGCACTCAATGTTTGTGGTGTAACTACTGTTATGTAAACACAGTATCACATAACAAAGTACAAACCATTAAACCTGTAATATTTAAAAATTTTAACGCTGAACAAGTAGGTGAACTTCTACATTCTTTTTCTGTATCAGATTCAAATAATTTAAAGAAAAATTTCATTTTATATGTTTTTCCATAACTATGATATCAGGAGTACTTAAAACACCACCTTTATATCTAGAACCATAACTTAGTTAAGAATAAAATTTTAGATTTCCATCATTTCTCCCACTGTAGAGTATACAGCAATCTAATTTGATTTTCCCTTAAAAAATTTATTTTACCCAATTTTATGCACTAAAAACATCTTCAGAATTCCCGTTGTTAACTGCCTTCAAAGTCAATTTATAAATTACACAGTCTTTACACAGAGACCTTTGTTTGTTTTGGCTAAGAAAAATACTCAATGTACATTTGTTAATGTAAAAATCTGCTCTCTTCTATACATCAGTTAGTTTAGAAATACTACATTACCAAACTGTATAAAATGCTTTCTTATTTCTGAGACAAATGAGCTAAAGCTACCATAGAAACATAGGAACTATCAAGACTAACAGACAGGGGAGCCTGGGTGGCTCAGTTGTTAAGCCTCTGCCTTCGGCTCAGGTCATGATCCCCCATCGAGCCCCACATTGGGCTCCCTGCTCCGTGGGAAGCCTTCTTCTCCCTCTACCAGTCCCTCTGCTTGTGCTCCCTCTCTCGCTATGTCTGTCTCTGTCAAATAAATAAATAAAATCTTTAAAAGAAAAAAAGACTAACAGACACTTAAGTGTATGTGTGTGTTTGTATAGAAAAGATTTGACTTGAACCTTTCACAATCATCTAATTTTGGGGGGAAAAAAAGCTGCCTTATGAAGACTTTATTATAAAGACTTGTATAATATAGAGCCCAATATACTACATCAGTCAACATCTCTGTAATTAGGCAGGCAGATTTCCATGTTTCAAAATAACATTAAAGTTTTGTGGGAGAACATTCTAGAGTTCTTTCCAGAATTCATTTGCAAAAAAAAAAAATCAGTCAAGAATATCACATATGCTTTTTATGTCTCTTGATAAACTATCCCAGATGGATCATATGTTCCCTCTTTAACAGGATGAAATTCAAGTGACTTAATTATTCCTAAAAAATTATCCTTATCTTCTTAGAAGTTCTTAAACCTATTAAAGTTGTCCCCTCAACAATATCGGGGTTAGTAGTGTTACTCCCCAATACATGTGTAACTCTGACTCCCCCAAAACTTGACAATTAGCCTACTGTTGACTGGAAGCCTTACAGATAACATAGTCAATTAACACATTTAGTATGTTGTATGTATTATATACCGTATTCTCACAATACCTCATTTTTCCTCAAATTTTTAGTATTTCTAGGCTATGCAGTTTGTCATTCAGTTTTTTTCAAATTGCTGTAAATCTCTAAAAATCTTCCAATATACTTATTGAAAAAATCTGTGTATAAGTGGACCCAGGGTCAACTGTACATTTAGATGATTGTCTATTTCTGTGTTTGGAAATTAGTGTATCATCTCTTAAAGTGACCGACAATTACCTTTTAATGTTTTATCTGAAGAATTCTGAGAAGATAGTGGCAGAAGTGGTAACCAAATCCCCATAGAAAAACAGAATAACAAGAAATATCAAATAAATATCAACAAATATCCCCATAGATATTTATAACAAAACTACCTGGCAAGGCATTCCTAGGAAATTCCAAAATACAAATGGGTTAAGGACAAAACTGGCAAATATGTAGTCATAATACCTACCCAGTATCAGCATCTATGCAACAAGAAGCAATGCAAAGTAATGGGGCATTTACTGGACTTGATAAAAGAACCTCAAAATAGCCCACATTTAACTGGAAATCATGGTGGGCCAACTGGGGAACAGCAGCTGATCTTGGCCTCGAGGAATTCTGTCAAGTTTAATAAATGAGTAGATGTCAGAGGCCTAGAGCAGGGCTTAAAGGGTTGAAACTAACTTTTTATGTACTTTTCAAATCGATCTCCCAAGGCTCTTTTCCAGGACTTCATACTGAAGAGAAACTTTTGAGAACCAAAGCAGAACTGGCAGGATAGGGGGAAGGTAAAGAGAACATAAAAATGAGGGAGGGGAACACAGCCAGGGAACCTCAGAAAGCAAGATGCTATATTTCTGCATATGTAACTGGAAAGTATTTAGGCCATACAAAGATACTATAAGAAAAAATTAGAAGAATTAACCCTAAGCTACAAAAATCACACTAGAAAGAACTGCTCAAAAAAAAAAAAAAAATCAACAAATGGTACTGGGGAAACTGGATATCCACCTGCAAAAGAATGAAATCAAACCCTACTTCACACCACATACAAAAATTAACTCATAATGGATCGGTGACCTAAATGTAAGAACTAAACCTTTAAAACTGTTAGAAGAAAACAAAAAAAGTTCCATGATGTGTTTGGCAATGATTTCTTAGAAATGACACCAAAAGCATAAGCAACACAAGAAAAAATAGGCAGACTGGGCTTCATCAAAATTAGAAACTTTTGTGCATCAAAAAAGTGAAAAGAGCTCACAGAATGAAAAAAAATATCTGCAAATCACATATTTGGTAAGAAAGTAATATCCAGAATATATAAGGAACTCCTATAACTTAAGAAAAACCCCAATTAAAAAATGGATGAAAGACTAGACATTTATCCAAAGAAAATATATAAATGGCCAGTAACCACATGAAAAGATGCTAAACACTAGTAGCCACCAGAGAAATGCAAATTAAAACTACAACAAGATACCATTTCACATTCATTAGGATGGTTATGTTATTATCAGAAAACTAGAAAAGAACAAGTGTTGGTGAGGACATGGAGAACTTGGAACCCTTATGCATTGCTAATGGGAATTTAAGACAGTGCTACTGCTGTGGAAAATAATACAGCAGTTCCTCAAAAAATTAAACATGAAGTCAAAATGTGATACAGTAATTTCACTTCTGGGTATATGCTCAAAAGAGTTGAAAGCAAGACTTAAGCAGATTTTTGTAAACCCACATTCATAGCAGCATTATTCACAATAACCAAAAGGTAAAAGGAATCCAACTGTAGTTCATACATACAATAGAGTAACATTCAGCCCTAAAAAGGAAGGAAATTCTGACACATGCTACAACATGGATGAATCTTGAAAACATTATGCTAAGTGAAATAAAACAGACACAAAAAAGGACAAATACTGTCTGATTCCACTTACATGAGGTAAACAATAGTGAAATTCACAGACTAAATAGAATGGTGGCTGCCAAGGGCTGGGGGAAGGGAGAATGTGGAGTTTGCTCAATGAGCAGAATTTCAGTTTGAAAAGATAAAAAAGTACTAGAAATGGATGGTGGCGATGTTTGCACAACACTGTGAATGTACATGTCACTGAAATGTACACTTAAAAATGGTTAAAATGATCTTTAAAAAAAAAAAAGAAAAGGGGACGCCTGGGTGGCTCAGTCAGTTGAGCATCTGCCTCTGGCTCAGGTCATGGGACCCCAGGATCCTAGGATCGAGTCCCACATCAGGCTCCTTGCTCAGCGGCTCAGCAGGAAGCCTAATTCTCCCTCTGCCTGCTAACCCCCTGCTTGCTCAGTGTCTCTCTCTCTCTCTGACAAATAAATAAAATCTTGAGGGGCGCCTCGGTGGCTCAGATCATGATCAAGCCCCCATTGGGCTCCCAGCTCAGTGGGGAGCCTGCTCCTCCCTCTCCTTCTACTGCTCCCCCCTGCTTGCACTCTCTTGTTCTGTCAAACTAAGTAAATCTTTAAAAATAAAATCTTTAAAAAAATGGTTAAAATGATAAATTTCATGCTTTGTATATTTTACCACAATAAAAAAAAACAGAAAAATTAAAACAGTAACACACCTCCAAACTTATAGATACTAAGGATTCAAAACACAAAACATAAGTAAAAATGATATGAAGTGGGCAAACCTCTCAGGTCCCTCCTCCCTCTTTGGGAGCTTTGTACTATCACTGAATAAACTCTGCTTTGATGCCCACCAAAAAAAAAAAAAAAAAAAAAAGATAATGAAGTCACACACTGAAAGATCACCTGAGTATATAAACCCAGAACAACCAACATTAAGACATACTGTAATAAAATTACTGGATTATAAAGAAAAAAAAAAGTCCTTTGCCCATAAGAAAACTAGATCACCACCAGTAGTAGTGCTTTATGCCAGGAAAAAAAGGTGTTATATATTTAAGATACCTAAGAAAAGAAAGCGTGAGTCAAGAATTTTATACACAGTAAAACTGACCTTGAGTATAAACATCACAGATGAACGATTATCAACATGCAAAGATTCAGAGGATTTTGTTTCCATGATGTTCAAGAGAACTTCAAACAATCAAAATGACTACAGAGACTTGAACAGAAGCACTGGCAGTAAACAAAAATAGTTACCTGTAGAACTAAGATTAAATAAGGATTAAAAGGAAGAGTTTTGTAATAGCTACTTAAGGTAATGTAGCCATAATACGACTTTAAAAACCAGGGATGAGAGGGAAAGCAAAACAAAAACATTTTATTGTCCTCAGTAATTATACTGGTGGTGACTGTACTGCTATTCCAAGACTTATTTTTTGTAATGTGGGGTTAAGTTAATGAGTGATGACGGGATGAATTCTCTAATCCCACCTTTTTTTTTTTTTTTTAAGTTTTTATTTATTTACTTTACAGAGCACAAGCAGGGGGAGTGGCAGGCAGAGGGAGAAGCAGCTCCTGGCTGAGCAGGGAGCCCGAAGTGGGCCCCGATCCCAGGACCCTGATCATGACCTGAGCCAAAGGCAGACGCTTAATCGAATGAGCCACCGAGGCGCCCACTAATCCCACCTTCTTAAGAACTACGATTTTGGTGTGAAAGGTCATAGAAATGTACCATAAAAGAGAGGTTAAGTAAAAAATACTGCCGCTATCTTGAATCAGTGAACTCCTGAGGTATTATACATTTAAAATGAATACCTATTAAAAAAAACCTGGTTAATGTATGCTTCATATATTTAATGTGTAAATGAATAATAAACATTTAATATACCAATCTGCATAGTAAATATAAATTTACAGTACTATATATTTCCCTACTCTCTTCATTGCAGATCCCTAGATGAACACAGTAATAATGAGTATCCCTTGTGTCCAGCTCATGGTTTTGAAATAACCACTTCCTACTAAAACAAAGGAGGATTTCTTAAAGAAATGGCCATTCCAACTGTGGAAAAGAAAATGTACAAGATGAGCCTGGAATACCCTGCTGTCACAGATAGTGAGGAAGCTATCCAAAATTATTGGGGTACAGAGTTACCACAGGGTCTAGAAATTCTACTCCTGCACCCAAGAAACCAAAACATATGTCCACCCAGAAACTTATACATAAATGTTCACAGGAGCATATGATAGCCAAAAAGTGGAAACAACTCAAATGTCCATCAACTGATAAATGGATATATAAAATGTGGTATAATGGTAGTCTGCAAGAAAAATAAGTACTGATACAAGCTACAACACAGAAAAACGTTAACATTATGCAGTAAGGGAAAGAGGCCAGTCACAAAGTACCACATATTATAGGATTCCACTTACAGGAAAAGTCCAGAATAGGGTGAGGGAAGAATGGAAAGAGATGGCCAACGGGTGTAGGGTTTCTTCCTGGGGTAATGAAAATTTCTAAAATTGACATAAAACTGTGAATATAATTAAAAAACCCCACCAAACTGTACACTTTCAACTGATGAAATGTACAGTATATGAATTATATTTCAACAAAGGTGGTACATGTAGGGTGAGAATCATGTATTTATCCTGCCTTTCCTTTATGAACTGTACAACTGGGTGTCTAAGTAGTAAATGAATTACAGCATTTCATTATAAAAATATTCCAATTAATAATGAAGAAATGAGAGTATCACAATGAGCGAAAGGATCTAGGCATTGAATATCAATCAACAGCTGCTAACATAGAAAGACATCAGGTAGCTCCTAATTAGGTTGTCTCAACACCTGTAGTCTTACTAAAGACTTATTCATCTAACCTGAGTTTGATGAAATTTCTAGATCCACCTGGCAATTTGCAGGAACTTCAAGAACAAAAGAACATAATAAACTGTACCATGAGTATACAATCAGCAAAAATCCAGACTCTGCAGGTCTAATGCTTTAGGTTCTTCAACAGGTAAAATTTAAATGAAAGAAAGGGATGGAGGGGAAACATATATTCAGAGACTTAAAAAACTAATCAAATTTTTAATAATGGGCAAGACTAAACTGTGGCATTCAGGAATGCAGGATTGGATGGTAAAACTATACAGAAACAGAAGAAAGTGATTACTATAACCAGAATACTGGTTATTTTGTGGAAGGAGGAAAGAGGTTGACATAGGGATGGGGCACATGGAAACACTTCTGGGATAGTTAAGCAAAGTTCTCTTTCTTGAGTGATGGTTACAAGGTTGCTTGCCTTACCGTAATTCACTAAGCTATAAATTTGTTTGGTGGTTTTATGTTTGTGTTGTACTTTAGAGTAAAAACAAAACAAAACAAAAAAACCCTGGGGCGCCTGGGTGGCTCGGTCAGTTAAGCGTCTGCCTTTGGCTCAGGTCATGATCCCAGAGTCCTGGGATCAAGCCCCGTGTCAGGCTCCCTGCTCAGTGGGGAGCCTGCTTCTCCCTTTCTCTCTCTCAAATAAATAAATTAAAAAAAAAAACTTTATACTGGGCGCCTGGGTGGCTCAGTTGGTTAAGCGACTGCCTTCGGCTCAGGTCATGATCCTGGAGTCCCAGGATCGAGTGACTCGGGGCTCCCTGCTCAGCGGGGAGTCTGCTTCTCCCTTGGACCCTCCCCCCTCTCATGTTCTCTCTATCTCATTCTCTCTCTCAAATAAATAAATAAAATCTTTAAAAAAAAACCTTTATATTAAAAAAACCCACTTCACATCATAAATGCACAGTTATGCTGAGGCAATAAAGGACACCAAATAGATGGAATACAATAGGATGTGAACAGGACCCAAAGAATAAGAGAGAGAGCGAGAAATTCAGAAGTCAAAGAGTGGAATTATCTTGGGAATGCTTCATGAAGAGTTGAAACTTCACCTGTCTTAAAACCTGACAGATCACTATCACATGAAAAGGGAAGAGACTGCACCATCTGGAAAAAGAGGGATGCACAATGCATAAATGATAAGACTGATATATGGCTAACAGGGGAATTAATTCAAAAGAGGACTTCTAACAACTGTGAAACCAAACCCAATCCTTTTTTGGGGGGGCTGAAAAAGATATACATACATATTAGCTTGCACAAACAAAAAGTATTTCTGAAAGGGCACACAAAAACTGTTAACAGCACATGTTCTAGGGCAGTGGGCTTACACATTCAAATTGGAGGGAGGTTTATCATATCCCCCTTTCTACCATTTTCATTTACTATGTGCTTATATTAGTTTTCAAAAATAAAACATTTAAAGCTTGTCTCTGTGGAGAGGATGTATACAGGGAAAAATGTGTAGGGATTCATTCAACAGACTTGTGAGCAACAAGATTTGATCCATCTTATTGACAGCTGCTAAATTATCTACTTTATGTGAAGTACTGTTGACACAACCGTGAGTAAAACCAAAAAAGAAACAAACAAAACCCTGTCCTTAAATTGTTTACCTTCTAGTCTGAATGTGTGTGTCAGGGGACATTTTTACATTTAACTTCATCTACATTACTACATTTGAGAGAAATTTAGGGCTTTCACAATAAAAATATAAACAAAACCATTTAGCTAACCAAATTCCCCAAAATGCTGGTTTTCTTTCACAAAAGGCAATCATGTATGACGACTTTTTAAGCAATCTGAGTATAAATAAGCACAGTGTAAACTGGATAAAATCTACTTTTAAAAAAAGTCTTGAACAAATTTCTACTGCAAAGACTCTTCTTAAAAATTACAATGGCAGAATGCTGTCTTAAAGAACAGGGACTATGGGCATTTCTGTAGATGGATACAAGAATAGTTTTTCTTATTTAAGCCTTTACAGGGGGAGGAAAGGAATGCAAAAAGAACATCTGAAAATTTTCAAATGACATCTACTAGTCACTAGTCAGGTCAACTGAGAAAAATTATAAAGATTGTAAGCAAAAAAAGGTAAATTTTAGCACAAGCAAAAAATACAAGTTTGCTTATGTGTAGCAGCTGACTAATCTAACTCAAATGTGTAAAATGAAACGTAGATATAATCTAGATGATGTATTCTTCGAAGTCATTATAGTTATTCCTTAAAATCATCAGTCCTGAATACTGTCCTTAACTGTGTACTCTTGGAACCTTAGCAGAAGTACAGTACATTAAATAAAAACTACAATACACTTAAATCTGGCAGATTATACACAGTTCTGAATGCTGCAGCTCAAAATAAGAGGCAATGGAACTAAGGAAAGTTAAGAGAGGATGAAAATGACCATGTGATTTGGAGAGACGCTATGAGAAAAGACTGTGACCACTAAAAACACTGAGAAAACAGTATGCTATTTAAGATCTGATCTTAAGAGAATTCATTAGACTTGGAATTAATATAAGAAACAAATCCATCATGAACTTGACTAACCAAATTAATGAACAGAGTTTCTAAGAGAAACTGGGTCAATATTTATTCTAAGATTGACATTGTAGAGGATGTTATCCCACAGTATAGAACTTGGAGGCGCTGTTGGCGCCAGGGCTTTCATACTTTATTAGATTTATCTTGAGCTTGATGCTGCAAGGCCATTCTTTAATTACTAACCCCAATTACATAAACCTCACTGCATGCAGTGAGCAAAGGATAGACTTATCTAATTAGGTTACATATAACACTCATTTACTGCGGACAGTGATCCAACCCTCCAAGAGATACTGACAATAAAACTCAATGATAAAAGACAGTTACTGGGTCACTAACACATGTTGATGCTGATTTTATTCTTAAACAATAGCACTTAAGATTTAGGGGATATTTTACTTTTAAATTAGTCAATGTGGGAAAACACAATGAATCCACATGAACATTAAACATTTTAATATAATTAATGCATGGTGTTTATTAAAAAACTAGATACAGTTTGTCCCTAGCATCTTAAATTTAAGCTTGTTAGGGTTTAATTTACTGAATGGTGTTCAGTTTATTTTGCGGTGAAACTCATGCTTTTTGTAGTTTACTATGACATTCCATTATAACCCTACAAGAAAAATTTTCCCAATGATGTCGGGGAGTATGAATTTAAAAGTGACTCACATTCAATTTGAGACCACCCCCTTCACCCTAAAAGAATAGGGGAAAAAAAAAGATAAAAGAGTGAGGCTGTGCAATTGATGCAAGTGCACCAGTACAAATATTAAAACCACTTTTGATACAATAGCAAAGGTAAAAAAGACAACAATTAGATATGAAGGGTGCAATGTTACTTTTTCAAATAGAAATTAACATCAGATTTCAATTGCTAATAACAATTTAATGTAAAATGCTGAAGTTTACCTTTGTACATATATAAGACACTAAGTGGTGTAATAAAAATACTTTGGCTTTTTATTGAATGATGGCATTTAAGTAAATTAGTTAAAGAATGCAAATGACCTGGGCTTCACCAGTCAATTTAAAGTTAAAGCTGTGAATTTTGGCTGTAAGCAAGATATCTGTTTTAAAGCACACCAACCAGGCCATAGAGACAAATTATGAAAGAGTGAGGGTTCAAAAAGAGAAGTATAGTCTTGTGGTGAGTTCATTTACTGGAAGTAGAAAGTAGGCCTGTTTCAGCAAATGGGACATCTGTAGCCACATCAAGAATTTCCACAACTATTTTGACTTGTGACTTCTACCGGCATTTTCCAGGACTACTTAAGGAAAGTCACATTTGTATTAGCATTCATTAGTTTACCACTGCCTTCGGAGCCAATTTAAATAAAAATGTCATTCTCTCAATCTAAATGTTATTGCCAAAAGGCTTCCTCTCTCTTCCATAACACTATCACTGACCTAAGTTCTGTGCACAAGAAATAACTAGGAAAACGGAAACAGAACAAGAATCACGTAGATTTAAAAGAGAAAGAGAAGAAAAGGAGCCTGCAGGAGACCAAAACGCCTTATGATCGAAGAGATTAAAACAGGTATCAATCTAAGCTATGAAGCTGTTCCTTCCAATTAGAAAAAAAGTATTTTAAGGACCTTTCAAAGATTGTTTTCTTAACAAAAAGGTCTTAATGACAATCTACAAAAAACATAAAGTCTTCCACGGTCCATTTTTTTCTACACACACCTTTCAGAATAGCATTCTAAAAACAGCTGTGATAAAAAGAGCAAAAAATATAGTGACAATTAAGACAGTTAAATATTTCTAATGGGCAATTCTGTTAACGGATGCAACACAGTATGCATATTACTCTGAAAAGAACAGACCCCAAACTCACACCTTTCACAAGGTAAAATAAAATAAAAATTTCAACTCAACAGTATTAACTCAATTCTTCAAGATTTACAAGTTAAGTTCTTTAGTCCTGGAGGATAAGTTTTACTTCAAAACTGGTTATACATATACACACCTCTGACAATATATGTGTGAATTCAGGCAAATTTGATGTCTTAGTCACCAAAAATTTAGACTACTAATGATGTGATAGAGGAACGTTGATACCTTAAGAAACTGTTAGTAAATGAAATATTTCTGCTAACCATTTAACTTTCAAAGTGTCATTTAAAAAGAATGTCACAATTAAATTAAGCCCAATTCACAGTATTGCAAACAGAAGGAGTCCAACACATTTAAGATGTACAACAGAATGACTAGGCCAAATTACACTGTACATTACAATCTGAAATTATTCAAAAGTTAAGTATAAAATTTAAACGAATACCGATGTAATAACTCTGAGTAAATAAACGCTTATTACTTTTTAGCTCAAAAATCTGGCAAAAGCCTTAACACAGTGCCCGGCAGCTTGTCATCACAAATTAAAAAACAAACCAGAAACATTCTGCATTTCAAGCGAAACGTTTATCACGCGGTTTACCTTCACAATTAATTTACAACACTAAATCCAAAAGTAAAATCCGCGACTTTTTTTTGTGTATCCATTTATCTCAAAATTTGGTTATGGTAAAAATAATAAAATAGTACTTACATTTCTATTGAATTTGGTGAAAGAATGATGCATATAAAACCTGTGCATATAAACAATCGCAGTGTTTATTGTAAGCTGAGAGCTGGAACGTAACATTTAGGAAATATCCGAGAAAAACAAGATCTAATTTCCAAAACAATTTTGATGGAAAATTCCCGATCTACGGTGTTTTTCCAATGCTTACCGTTCACTCAAAACCAACCTCAAAACTGTGTGTGTGTGTGTGTGTGTGTGTGTGTGTGTGTGTGTATAAAATAAAACGCTGCAAGGTGGTGGTAGGCTCGACGCCAACAGTAAAAATAAGTGCTGAGCATTTCACTCCAATGTTGCTATTAAGCAAGCCCGGGAAGGATTTATCAATGGCTAGGACTGACTAAGCTCAACATCAGACAGTTGAAACGCGCGCGCGCACACCCATACAAAACCACGCCAAGAACATAAAGACCTCCAGTGAGCTCCCAAGGTAGGAGACCCGCCATCAAACCAGCGAGGAGCACGGGGAGAGGCTGCGGAGAACACTTACGCCTTTCAGCATCGGTAACCCTCCTACCTCTCGACCCCCTTCTCCGACTAGAAGTCGAAGTAGCCACCTCTTTTCTGCGATAATCCCTAAAATTCCCTTCTGGCCTCCGCGCCACTCCCATCCCCCGCCGCCACCACGCGCGGCCCCAAACAGATTACACAACGCAGCTTCCCAGCCCGCATTCCCGGACTCCTCTCCCCTCTTTCATTGGCCGCTTGCGGCCTCCCGAGCCCGAGCCTGCCTTCCTTACAGCGCAGCCGAGGCCCAGAGAAGGCCGAGGCGGCGGCGCCATGTTCGCGGGGCAGCAGGCCCGGCGACCAGGCGACCAGGCGAATAGTAAGGGGGGACAGGGCGTGAGCGGCGGAGGGCCAAGAATAGGAAAGGATACACATTGAGACGCTGTCCCATGTCCTGGATAAGGTTGGCCGCCTGCTGGCGGTATGAGAGCTCTTTATCCGCCTCCACTCCGCAGCGGCGGCTCGGCGTATTCTCCAGCTGTTCCCGAGTAAAGAACCAGCGAGAAGAAGCTCCACGGCCCGACGCCATGACACTTCCTCCTCCGCCCGCTCCCTCACCCACCCCCCTCCCCTCCCGGCTCGCGGACTCCCCGCCAAGGCCGTGCGACCCCGCCCCACTCCGCTCGCCGTAGACCACGCACCGCCCCTTTTCACCCCCGCCGCCGCCCGTGCGCGTGCGCAGGGGCCGCCCTACCGGCTCGCCCCAGTCTTTTGCTTTCTTTTTCCTGTCCCCGGTCTCGCTCTCACGCTCGGGACCACAATGCCCCGCGCCGCTTGTCATTTGGAGGCGCCCGAAGGTGGGGGGTCGGCTGGGAAGGAAAAGGCCGGCGCGATGCATGCCGGGTCTAGGATTGGCGGGGCGAAGGGTTGGGCAGGAGAGGAGCGAAGGGGCTGGCCCTAGGTCGCGTGGAGAGGGAAGGCGGGCAGGCGGCTGCGCAGTGCGACCTGGGCGTGGACTTTGAAGTCAGGGCGGGTTCTTGGGCCGGGAGTCTGGCGGCGCTTTAAGAAAAGCTCTGCTCTGTCGCACGCGCACGGCGTAGCCTCCATTTTCCTCCAGCTGTAATCTGCGCAGTCTCGTAGGCTTTCTTGGGCGTTGTCCACGATGGAAAGCCCCCGCCTAGTGGCGGCTCTGGGAGGGACGCACCTGGAAGAGCGCAGAAGAAACAGCGCTCCGCGGTTGTGTTGGACCTGAATTCCCCAGCCACTTAGGCTGGGGAACTTATTTTTGAGATGTCTGGCCAAAGGTTATCAAGTTAGAAAGAGGAGCTGAATTTTTAAACTAGATTTCTAGGCCATATGGGTAGTGTGTTTTTAAACCAAGCTCTGATTTAAAACAAGGTTAAGGAGGAAGAGATAAACATGTGTTACAGTTAAAACTGTAACACCGCACGTATCAACTGATTAACCCCTTCTGTCCTTGTAAGAGAGTACCGCAGAGCTCAGTTCTGGGAGTAGGTAGGTCTTTGGCTCTGAGCCAATGCTTATTGTGTGTGAATAAAATCTGCCTTTTAAAATTTTAACTTTAAAAAAAAGTAAAATTTTAACTGTTTGCCAGAGACAGAATACAGGCAGGCATTTTTCTAAAAGGCAACTGATAATGCTTTTAAGTGAGTTCCTGGTTAATACTCCAGGCATTTGTCCTTGTTTTTGGGCTCCTATGCCCAGTGTACCGCTGTCCCTTTGCTTTGCTTGCCTCTGTTACGTATTCTATATAGAGCTATTGATTTGGTTGCAGTAGGCAGTTTGGAATAGTTGTCTGCGTGACTGCATTTCTTACCTCCCTTGCTTGCTTCCCATCTGTTCCTGCTTAGAGAATTAATAGGATAGACTGATTTAAAGCAATATTTATAGGTGCTTACTCCAACACACTCATTTATGATTAAAAACTCTAAAAAACTAGGAATAGAACTTACTCAACTTGATAAAGAAAATTTATAAAAAACCTCCAGTTAGCATCATACTTAATGGTGAGAAACTAGAAGCTTTCCTGCTAACAAGGATGTCCCCTCTCACCACACTTTTCAACATTGTACTGGAAATCCTAGCTAATACAGTAAGAAAAGTGAATAAAGAATGAACAGATTGAGAAGGTAAAAAAAATGATTTGTTCAGGGATGACATAATTGTTTTTGTAGAAAATCTCAAAGTATTAAAAATGTGGAGGGGTGCCTGGTTAGCTTTGTCCGTTAAGTGTCCAATTCCTGATGCCGTCTCAGGTTTGATCTTGGGGTGGTGAGTTTGGGCTCCGCGCTGGGCATGGGCCGTACTTAAAATGTAGAACCGGTGATTATGGCAAGATCTTAAGATACAAGGTTAATACACAGGAATCCAATTGAAGTTTGAAATTTAAAGTATAATATCATTTACAAAAAGTAATACTTAGAAATGACTAAATATGTACAGCATCTATGTGTAGAAAACTACAAAACTCTAAGGCAATCAGAGAAGATATAAATGGAAGAATATTCTGGGTTTATGGATTGGAAGACATTATCATTTGGAATCAGTTCTTTCCAACTTGACCTATGGATTCAATGCGATCCCAAAGTTTTAGTAAGTTATTTTGTAGAAATCAACAAATTGATTCTAAAGTTTATATAGAAAAGCAAAAGACCCCCAAATAGCCAGCACAATCCAAAGAAGTTGGACTGATACTGCCTGACCACAAAGCTACAGTAATAAAGAGAGCATATATTGGCAAAAGAATAGATCAATGGTACAGAATAGAGACCCCAGAAATAGACCCACAAAAATAGTCAAGTGATCTTTGACAAAGGAGCAAAGGCAATTTAATAGAGAAAGGATAGTCTTTTCAGCAAGTGATGCTAGAACAATTGGATATCCATATGCAAAAAAAAAAAAATCTAGACACAGACCTCACACCATTCACAAAAACTAACTAAATGGATCATGTCCCTAAATGTAAAATGCAAAGCTATAAAGCTTCTAGAAGATGGCACAGGAGAAAATCTAGACAACCTTTAGTTTGGCAATTATTTTTACATACAACAGCAAAAGCATGATCCGTTAAAGAAAAGATTAAGTTGGATTTCATTAGAATTAAGGACCTTTGCTCTGTGAAAGACACTGTAAAGAGAGTGAGCAGACGAGAAAATCTTTGCAAAACACACATCTGATAAAGGACTTGTATCCAAAATATAAAAGAAGTCTTAGAATTCAACAGGAAGAAAACATCCCAATTTTTAAAAACTGAAGCAAAATTAACATACAATCTTATATTAGTTTCAGGTGTAGAACATGTAAGTTCAACAATTCTATACATTACTCAGTGCTCACCACAATAAGTGTAGTTATCATCTGTTACCGTACAACATTATTACAGTATTATTCACTATATTCCCTATGATGTACTTTTTATCTCAGTGACTTACTTATTTCATAATGGAAAGTTTGTACCTCTTAATCCCCTTTATATATTTCACTCACCTCTCCCACAAGCCTCTCCTCTGGCAACCACCGGTTTTTTCTCTGTAAGAGTCTTGTTTGTTTGTTTGTTTTTAGATTCCACATATAAGTGAAATCATACTGTATTTGTCTTTCTCAGTGTATTTCACTTGGCATAATGTCCTTTATATCCATCTATGTTGTTACAAATGGCAAGATCTCACTCTTTTTTATGGCCAAGTAATATTTGATCGTGTGTGTGTGTGTGTTGTGCGCGCACACACATGCATGTGTGTGACATCTTATTTATCCACTCGTCTATCTATGGACACTTGGGTTGCTTCCATATCTTGGCTATTGTAAATAATGTCGCAATTAACATAGGGGTGCATATATCTTTTCAAATTAATGTTTTCATTTTCTTTGGGTAAATACCCAGTAGTGGAGTTACTGGATGATGTGGTATTTTTATTTTTAACTTTTTTGAGGAACCGTCATACTGTTTTCCACAGTGGCTGTACCAATTTACCTTCCCACTGATACTGCATGAGAGTTCTTTTTTCTCCACATCCTCACCAACGCTTGTTATTTCTTGTGTTGATTTTAGCCATTCTGACAGGTGTGAGATAACATCTCATTGTGGTTTTGATTTGCATTTCCCTGATGATGAGTGATGTTGAGCATCTTTTCATGTGTCTGTTTGCCATCTGTAAGCCGTCTTTGGAAAAATGTCTCTTCAGATCCTCTGCCCATTTTTAATTGGATGATGATGATTATTATTATATTGGTGTTGACTTGTATAAGTTCTTTATATGTTTTGGATATTAACCCCTTATTGGATATATCATTTGCAAATATCTTCTCTCATTCACTAGGTTGCCATTTTGTTTTATTGATGGTTTCCTTCACCATGCAAAAGCCTTTTATTTTGATATAGTCCCAATAGTTTGTTTTTGCTTTTGTTTGCCTGAGAAGACATCTCTAGAAAGATATTGCTAAGGTCAGTGTCAAAGAAATTACTGCCTATGTTTTCTTCTAGGAGTTTTTATGGCTTCAGATCTTTAATCCATTTTGAGTTTACTTTTGTGTATGGTGTGAGCCAGTGGTGCAGTTTCACTATTCGGCATGTAGCTGTCCAGTTTCCCCAGCACCATTTAGTGAAGAGACTGTCTTCCTCATTGTATATTCTTGCCTCCTTTATTATATGTTAATTGACCATGTAAGCATGGGTATTCTGTTCCATTGATCCATGTGTCTATTTTTTATACTGTTCTGATTATTACAGCTTTATATTATATCTTGAAATCTGGGACTGTGATGCTTCCAGCTTTGTTCTTTCTCAAGCTTGCTTTGATTGTTCCAGGTATTTTGTGGTTTTCTGCAAATTGTAGTATTATTTGTTCTAGTTCTGTGGAAAACACCATTGGTATTTTTGTTACTGTATCCAAGTTTGGCTGCTTGAAAGGCCATTACTGAAGAGACAAACTTTGATTGCAAAGGAATTTGAGCTTTATTCAGAAGGCGGGCAACCTGAGGAGAAAACAGACTCTTGTCCAAAAGCTAATGCCAAGGTTTCTGCCTGGCCCAGGGGTTTTTAAAGGGATTTAGAGTGGTTAATCAGCAAAGGGAGTGCAGTGACCTGCAACATTTCTTGATTACATGAAGACTTGATGATGCCAGCTCTAAAAGTTATCTCAGTGTTTGGGGACTATGTGATGGGGTCTGGTTCTTGTTTCATCATGTGTAGGAGTACTCTGTTCCTTTGCAGATGAGGGCCAGGTTTACAGATACACAAAGGGAGGTCAGTAAAATCATTTGTGTGACCTAAAAAAAGAAAAAAACATTTTGCTAAAAATGTTTTGCTAAAAAACTTTTAGGCTAATCAGAAAGCTGCATTGGCTTCAAACAGAATTTTTGGCTTCTGTGGCTTGGGAAAGTTCTGATCCTTCACTCCTCAAGGCCAGTGGTTTGCAAATCTCAAAGAAAGTAAATTAGTTCTGTCACAAATCAAGGGTCTTAGGCCAGCAAATGAGGAGTGTGTCAACTTGAAGCAAGTTAACCCTTATGATCAGCTGGAATGCTGTTACATTTTGATAGGGATTGCATTAAATTTGTAGATTGCTTTGGGTAGTATGGACATTTTAACAACGTTGATTCTTCCAATCAGCATGGGATATCTTTCCATTTGTGTGTGTCATGTTTTATAGTTTCTAGAGTACAGGTCTTTCACTTTTTGGTGAAGTTTATTCCTAAGTATTTTATTCTATTTGGTGCAATTATAAATGGAATTGTCTTAATTTCTCTTTCTGTTACTTCGTTATTGTGTAGAATGCAGCAGATTTCTGTATGTTGATTTTGTATCCTGCAACTTTACTGAATTCATTTATCAGTTCCAATAGTTTTTTTGGTGAGTCTTTTTTTTTTTTAAAGATTTATTTATTTATTTAAGAGGGGGGAGCGAGAGTGTGAGCTGGGGGAGGGGAAGAGGGAGAGGGAGAAGGAGGAAGCAGACTCCCCGCTGAGTGTGGAGCCAGACTAGGGGCGCAATTTCACCGCCCTGCGATCATGACCTAAGCTAAAATCAGGAGTTAGACACTTAATCAACTGAGCCATTCAGGTGCTCCTTGGTGGAGTCTTTAGGGTTTTCTATATATAGTATCAACAAATAGTGACAGTTTTACTTCTTCCTTACCAATTTGCGTGCCTTTTACTTTTTGTTGCCTGAGCTGTGGCTAGGACCTCCACTACTGTGCTGAATAGAAGTGGTGAGAGTGGATGTCCTTGTCTTGTTCCTGACCTTAGAGGAAGTAATTTCAGTTTTTCACCATTGAGTATGATGTTAGCTGTGGCCTTTTCATATATGGCTCTTACTATGTTGAGGTATGTTCCCTCTAAACTCACTTTGTTGAGAGGAAAACATCCCAATTTTAAACTGGGTAAAAGATCTGAACCCACACCTCACAAGGAAGATATACAGGTGGCACTTAAGCATATTAAAAGATATTCAACATTTTATGTCATGAGGGTGTTCTTAGTTATAGTTTATCACTGCAAAAGAGTGTAAGTTGTCCTTGAATTGAGGCCTGGATGATTTGGTACCTCTATGCAACGTAACACCGTTCAGGTATTAAAAACAAGGCATCAGAGTGCTGGAAGAAAGAAAACTGCCAACCAAGAATAACTGGCAAAGTTGTCTTTGAGAATTGAAGGAGAGATAGAGTTTTCCAGATAAAGAAAACTAAAGGAGTTCATCACCACTAGACTGGCCTTACAAGAAATGTTAAAGGGACTTCTTTAAGCTGAAATGAAAGGGCCACTAATTAGTAACAGGAAAACACAGGAAAATGTAAATCTCACTGGTAAAGGTAAACATGTAGAGGTAAACATGAGGTAAACAGAATAATCTAACGTTGCAAAGGTGTTGGGTTAATGACTTATAAAGCTTGTGTGAAAGTTAAAAGACAAAAGCAATATTAACTGTAACTATAATAATTTGTTAATGGATGAAGAAGATAAAAAGATGTAAATTGTGACATCAAAGATGTAAAATCTGGGAACTGGTTTTAAAATTGTAGAGCTTTAGAATGCATCCAAACTAAAGTTATCAACTTAAGATAGACTGTTAGAAGGCAGCTTATATGTGGAATGACCACCAAGTTATTAAGTAGGAAAAAAAAAAGCAAGATGCCACTGTCTGGGTAAAATAAGCAAAGGAATCTGCACATGTAAGTACTTGTATAATCATCGACGATCTTTGCAAGAATACCCAAAAGAATACGTAAAAATGGTTCCTTCTGGGATAGGTTGAATTTGATCTTTTTGAACTCTTCTAACATATTCATGTATTGACTTTTCAAAAAAACTTAAAATTTTAGGTACCTAATAAAAGTGAACAGTTAGGCACTTTTTTGGGTGGCTCAGTTGTTAAGCGTCTGCCTTCGGCTCAGGTCATGATCCCAGGGTCCTGGGATCGAGCCCCTCATCGGGCTCCCTGCTCGGTGGGAAGCCTGCTTCTCCCTCTCCCACTCCCCCTGCTTGTGTTTCCTCTCTCACTGTGTCTCTCTCTGTCAAAATAAATAAAATTAAAAAAAAAGTGAACAGTATTTTATATTTAGAAATGGAAACTTCACTTTTGTTCAGTTTGATTGGAAAAGAGCCTCAGAATCTTCTCTTAAGAAAATACAAAGTGGGTATTTATTTTCCTTAAGTTAATCTTAAGTAATTTCCTGGAATATATAGGTTGGTGTTTTCTGGTTGGGTAATAAAAGTTGGGTTGAGTCAGATCTGGTTTACTTCTTAGGAGAGATCAAAAAGATGGGGAAGGGTGCTGTAAAAGGAAGAGAAATGCTTGGATGGCTGTGAATAGATGTCCTTTGGAATCTGATGGTGGTGGGATTTTTTTTTTTCAGGGATATACTTTGGGGAAGTATGTATGTTAGATAACAAGGGAGAGAAAAGGCTATAAAAGTGATTTTCCTGAGAGAATTTTGAGATTCTGGATGTGAGCAGTGTTGTTTTAGGGCCAGAAGGTTCTTTTCAAGGCTCCAGTCATGTCATCCCTTACTTAAAGACTTCATTGCTTTTTGACAGACAAAATTCTTTTTTTTAAGATTTTATTTATTTATTTGAGAGAGAGAGAATGAGAGAGAGAGAGCACATGAGAGGGGGGAGAGTCAGAGGGAGAAGCAGACTCCCCGCTGAGCAGGGAGCCCGATGCGGGACTCGATCCGGGGACTCCAGGATCATGATCTTAGCCGAAGGCAGTCTCTTAACCAACTGAACCACCCAGGGGCCCCGACAGACAAAATTCTTTAACTGACCTGTGGTGCCACATGATCTTGCCACTTACCACATTTGCCAAAAATGTCTTGCTTTCTCACCTCCAGCCTCAGTGGTCTTATTTCTTGCTGTGTTTTCTTTCCTGCCATAAGGTTTTCATTTATGCTGTTCCCTCTGTCTTGAATACTCTTCTCTCTCTCCTGTTCATCTCTTTACCTTTACCTCTCACCTCTTGGTTCCGATCACAGCTCAAGCAACATTTCTTCTGAATAGGCTCTTCTCAATTGTGATTAGGCCAAGTTTCTTTTTATAAGCTTTCTACCCCCTATGTGCCTCTCCTTCCCAGCTCTTGTTTTGGTAGCAATTTTATATCTGTTCTTTGCTTAACTGATACCTGTCTCCCTCACTAGATTATACGCACAATTGAGGGTTCTTGCATGTAAAAACAAACATGATCCCAGCACCTATAATGATTCTTGGCACTAAATAAGCCCTCAGTAAATACTGTTGAACACATGTGAGTGAGTAAATAAGTGGGTGAAGGCATAGAGCCTTCTCTCAAGGCAGTCCCAGTCTAATGGGAAGATAGCAATTGCAATTCAAAATGAGAGGTTTGTTCTTTACAGATATCAGGGGAAGATATAGATTAATGAAATCCAAAAGCCTAGGAACCACCACTTTAGGTCCTGAGGAATTTTGAGAGAGAGGATAATGTGATCAGAAACGTAATTTGGAAATTTTCCTGTGGCAAGACTAAGCCCGGAGGCAGAGATATATAAGAGATAATTTCACTAGTCCTGGTGAGAGATGCGAACCTGAATTTAGTTGGAAGATATGGGGAAGAAAAAAGAGGTAAGAAGTGGAAGATGTAAAAGTGGTAGAAACTATTGGATTTAATAGCAGATTTAATATGGATGAAGGAGAGAATTTAGGTGACTGGGTGATGCTATTAATCAGAGTTGGGACTGTAGGAAGTGGAATTAAATTTGTGGATAAAGTGATTGAGTTACACTTGGGGCATATGATTCTGTAAAATAGCATAGCATTGTAGCTTTGGGTTTTTTTTATGCTTAAAGCTCTTAGGACTTCTTGAAACTTTGTCTTCCCTGACTTCCACATTTCCCTGGTTTTCCTCCTACCCCCCTGGGCGTTACTCAGTTCCCAATGCTAGCTCCTCCATCTGACCTCCAAGTGTTGGTAATTCCAAGAATTAGTCCTGGGTTCTTTTGATTATGTGCTCTACTTTTTCTCCCAGTGATATAAGCCAGTCTCATTTCTTTAAATACCTTTTATACACTGATGACCTCTCCCTAGCCTCTCTCCTGATCTCTCCAGACTAGTATACCCAACTGTTTACTGAACATTCCTACTTAAATGCCTAGGAAGCATCTGAAATATAACAAATCCAGCAACAGAACTATTGATTCTCTTCCATCCCAAACCTATTTCTCCCATAGTCTTCCCATCATGGTAAATGGTAATAAATCTCTCAGCTGCTCAAGTAAAAAAAAAAACAAACCAAAAAACCAACCTAGGACTCCATGTCTAAAATATGGATGAGTTTAATACCATCAACTACATCTCAGAAGCTAAATGTCCCCAGAATTATTGCAGAGAAGAGTCATAGTTAGAAAGCCCTTCTTTATATCTAGATTAATGAGGAATTCACTTATCTTTTCTTCTAGTGCCTGCATAGTTTGCTTTTCTTTAAAAATTTTTTAAATTTAATTTTTTATTGAAATATAGTTGACACACAATGTTACATTAGTTTCAGGTGTACAACACAGTGACTCAACAAGTCTGTACAATTTGCGCTGCTCATCACAAGTGTAGCCACCAACTGTCACCATGCAGCACTAATACAGTACCATTGACTATATTCCCTATGCTGTACTGTTTATTCCTGTGACCCTTTTTTTTAATTGAAGTATAGTTGGCATACAATATTATATTAGTTTCAGGTGTGCAGCACAGTGATTCAACAATTCTATGCAAAATGCTCACCATGATAAGTGTAGTAACCATTTATTACCATACAGAGTTATTACAATATTATTGCTATATTCCCTATGCTGTACTTTTCATTCTCATGACTTATTTATTTTATAACTGGAAGTTTGTACCTCTTAATGCCCTTCAGCTATTTTTCCTATTGCCCACTCCCCTCTCCACTGGCAATCACCAGTTTGTTCTCTGTATTTATGAGTCTGTTTCTGATTTTGTGTGTGTGTGTGAGTGTGTTTTATTCTACATATGAGTGAAATCATGTGGCATTTGTTTTTCTCTGACTTATTTCATTTAGCATAACACCCTCTTGGTCCATCCATGTTGTCATGAATGACAAGATTTCATTCTTTTTAATGGCTGAGTAATATTCTATGCCATGGTGTGTGTGCATGTGCATGCGTGTGTGTAATATACATTATATATACTGTTATATATATTATGCATATACACACAATGGAATATTATGTATGTTATATATGTAATTGAATATATAATATGTAATGTGTTTATACACACACACACACACACACACACATCTCACTACTTTATCCATTTCTTTATCAGTGAAAACTTGGGTTACTTCCATATCTTGGTCATTGTAAATAAGGCTGCAGGGAATACAGAGGTGCATATATCTTTCTGAATTAGTGTTTCCATTTTCTTCAGGTAAATATGCAGAAGTGGGATTACTGGATCATATGGTATTTTTATTTTTAGTATTTTGAGGAACTTCCATACTGTTTTCCAGAGTGGCTCACCAATTTACATTCCCAACAATAGTGCATGAGGGTTTCCTTTTCTCTACACCCTCACCAACTCGTGTTATTTCTTGTTTTTTTGATTTCAGTCATTCTGACTGGTGTGAGGTGATATTTCATTTTGGTTTGGATATGCATTTCTCTGGTAATTAGTGATGTTGATCATGTGTCATTGGCCACCTGTATATCTTTTTATTTTGAAAAATGTCATTCAGGTCTTCTGCCTGTACACACACACAAACACACACACACACACACACACTTATTTATTTGAGACAGAGAGAGTGAGCGAGTTGGGGAGGAGCAGAGGGAGAGGGACAAGCAGGCTATGCTGAGTTTGGAGCCAGTCATGTGGACCCTAAGATCATGACCTAAGCCAGAACCAAGAATCTGCCATTTAACCGACTGAGCTATCCAGGTGCCCCTATATCAGATTGTATTTTTGTGTGTGTGTTGACATAATTTCCTTTTCTTATAGTTAAATCTTTTATCCAACTGCTGTTGGAGTTATTCCTATGTATGATGTGGGAAATGAATCTAATCTTGTAGCATTATTTTTTAAAATTTTTTATTAACATAAAATGTATTATTTGTTTCAGGAGTACAGGTCTGTGATTCATCAGTCTTACACAATTGACAGCACTCACCATAGCACATACTCTCCCCAATGTCCATTACCCAGCCATTCCATCCCTCCCATGCCCCTCCACTCCAGCAACCCTCAGTTTGTTTCCTGAGAGTAAGAGTCTCTTATGGTTTGTCTCCCTCTCTGGTTTCATCTTGTTTCATTTTTCCCTCCCTTCCCCTATGATCCTCTGTCTTGTTTCTCAAATTCCTCATATCAGTGAGATCATATGATACTTGTCTTTCTCTGATTGACTTGTTTCGCTTAGCATAATACCCTCTAGTTCCATCCATGACGTTGCAAATGTCAAGATTTCATATTTTTTGATGACTGCATAGTATTCCATTGTGTGTGTGTGTGTGTGTGTGTGTGTGTGTGTGTGTGTGTGTGTGT